>NC_092046.1:79968134-80275196 GCF_003086295.3 Arachis hypogaea | reverse complement strand
AATGTTACCTACGGTTGGGTTACCTCCCAACAAGTGCTCTTTTAGTGTCATTAGCTTGACATGTTGTTCTTCACTTTCTTCCTCTTCTTCCAGTTTGTTAAGAGGAATGACCTCAAAGGAGGGAAAGATTCAGCTAGTGTCCCTTGTCTTGGCCTTTCCTCAGCAAGCTTCCTTTTGCAAATGGCTTGATTGATCTTGCTTGCTGGATTAGGGACAGAATTGGTGTTCTTGTTAGTTGCCTTCACTTCTTTGGATTCAAGACTTGGTTGCTGTGTGATTATTGGAGTTTTGTATTCATCCAGAGCCTTTTGAATTGGTGGTTCCATGAGCTTTTCCTCTATATACTTCTCTGTTTCACTTGAGTTTGGAGTTCTTTGATTGTCTTTCTCACTTTCTTGCTCTTCCACTTCCTCCCTTGCACTCAACATTTGACTTAATAGCTTTTTCATTGAGGAGGTTTGTTGATCTTCCCAACATTTCTTCATCTCCTCTTCATATTTTTCAATCACAGATTCAATTGTTGAGAGTTTTTGGGTCAGCGACGTTTGTGAGAGTTGTGAGTCTTCATGTTCCCTTGTCATCTCAAGTGCAGTTTCATTTTCAACCACCTCATTCTTCATTGAAAGTTCACTTGACACAGGGACCTTTTGTTCTTGTTTTTCCACTTCCTCACTCACAAATTGGTCTTCATCCTCACTATTTCATTGTTCTAAGTTCCCCCTTGTTTGCTCTAAGGGCCCATTCATCTTCTTGAGGATGATTTCTTTCCAGGATTGGGGTTGTGTGTATCTTTCCACGAGTTTTCTATGTATTTTAATGGCTTGGCTTTGGCTTTCTAAGGGTTCTTTGGACCATTGAAGGTAATCCTCAACTGCTAGTTCAAGAGATGAAGGTTGAGAGTAATTTTGATGACATGGATGTGTTGTGGTGAAGTTGTGTTGAGGGATTTGGAATGAGTTGTGTGATTGATGGGATGACTTGTATGGATTTTGGAGGAAACTTTGTGTTGAGGCATAATCAAGTGATGAAGAACTTTCAAATGAGAAACTGGGAAGTGAGGGTGGATGCTCTTTCATTCTTTGGCGATACTCCCAGCCACCATTAGAATAATGACTTGAATCATTTTGTGGTGGTGGGAAGTATCCCATATGATTCTCTTGCTCATCTTGTGTCTCTGAAGCAAATTTCCATGAATTGGAGTGCTCAGAATTGGTATTTTCTTGGTGATATTCCCAGCCACCATTAGAGATTGGTGATGGTGGGTAATATCCCATAAAATTTGTTTGATCATAAGATGAGTTGAACTCCATTTGAATTTTGTAAAATACAACACCAAGGAAAATTGAAATTCATATCTCAGAGATGAATTTCTTAGTGAGGCAATAACTCAAACACCTTGGTTTCAAGAACAAAAACAAAAAATGCTTAATCTAGACTTCTCACCCACTTAATCATTGTTGATCTAATCAATCCCCGGCAACGGCGCCAAAAACTTGATGGTGTTTTTGTGGAAAAACGAATTTCCAAACACACAAATCTAACCGGCAAGTGTACCGGGTCGCATCAAGTAGTAATAACTCACTTAGAGTGAGGTCGATCCCACAGGGATTGATGGATCAAGCAACTTTAGTGGGTGATTAGTTTAGTCAAGCTAACATTGAGTGATTTGAGTGACAATTGAAGCAACAGAAAGTAAATGACAAGAAATTTAAAGTTGTAGAAAGTAAATTGGACAGAAACTTAAAGAGCAAGAAATGCAAATTGCAAGAATCTTAAATGACAAGAAATGTAAATTGCATGAAATATAAAGGAGAGTGGGTGCTGGAAATTAAAGAAAGCAATAGATCAAGCAACTAAAAATTTAAATTGCAAGAAGAACAAATCAAGATCACAACAACTCAAATGTAAAGTGCAGAGGAACAAAAGTGCAGGAAAGGCAAATTGGGAACAAGGAGATCAGAGAGCAATCAATCCGAGAACCAGAATGTGAAATCAAATGCAACAGATTTTAAACCAAAGTGCTTGAAGAATTAAAAATAGAAAATGACTGATGCTAAATTGCAGCAATTTAAAAGAATGTTGAAGATATCAGGAGTGGGGGAGACTAGAAAACAAGTCTAGATCTCAAATCCTTCCTTGATCCAACAAGAACAATTGCAAAATGAAAATAGAAAAGTAAATTTCAAAAGAAGAACAAGAGAAGTTGCAGGTAGAGAATAAAAACAGAATTCCTTCCAATCTCAATCCAAGATTTAAAACAGAAATAAAAACTAAGAGATAGAGCTCTCAAATGGAGCCAGCCCCTCCTATTCTCTCTAATCGGGCTCCTCCGTTGAAAATGAGAATGATGCCTTTATATAGGCATTTTACAAAATGAAAATAAAATGAAATTGAAATAAAAAACAAATTAAATGAAAATCCTAATTCTAGCTTCTTCTTGTGCCTTTGAGTGATGATGTGGGCTTTGCTTGCTTTGGATTTGAGGAGAAATGGGTTTGATTGGCCTTTAATTTGGTGAAGAATTGAATCAAATTGGATTTTTTGGTTGAATTTTCAGCCCATGGGTCACACTCCCAGGGCAAAGCTCGGCTCTTGGCAAGAGCTTTGGCCAAGAGCTTTGGTTCCCTTCCTTGCCAAAGTGTGCGCACGTTCCTTCCTTGTGACAAGAGAACAAAGCTCTTTGCAAGAGCTTGAAAGCTCTTTGCAAGAGCTTTACTTGTCCTTGAGGTCCATGGTTCAAGTCTTGGGTGGAGCACTTGCTGGCCATTTTCCTTGGCACAAGAGTAGCGCCTAGTGTCTTCCCTTGGTAACCCTCTTCGAATCCTGGTGGAAGCACTTTGATTCATTTTTGCTTATTTTTGGCCCTTAAAGATGGCTTTTACTCGTGCCATAATTTCATTCCAAATATGGATTGCCATATATCATTCGAAAGCTCTGAATGTCAGCTTTCCAACGCAACTAGAAGCACATCAATCGGACTTTTGTAGCTCAAGTTATTGCCCTTTGAAGGAGGCATGGTCATGCTGTGAGCGCCCAGATTTTAACTTAGAGAAAATTTGCTTCCAATGCTCATGTTCCTTGAGGCTAGCCCGAAAAAGCTCTTGGTAAAAGCTTTTAAGCTCTTGGCAAGAGCTTGGCTTTTGATTATTTGAGGTAAAGCTCTCCATAAGAGCTCTAAAGCTCTCGGCAAGAGCTTTGTGCTCTTGCTCCTTGTTTTGAGCCACGCTTTTCTTCCTTTGGGCCACGCTTCTCTTCCTTGATTTGGTCATGGGCCACGCTTTTAAAAGCGTGGCCTAACCCTCCAAAGTGTGCTCCAACTTCAAAGTGTGCCCAAAATTCCTCTTTTCTTCTTTTTAGTTTATTTTGTGCTCTTTTTGCTTCTTTTTCTTCTTATTTCCTACAAAGTTTATCAAATTAAAAGATCAAAGAAATATACCATTTAAGCATCAAAGAATGCAATATTTAAGCACTAATCATAAATTTCTTGTATGAAAAAGCATAGAAAAACATGACATGGTGGCATGTCATCACAACACCAAACTTAAACCTTGCTTGTCCCCAAGCAAGAAAAGAATCATGCAATTAAGATTGACAATCCAAGGTAAGAAGAATAGCAACTCAATGTTCATGGTTAGCTAGTTTTCTAAGCATGCTACAATCACAAAAGAGATGTAAATGATTGATGCTTCTATCTAGCTCAATTTATGAAATCTTTCTCTTATATTTTCTTCCTTGAAACAAGCTTTTGATTTTCTTATTAGCTTCTACTTTTGAGTGCTTTGCCCCATAAGTTTATAACAAAGCTACGATTCTAAATGCTTTGTTTTCAAGTATTACCACTTGAAACATAAGCACCACAAGCATTTGAATTAGAGGACTTCATTAAGCTCATTTTTCTTTTCTTTTCTTGACTCTCTAATCATTGATACTCAGAACCTTGAGCTTTGAGGGAGTGCTTTTGCACTTGAGCCTAGCCTTGACTTCTAAGTGTTTTGTTTTCAAGCATTTGGTTTGATACATAAACACCACAAGTACTTAACAAATAAATTGCCATTGGTACTCAGAGCCTTCAGCTTTCTCATTCTTTCCCTTTTTCTTTTCTTGCTTTAATTTGTATTTGCTTCTTCAAGGTTTTCATGATTTTCAAAAGATTTCACAAAATGTCCTAGATGAAAACTTTAACTAAATAAAATCCAATGCAATTGAGCAACAATTAATCATACTAGCTTTCCAATACTTGTATGCACATGCTAAAATCTTCTTTAATTCCTTGTTTGTTTATGATCTTGATGCTTTATTGCTTTTGAACTCACAAAAGTCAAGTTGGTAGTCATAATGCCACAGCAACATGTTACAAATCATGATTCAAGCTATGCTTTATTCATACACACATGTAAACAGAAAAGATGAAGACAATCATGCAATTTAAGTGCTGAAAACAAATGAGGAGAAAAGGAACTCTACAACCTTGTTGTTCATCTTCATTATTGTTGTCCTTTTTCCTCTATTCTTCCTCTTTCCCTTGCCAAACTCAGAATGCTTGCTCATCCTCAAGCAAAAATTAGAACAATGGCTATGGGGCTAAGATGGATCATGAATGTCTTTCACAATGAAATGTTAGCAATACATGTGTTTCAAGCAAGCAAAATTAAAGATAACAATCAAGGCACAAGAGACAGAGACATTTTTATTGCAAACATAAGAAGGTGTGCATGATACATTGCATAGAGATATAAGTGGCACACCAAACTTAGTGTGACACTTTCACTTGGAATTAATGCAAGTATCTTGTAAGCATTGGAACTAAATTTTGTTGCATAGCAACACCAAACTTAAAATGCAATCATATGTCAATTTATTTGAATTAAAACTAAGTAAGTGAAACTGTTATTTGTTAAGTACAATCACCAAGCCAAGAATCTGTCATGTATAAAGCTCTCTTGGTAATGTATTAACAAATACAGTAAATAAGCAAACTAAAATGAAAGCATTTAAAAACAGAAAAATGACTAAAGAAAGTGGAATAAAAAAATGTCAAATTAAAAGAGAAAAATAAAGCTGCTGAGGCATTATGATTATGTAGACAAGTAGTGTTGCTTGAATAAATTGCATAGAAAATAAGTGGCACACCAAACTTAGAATCTTGGTGTGTGACTTTCATTTTTGATTTGATGCAATCATCCAAAAAGATTGAAAACAATGTGTTGCATGGCAACAACAAACTTAGAATGTAACCATATGCCAATTTATTAAATTTAAACAAAGCAAAGAAAGAAAACAAAGCAGAGAAGAAATGTTACCTACGGTTGGGTTACCTCCCAACAAGTGCTCTTTTAGTGTCATTAGCTTGACATGTTGTTCTTCACTTTCTTCCTCTTCTTCCGGTTTGTTAAGAGGAATGACCTCAAAGGAGGGAAAGATTCAGCTAGTGTCCCTTGTCTTGGCCTTTCCTCAGCAAGCTTCCTTTTGCAAATGGCTTGATTGATCTTGCTTGCTGGATTAGGGACAGAATTGGTGTTCTTGTTAGTTGCCTTCACTGCTTTGGATTCAAGACTTGGTTGCTGTGTGATTATTGGAGTTTTGTATTCATCCAGAGCCTTTTGAATTAGTGGTTCCATGAGCTTTTCCTCTATATACTTCTCTGCTTTACTTGAGTTTGGAGTTCTTTGATTGTCTTTCTCACTTTCTTGCTCTTCCACTTCCTCCCTTGCACTCAACATTTGACTTAATAGCTTTTTCATTGAGGAGGTTTGTTGATCTTCCCAACATTTCTTCATCTCCTCTTCATATTTTTCAATCACAGATTCAATTGTTGAGAGTTTTTGGGTTAAGGACGTTTGTGAGAGTTGTGAGTCTTCATGTTCCCTTGTCATCTCAAGTGCAGTTTCATTTTCAACCACCTCATTCTTCATTGAAAGTTCACTTGACACAGGGACCTTTTGTTCTTGTTTTTCCACTTCCTCACTCACAAATTGGTCTTCATCCTCAATGTTTGATGGTTCTAAGTTCCCCCTTGTTTGCTCTAAGGGCCCATTCATCTTCTTGAGGATGATTTCTTTCCAGGATTGGGGTTGTGTGTATCTTTCCACGAGTTTTCTATGTATTTTAATGGCTTGGCTTTGGCTTTCTAAGGGTTCTTTGGACCATTGAAGGTAATCCTCAACTGCTAGTTCAAGAGATGAAGGTTGAGAGTAATTTTGATGACATGGATGTGTTGTGGTGAAGTTGTGTTGAGGGATTTGGAATGAGTTGTGTGATTGATGGGATGACTTGTATGGATTTTGGAGGAAACTTTGTGTTGAGGCATAATCAAGTGATGAAGAACTTTCAAATGAGAAACTGGGAAGTGAGGGTGGATGCTCTTTCATTCTTTGGTGATACTCCCAGCCACCATTAGAATAATGACTTGAATCATTTTGTGGTGGTGGGAAGTATCCCATATGATTCTCTTGCTCATCTTGTGTCTCTGAAGCAAATCTCCATGAATTGGAGTGCTCAGAATTGGTATTTTCTTGGTGATATTCCCAACCATCATTAGAGATTAGTGATGGTGGGTAATATCCCATAAAATTTGTTTGATCATAAGATGAGTTGAACTCCATTTGAATTTTGTAAAATACAACACCAAGGAAAATTGAAATTCATATCTCAGAGATGAATTTCTTAGTGAGGCAATAACTCAAACACCTTGGTTTCAAGAACAAAAACAAAAAATGCTTAATCTAGACTTCACACCCACTTAATCATTGTTGATCTAATCAATCCCCGGCAACGGCGCCAAAAACTTGATGGTGTTTTTGTGGAAAAACGAATTTCCAAACACACAAATCTAACCGGCAAGTGTACCGGGTCGCATCAAGTAGTAATAACTCACTTAGAGTGAGGTCGATCCCACTGGGATTGATGGATCAAGCAACTTTAGTGGGTGATTTGTTTAGTCAAGCTAACATTGAGTGATTTGAGTGACAATTGAAGCAACAGAAAGTAAATGACAGGAAATTTAAAGTTGTAGAAAGTAAATTGGACAGAAACTTAAAGAGCAAGAAATACAAATTGCAAGAATCTTAAATGACAAGAAATGTAAATTGCATGAAATATAAAGGAGAGTGGGTGCTGGAAATTAAAGAAAGCAATAGATCAAGCAACTAAAAATTTAAATTGCAAGAAGAACAAATCAAGATCACAACAACTCAAATGTAAAGTGCAGAGGAACAAAAGTGCAGGAAAGGCAAATTGGGAACAAGGAGATCAGAGAGCAATCAATCCGAGAACCAGCATGTGAAATCAAATGCAACAGATTTTAAACCAAAGTGCTTGAAGAATTAAAAATAGAAAATGACTGATGCTAAATTACAGCAATTTAAAAGAATGTTGAAGATCTCAGGAGTGGGGGAGACTAGAAAACAAGTCTAGATCTCAAATTCTTCCTTGATCCAACAAGAACAATTGCAAAATGAAAATAGAAAAGTAAATTTCAAAAGAAGAACAAGAGAAGTTGCAGGTAGAGAATAAAAACAGAATTCCTTCCAATCTCAATCCAAGATTTAAAACAGAAATAAAAACTAAGAGAGAGAGCTCTCAAATGGAGCCAGCCCCTCCTATTCTCTCTAATCGGGCTCCTCCGTTGAAAATGAGAATGATGCCTTTATATAGGCATTATACAAAATGAAAATAAAATGAAATTGAAATAAAAAACAAATTAAATGAAAATCCTAATTCTAGCTTCTTCTTGTGCCTTTGAGTGATGATGTGGGCTTTGCTTGCTTTGGATTTGAGGAGAAATGTGTTTGATTGGCCTTTAATTTGGTGAAGAATTGAATTAAATTGGATTTTTTGGTTGAATTTTCAGCCCATGGGTCACACTCCCAGGGCAAAGCTCGGCTCTTGGCAAGAGCTTTGGCCAAGAGCTTTGGTTCCCTTCCTTGCCAAAGTGTGTGCACGTTCCTTCCTTGTGACAAGAGAACAAAGCTCTTTGCAAGAGCTTGAAAGCTCTTTACAAGAGCTTTACTTGTCCTTGAGGTCCATGGTTCAAGTCTTGGGTGGAGCACTTGCTGGCCATTTTCCTTGGCACAAGAGTAGTGCCTAGTGTCTTCCTTTGGTATCCCTCTTCGAATCCTGGTGGAAGCACTTTGATTCATTTTTGCTTATTTTTGGCCCTTAAAGATGGCTTTTACTCGTTCCATAATTTCATGCCAAATATGGATTTCCATATATCACTGGAAAGCTCTGAATGTCAGCTTTCCAACGCATTTGGAAGCACATCAATCGGACTTTTGTAGCTCAAGTTATAGCCCTTTGAAGGAGGCATGGTCATGTTGTGAGTGCCCAGATTTTAACTTAGAGAAAATTTGCTTCCAATGCTCATTTTCCTTGAGGCAAGCCCGAAAAAGCTCTTGGTAAGAGCTTTTAAGCTCTTGGCAAGAGCTTGGCTTTTGATTATTTGAAGTAAAGCTCTCCACAAGAGCTCTAAAGATCTCGGCAAGAGCTTTGTGCTCTTGCTCCTTGTTTTGAGCCATGCTTTTCTTCCTTTGGGCCACGCTTCTCTTCCTTGATTTGGTCATGGGCCACGCTTTTAAAAGCGTGGCTTAAGCCTCCAAAGTGTGCTCCAACTTCAAAGTGTGCCCAAAATTCCTCTTTTCTTCTTTTTAGCTTATTTTGTGCTCTTTTTGCTTCTTTTTCTTCTTATTTCCTACAAAGTTTATCAAATTAAAATATCAAAGAAATATACCATTTAAGCATCAAAGAATGCAATATTTAAGCACTAATCATAAATTTCTTGTATGAAAAGTATAGAAAAACATGACATGGTGACATGTCATCAATCCTCTAGCAGAGAGACTGCTGCTTTAACTCAGAGTATCTGTGAAATGACCAACTTGCTGAAGTAGATGCAATTGAATCAACAACAAGATCAGCAAGCTCAACCTTCTCCAGCACAGCAGAACCAACAGTTAGTCCCACAAAGAGTTTGCGGAATCTGTGCTGATTACAGCCATTATACTGATGAATATCCGCAGCTCCAGCAGGAAGACAACACCGTGGCAGCCACACATAACTTCTATGACCGCCCCAACCAAGGGTACAATCAAGGTGGCAATTACAACCACGGATGGCAAGACAATTCTAACCAGAATTGGAGGGACAACAACAACAGAGGAGGCAGAAATAATCAGGGAAATCAGAGGTGGAATAATAACAACAACAAGCAGCAGAATCAGAATCAACCTTACAGAGCACCTCACCTAAGGCAATCCCAAGGACTACAGAATACCCAACAGCTGACCTCTCAATTTACCTATCCTTCTTCATCTGCTAATGATGACTTTGTAACAACCCTGATTTTCGAGTACATGAGATCTTTTCTAAAAGTACGGATTTCTCCAGAAGATCAGTAAAGGGAACACCTCTGCTATATCATCAAGTATCTCAATCCTCATTATCATTATGTCATCCTTAAGCTAGAACCTCCTTTGAGGCCAGCTCGATAATGCAATCGCGAAGAACCTAGTTTTTGAACCGTATCGGTTGGCAGTTTTGATTCTGATTTTCGTAAATAGTCTCTGTTTGACGAACCAGACTCGATTCATGAGAGGAGAGAGATAATAGTATAATATTATCATTATATTAGTATTAGAAAATGCTTGAATGATATTATAAGGTTACCTGGTCTGTTTTTGTTAAAAACAGAAAATCGGTTTAACCGGGTTTATGGTTTACTGGTGCAGCTTAGCACCAACACTCTCTGATGAATTTAGCAATGCTAAGGCCTCATTATACATGTTATATTCTCATAATAAATATGTTACTAGTGTCATTTATGCTAGTAGCTCAGAAAATAATTTTTAGAGATGTTTTTACGAGTGTTCCAGTACACCTAGTTTTAGTAGTTGTACACCAGAGATATTTTAATATTATTTTAATCCACCTCCAAGCCAACCAATCACAACTCACCTTACACCCCCAAGACCTCCAAGGCTGTCTCATTTCATCATTTTGGCCGAAAATAACAAGAGAGAAAAGAGAGAAACTTTCATGAACACTTAATCTTCAAAGCTTGATTTCTTCTGAACTAAAACTCAAATCAAAACTCCGATTTCACCAAAATGATCCTCTCTTCTTCCTCTACATAACCATTTAACTTATCAAGGATGGAAATAAGGTGAGATGGCTGTCTCTCTCCCATTTGAATTCGGTTTTCAAGGAAAACCATGCAAAACATGTGTTTTCTTGATGTTCTTCCTTAGGAATCATGCTTAACTTGACTTGAGGGCCAAGAAACGTGAATTTCCAGCAAGTCTAAGGTGAGATATCTCTTCCTAACATACTGAGTGAGATTTGGTCAGTTGAGAGATTTTGGATTTAAAGTTGTTCTTGATGTGTTTTAGGAGGAAAAAGTGCTTTAAGAACACTTCAAAGAGTAACCGGATTTGGAGCAGCAAATCAAGGTAGGGTTTGATGAATTTAATCTTGATTGATTGTGTTTGAGTTGTGTGATTATGATATGGTTTGGCTGTGCTTGAAATTGATTGTTTGTATGAGTAATTCTTGTTGAAATTTTGGTGAAAATTTGATGAAATTTGATGATATTCAACTTTGAATGTGTGTTCTTGTGGCTGCTGGAAAAACGAACCCTAGACCTTAAATTGGGGTTCAATTTGTGTTAAAATCATGTAGAAAAGATGGGGTTTTAGTGGCTGCAAATTTATTATGAATTATGGTAAAAATCGGTTGCTGAAAAGACTGAAAAACGGGTAAAAACAGAGAAAGAATCTGAAGAATTTACGAAGAACACGAAGAACACTTTGAGTGTGGTGAAGAACAATGAAGAACACCTTTTTGATCCATAAAAGGGCAAGGAAGTAAATATTTTGGTGTTTGGGGGGTTATTTTGTAATTTCCAAAAGTTAGGGTGGTAAAAGTAGAAATATTAAAAGTTACGGGTGGTAAAAAGTGAATTTTAAAGGTTAAAGGTTAAAGTAAAGTTAATTTTCGAAAATTTAATAATAAAATAATAAATAATAATAAAATATTAAATAATAATATTTAATTAAAAATAATATTTTAATAAAAATAATAAAATAATGCGGAAAAGGCAGTTTTCTGTAAAAGTTTTAGAAAGACAACTTTAAGCGCAGAATCTCATAATTACCTTCATAAAACACTTAGGGAGTGGTAAGAACATATTAGTGAGGCAAAGATAAAAGAAAGATAAAAAGTTGAAGAAAAGATAAAAACTAAAGAAAAGTCTGTAAGGTTTTAATAACAGAAAAACAGACAGAAATTAGTGAACGAACTAGGGCAACATAGTTAGTCCTTGAGTTGCGACTAGGGTTAGGTATTATATGAAAAGTTAAACTGTTTCAGTATAGACTTAATGAACCTATACTTGGGATAGGCGAACTATTCATACCAAAATTTACATAAACTTTAAATACATACGTTAAGCAGAGAAATCAGAGCAGAGTAGAGAAACACAGAAAACAGAGTAACCAGAGTAAAGTAAAGAGACAAAGAGAAAAAGAGTAATATAGATACAGATGAAAAGAGTAATCGGAGAAGAGAAAAGAGATACAGAGAACAGAGTAATTAAAACAGAGTAAAGAGATATAGAGAAAAGAGAAACCAGAACAGAGTAAAGAGATATAAAGAGAAGAGTAATATAATATAAAGAGCTATATTTATATATATACATATTAGTTGCTTAATGCAACCCAGAGCTATATATATATATATATATATATATATATATATATATATATATTAGTTGCTTGATGCAACCCAGAGCTATATTTATATATATATTAGTTGCTTGATGCAACCCAGAGCTATATTTAATATATATTAGTTGCTTAATTCAACCAGAGCTTCTGTAGGGAAACTAAGTTACCTACAGCTATTTTCCGCTTCCCCAGAGCAGAGCAGAGTATATATATATTTTCCTGCAGTAAGCAGAGGCTGTCTCAAATGAGTGGCTATTATTATATGCGCATTTATTTAGGAACGGAAAATCGTATTCGGGAAATCGGGATTACTCGTGACCGGATAAATGTCGGGATTGCGGGCAGCCAACCGACACATGAGCTCATGGCCTGCGCTAGGGCTAGACAATCATCATTCTTCTCTGCGCATCATTCTCTATTGCATTCCTTTCTGTGTGTGATCTACTTCTTTATGTTTGTCTGCTCGTATGCTATTTCTGTGCTTTATTTTCTTGTATTTTTTTGTTTGTGTTCTGCTTTCTGTTCTCTCTACTTTCTCTTTCTATCTTTATCTTCTGTTTACTGCTTCGCTATATTATGTTATTCGTCTACTAATCGACCCCAAATAAATGAACGTAACTAATAACCCCGACCCTACTAAGAACTCCCCAGTTCTTACCCTTTCTCTCTCCCTTTCCCCTTCAGATGGAAGTAAGAGTACCTTACCATAGTTCGCTGATGACCGTTCGCAAGAAGAGAATTCTGCTCTAGATAGTCTTGTTAGTCTAGGGTGAATATCGTTCTCTGATTATATGTATATACTGTGAGACCAGCCAACGTCTGCACCCCGTTCATATGCGTACTTTAACCTAAATTCTGTGTTCGAGATTCCTATTGTGTGGCTACTTCATGAGGTACCAGAGAGACGTCCTGTGGAAAAGTCTGATCGTGCAGAGGAGTAGCAGATGATGTTCTATCTTTTGATGACATTTCACTTGACTTGAGTTTTGAAGACCTAGAACGTACTTTCCCTCGCTTTAGTTGTTTAGAGGGACTAGGTGAGTATAGAGTCTAGGCTAGCCTAGGTACCAGCTTAGGGACCTCTTGAACAGGTCCGGACCTGGGATGTTGTATGTATATATATGTACATAGATATTATTTAGCTATGTCTAGGGGTGTTCTAACTAACAGTTTATATGCTAATAAAGGCTGAATCACCGAATGTTGTCAACTACTTGTGATATATTTTTGTGTGGTTGTTTATAACTGTTTTGTCTGTTATTACTTGTGAATTGATTTTAAATGATTCTGTCTATTAATCCAAACGTTTTCAAAAAAAAAATATACACCACGCAAATTAACTACGTGTTTAACAACGAATCAGGCTCATATGATAAAAAAAATAGATAATAATTAGGAAGACAAATTGGTAGCGCTCAGTTTCTGGTATGATCTAGACATATCAAAAATTGGGTCGTTACAATTTGGTATCAGAGCAGTTCGTTCCCGGTAGAGCCTGGGGAGTGGACTGACTATGCTTCATTGCATACTCTGTTGTGTGTCTCATGCGTATAGGATATCCCAGTGATATATGTTGCATGATTGTCTCTGTGTTTTCATTTTGGGAATGTTCACACTTGACTTGAAGTGTTAAGACTGATCACCTTAACAATGATTGTTTGGTGTGAACAAGACTATAATGGGTTCACGGAGACGAGGCGTACGGGAAGGAATTCCTAATGTTAACTACGAGAGGGAACAGGAAACGTTTATGGCTACCATGAACAACGTGGCTGAAGTAGTGTGTGAAGTTGCTGTAGCAGCGGCTACGGCTGTTGAACGTCTTGGAGTGAGAAATGGGAATGATGAGAATAACTTAGGGCATCCTGAAAGACCTATGACCCTTGCGACCTTTCTGAAGGTTAATCCGCCTAAGTTCAAGGGTACACTCGTTGCAACTGACACTGATAATTGGTTTCGAGGTATTGAACAATCACTGAGAGTGCAACATGTTCCGGAAGGACAACACGTGGAGTTTGCTACTTATATGCTCGAGGGAGAAGCTGAGTACTGGTGGCAGGGGATACAGCGACTGCTACAACAGAATGAAAATGACATTCCTTAGGATATCTTTAGGGACAAATTTTATAAAAAGTATTTTCTGGGAGCAGCACGAGATGCTAAGGAGATGGAGCTTATGCAGTTGAAACAAGGGGATATGACTATTGCTGAGTATGCCCGTAAGTTCGATGACTTGTGCCGTTTCTCCAAGATTTGTCAAGGGAACCCAGAAGACTTTGAGGAATGGAGGTATTTAAAGTTTGAAGGAGGACTCCGAGAAGAACTGATGAATTCTGTTGTTTCGCTAGAGATACGAAATTTTGCTAAACTAGTGAATAAAAGTAAACTAGTGGAAGAATGTTCAAAGAAGGTGACGATAGCTCGAGCAAGATGTAGGGAGGATTCACAAAGAGACTTTGTTCAAAATTTAGCCCCTCATGGTCGCAACTTTAAAGCCATTGGTCAATTCCAGTATTGGAATGGAAACCACCAAGATGTCAGCCTTTTAACTCGCAATAATGGTAGTGACAATAACCGTGACATTGAACAAGGACATGAGAGTCAACCTCACCAAGCTCAAAGTGGTGTAGTATGCCCAACTTGTGGAAAGCATCATGGTAGTAGGCTTTGCCGGTTCAGAACAGGTTTATGTTACTACTGTAATAAGGAAGGACATCGGGCAAGAGACTGTCGAACAAGAATGGTAGATGAGTCCACTAGTAACACTATAAAGTTTGGATTTATCGCTCGAGGTAAAGTAAGGCAAGGCAATGGTAAACGAGCCCGTCAGGCTTACATAAACCCTGCATGTAAGCAATGCGGAAAAAAAGCATAGTAACAGGTCTTGCCAGTTTGGATCACCTAACTGCTATGCTTGTGGAGAACTTGGACATATTGCCAAGGATTGTCCGAAGGGATTTACTCAAAATTCAGTTAGAACCCAGCAACAAGGACGAGTGTTTGCTATCACTATTGATGATGTTGTGCAATCGAACGCCCTCACTCAAGGTCAGGTTATGTCAAGAATCGATTTCTAACTGTACTGTATGATTCGGGTGCATCGCATTCTTCATTTCTCTAACTATTGCTCACGAGTTAGGATTATATTTCTTTAAATTGAATTTTTACTTGATTGTCCATACACCTGCATCCCAAAATGCTTTGACCAGTTTAGTGTGCCTGCAAGTACCATTCGCTATTAGGAATAGGACTTTTATACATTATCTAATCTGTTTGCCTCCATATGGTTTAGAAGTTATTTTAGGATTAGATTTTGTTATCTAAGTATCATGTTTTCCTTGATTATTTTAAAAGAACTGCTGTTATTCCATCTGATAGTCTATGTACTAAACCATTTCTGTCCCACACCTTATATCTGAATTCTGTAAGAGTTACCTTAGGCGGGAGTGATTGTGAGGGGTACGTTCTGTTAGCGGCTAGCTCGAATGATAGTGAATTAAGCTTAGAACGAATCTGAATGATGAAGGAATTTCCTGATATTTTCTTGGACGACATACCTGAGTCTCCTCCTCAGCGAGAGATAGAATTTAGCATTGATCTAGTACCTGGAGCCGGACCGATTTCCATAGCACTGTACTGGATGTCACCATTGCTTGCAGAGCTGAAGAAGCTGTGAGATAGGATCGTAGTGGCCTATGGAGGTACAAGAAAAGAATTTGTGTGCCTAACTCTGGAGAATTGCAACAAAAGATTCTTGCTGAAGCTCACCAAAGTAGATTTTCTATGCATCCTGGAGTGACAAAGATGTATCGAGATTTGAAACAAATGTTCTGGTGGCCGGGCTTAAAGAAAGAAGTAGCCGATTATGTCTCAAAATGTTTAACCTGCTAGAAGATGAAGGTGGAACATCAGAAGCTGTCAAGAACCCTGCAACCCTTAGAAATACCACGATGGAAATGGGAGTAGATTACTATGGATTTTGTCACGGGATTGCCAAAGACCTCAACAGGACACGATGCCATCTGGGTAATTGTGGACAGGTTGACAAAGTCAGCGCACTTCCTTCTGATTCGAGTTGACTATACTTTAGAAAGGCTGGCACGGATATATATTCAAGAAATCATACGATTGCACGGGATACCTTTGTTAATTGTTTCAGATCGAGATCCGATGTTTACATCCAGATTCTGGAGAGCTTTTTAGAAAGCGTTGGAAACAGAATTGCACATGAGTATAGCATACCATCCTCAGATAGACAGACAATCAGAGCAGACAATCCAGACGTTAGAAGACATGTTACGATCATGTATGATAGACAACCAAAGCAGCTGGGATAAGTATTTGCTTTTAGTCAAATTCGTCTACAATAACAGTTGCCAATAAAGTATCGGGATGGAACCATATGAAGCTCTCTACAAAAGAAGATGTCGGACACCATTGTGTTGGAATGACGATGGAGAAGCTAGTGTCTTAGGTCCAGAATTAGTGTAAGAAACTACTGAGAAGATAAAGGAGATTCGTCGGAAGATCCAGACAGCACAAAGCCGTCAAAAGAGCTATGCCGATAATAGACGTAGACCCTTAGAGTTTAGTGACGGAAACCGTGTCTTTCTAGAAGTAACCTCGATTACTGGGATAGGTAGAGCCCTTAAGACTAAAAAGCTTAACCCACGATACATAGAACCTTTCCAAATACTTTAAAGAGTCGGTCTAGTAGTTTATCAAATATTCCTTCCTCCTTATTTATCAAACCTTCATGATGTTTTTCATGTCTCGCAACTTAAGAAATATATTCCTGACAAGAGTCATATTTTACAACCAGAGACAGTACAGTTATGAAATGATTTGACATATCAAGCATCACCGGTTCAGATAGTAGAAAGAAGTGATAAGCAGTTAAGAGGCAAAGTTGTTCGCTTAGTCAAAGTAACATGGGAACCAAGAGGAGAGGAAGAGCACACTTGGGAACTGGAAGATAAGATGAAAGATGATTACCCGCATTTATTCCTAGGTAACTAAAATTTTGAGGGCAAAATTTTCTTTTATAAGGGTAGAATGTAACAACCCTGATTTTCGAGTACATGAGATCTTTTCTAAAAGTACGGATTTCTCCAGAAGATCAGTAAAGGGAACACCTCTGCTATATCATCAAGTATCTCAATCCTCATTATCATTATGTCATCCTTAAGCTAGAACCTCCTTTGAGGCAAGTTCGATAATGCAATCGCGAAGAACCTAGTTTTTGAACCGTATCGGTTGGCAGTTTTGATTCTGATTTTCGTAAATAGTCTCTGTTTGACGAACCAGACTCGATTCATGAGAGGAGAGAGATAATAGTATAATATTATCATTATATTAGTATTAGAAAATGCTTGAATGATATTATAAGGTTACCTGGTCTGTTTTTGTTAAAAACAGAAAATCGGTTTAACCGGGTTTATGGTTTACTGGTGCAGCTTAGCACCAACACTCTCTGATGAATTAAGCAATGCTAAGGCCTCATTATACATGTTATATTCTCATAATAAATATGTTACTAGTGTCATTTATGCTAGTAGCTCAGAAAATAATTTTTAGAGATGTTTTTACGAGTGTTCCAGTACACCTAGTTTTAGTAGTTGTACACCAGAGATATTTTAATATTATTTTAATCCACCTCCAAGCCAACCAATCACAACTCACCTTACACCCCCAAGACCTCCAAGGCTGTCTCATTTCATCATTTTGGCCGAAAATAACAAGAGAGAAAAGAGAGAAACTTTCATGAACACTTAATCTTCAAAGCTTGATTTCTTCTGAACTAAAACTCAAATCAAAACTCCGATTTCACCAAAATGATCCTCTCTTCTTCCTCTACATAACCATGTAACTTATCAAGGATGGAAATAAGGTGAGATGGCTGTCTCTCTCCCATTTGAATTCGATTTTCAAGGAAAACCATGCAAAACATGTGTTTTCTTGATGTTCTTCCTTAGGAATCATGCTTAACTTGACTTGAGGGCCAAGAAACGTGAATTTCCAGAAAGTCTAAGGTGAGATATCTCTTCCTAACATACTGAGTGAGATTTGGTCATTTGAGAGTTTTTGGATTTAAAGTTGTTCTTGATGTGTTTTAGTAGGAAAAAGTGCTTTAAGAACACTTCAAAGAGTAACCGGATTTGGAGCAGCAAATCAAGGTAGGGTTTGATGAATTTAATCTTGATTGATTGTGTTTGAGTTGTGTGATTATGATATGGTTTGGCTGTGCTTGAAATTGATTGTTTGTATGAGTAATTCTTGTTGAAATTTTGGTGAAAATTTGATGAAATTTGATGATATTCAACTTTGAATGTGTGTTCTTGTGGCTGCTGGAAAAACGAACCCTAGACCTTAAATTGGGGTTCAATTTGTGTTAAAATCATGTAGAAAAGATGGGGTTTTAGTGGCTGCAAATTTATTATGAATTATGGTAAAAATCGGTTGCTGAAAAGACTGAAAAACGGGTAAAAACAGAGAAAGAATCTGAAGAATTTACGAAGAACACGAAGAACACTTTGAGTGTGGTGAAGAACAATGAAGAACACCTTTTTGATCCATAAAAGGGCAAGGAAGTAAATATTTTGGTGTTTGGGGGGTTATTTTGTAATTTCCAAAAGTTAGGGTGGTAAAAGTAGAAATATTAAAAGTTACGGGTGGTAAAAAGTGAATTTTAAAGGTTAAAGGTTAAAGTAAAGTTAATTTTCGAAAATTTAATAATAAAATAATAAATAATAATAAAATATTAAATAATAATATTTAATTAAAAATAATATTTTAATAAAAACAATAAAATAATGCGGAAAAGGCAGTTTTCTGTAAAAGTTTTAGAAAGACAACTTTAAGCGCAGAATCTCATAATTACCTTCATAAAACACTTAGGGAGTGGTAAGAACATATTAGTGAGGCAAAGATAAAAGAAAGATAAAAAGTTGAAGAAAAGATAAAAACTAAAGAAAAGTCTGTAAGGTTTTAATAACAGAAAAACAGACAGAAATTAGTGAACGAACTAGGGCAACATAGTTAGTCCTTGAGTTGCGACTAGGGTTAGGTATTATATGAAAAGTTAAACTGTTTTAGTATAGACTTAATGAACCTATACTTGGGACAGGCGAACTATTCATACCGAAATTTACATAAACTTTAAATACATACGTTAAGCAGAGAAATCAGAGCAGAGTAGAGAAACACAGAAAACAGAGTAACCAGAGTAAAGTAAAGAGATAAAGAGAAAAAGAGTAATATAGATACAGATGAAAAGAGTAATCGGAGAAGAGAAAAGAGATACAGAGAACAGAGTAATTAAAACAGAGTAAAGAGATACAGAGAAAAGAGAAACCAGAACAGAGTAAAGAGATATAAAGAGAAGAGTAATATAATATAAAGAGCTATATTTATATATATACATATTAGTTGCTTAATGCAACCCAGAGCTATATTTATATATATATATATTAGTTGCTTGATGCAACCCAGAGCTATATTTATATATATATTAGTTGCTTGATGCAACCCAGAGCTATATTTAATATATATTAGTTGCTTAATGCAACCAGAGCTTTTGTAGGGAAACTAAGTTACCTACAGCTATTTTCCGCTTCCCCAGAGCAGAGCAGAGTATATATATATTTTCCTGCAGTAAGCAGAGGCTGTCTCAAATGAGCGGCTATTATTATATGCCCGCAATCCTGACATTTATCCTGACATTTATCTTCTGTTTACTGCTTCGCTATATTATGTTATTCGTCTACTAATCGACCCCAAATAAATGAACGTAACTAATAACCCCGACCCTACTAAGAACTCCCCAGTTCTTACCCTTTCTCTCTCCCTTTCCCCTTCAGATGGAAGTAAGAGTACCTTACCATAGTTCGCTGATGACCGTTCGCAAGAAGAGGATTCTGCTCTAGATAGTCTTGTTAGTCTAGGGTGAATATCGTTCTCTGATTATATGTATATACTGTGAGACCAGCCAACGTCTGCACCCCGTTCATATGCGTACTTTAACCTAAATCCTGTGTACGAGATTCCTATTGTGTGGCTACTTCATGAGGTACCAGAGAGACGTCCTGTGGAAAAGTCTGATCATGCAGAGGAGTAGCAGATGATGTTCTATCTTTTGATGACATTCCACTTGACTTGAGTTTTGAAGACCTAGAACGTACTTTCCCTCGCTTTAGTTGTTTAGAGGGACTAGGTGAGTATAGAGTCTAGGCTAGCCTAGGTACCAGCTTAGGGACCTCTTGAATAGGTCAGGACCTGGGATGTTGTATGTATATATATGTACATAGATATTATTTAGCTATATCTAGGGGTGTTCTAACTAACAGTCTATATGCTAATAAAGGCTGAATCACCGAATGTTGTCAACTACTTGTGATGTATTTTTGTGTGGTTATTTATAACTGTTTTGTCTGTTATTACTTGTGAATTGATTTTAAATGATTCTGTCTATTAATCCAAACGTTTTCAAAAAAAAATATACACCACGCAAATTAACTACGTGTTTAACAACGAATCAGGCTCATATGATAAAAAAAAATAGATAATAATTAGGAAGACAAATTGGTAGCGCTCAGTTTCTGGTATGATCTGGACATATTGAAAATTGGGTCGTTACAGACTTACTACAATCTATTGATCGGAGATAGCAGACCATGGAAAACAATATTAATGCCACTCTAAATGGTCTGGCCGCTACTTTGCAGGCTCTTGTCTCCCAGATTGGATCAATGAACAACTCAAATAACCAACCTTTGAGCTCCAGTGGAGTTCCCTCTCAACCATTACCCAATCCCAAGGGTGGTATCAATGTCATCACCCTGAGGTCCAGAACCACACTGCAGGAGAGGAATCAAGAGGAGCCAAACCCACCAGAACACACCTCAGCTGAAGAGGTAGTGGAAATAGAAGATGTTGAAGAGGAAGAGGACATACAGGACATGGCTGAAGAAGAAGTGCAACCACAAAAGGGAGCACTAAAAGGCGCAGACACTGTAGAAGACACCACTCCTATTCCATTTCCACAACTTGCAAGGAAGCCTAGGAAGCAGCTGGAACCTGATCCAAAAATGGTAAAGATATTCAAAAAAGTTGAGGTAACTGTTCCTCTATTTGATGTTATTCAACAGGTACCTAAGTATGCTAAGTTTCTAAAAGATTTATGTATACATAAAGACAAAACTAATGAATTAGAAACTATTCCTTTAGGAAGTTCCATATCTGCTTTAATGGGAGGTTTACCTGAAAAGTGTAGTGACCCAGGTCCTTGTATAGTTAATTGTACTATTGGTGGTGTGATAATTTCTGACTGCATGTGTGATTTAGGAGCATGTGTGAGTATAATGCCTTTGTCTATATATGATGTTTTGAGGCTCCCTCCCTTAAAAAGGTCGGCAGCTCGTTTTGTGTTAGCAGATAAAAGCATTATCACAGTGGCTGGAGTTGCTAAAGATGTATTAGTGGGCATTAAGGGGCTCACATTTCTTATTGATTTTTATATCCTAGAAATGCCCCAAAATGACTCAGATAAGCCATCATCAATCCTACTTAAAAGACCATTCCTGAACACCTCAAAGTTTAAATTAGATGCTTTTTCAGGAACATACTCTTTTGAAATAGATGGCCGAGTAGTGATTTTCAATCTGAACGGAGTTAAGAAGCACCCACCGGAGGATCACTCTATCCTCAAGTGTGACATTATAGATGAAACCGTGGCTGAAGTCCATCAGGAGGAATTTGAAGAGAAGCACACAGGACAAGGTCCAAGTGTGGGGACATTCTCAGAGGACAATGACAGTGCCTTACCACTGTTACCAGCTCCAGATAACCCAGAGCCTGAACATGATCAGAAGTTAGAATTAAAACCCCTTCCTCCACACCTCAAATATGCTTACCTTTAAGACGGGCAGAAGTTTTCGGTTATCATTGCAAGGGAACTCACTTCCCAACAAGAAGAGCAGTTACTTAGTGTGCTGAGGAGGCACAAGAAGGCAATTGGGTGGAGTTTGGCAGACATAGTAGGCATCAACCCTCAAGTCTGTGAGCATAGGATATTTTTAGAAGAGGGAGCAAGACCTGTCCGTCAACCCCAGAGAAGACTGAACCCCACTATCCTAGAGGTTGTCAAAAAAGAAGTGACCAGACTACTAGAGGCAGATATCATCTATCCCATCTCAGACAGTGAATGGGTAAGCCCAGTACAAGTGGTGCCAAAGAAGTCTAGAGTCACTGTAGTGAAGAATGAGCATGGAGAGCTCCTGACAACCAGAGTTCAAAATGCCTGGAGGGTCTGCATTGACTACAGACGCCTCAACCAAGCAACCCGTAAGGATCACTATCCTCTTCCATTCATTGATCAAATGCTGGATCGCCTGTCAGGTAAATCGCATTATTGTTTTTTAGATGGTTACACAGGTTATTTCCAGATTCATATAGCTCCGGAGCATTAGGAAAAGACCACTTTTATATGTCCTTTTGGGACTTATGCTTACAAGAGAATGCCCTTTGGCTTGTGCAATGCACCAGCTACTTTCCAAAGGTGCATGATGAGTCTTTTCTCTAATCTTATTGAGGACTGTATGGAGGTTTTTATTGATGATTTTAGTGTATACGGCGATTCCTTTAGCCTTTGCTTAGATGGATTATCTAGAGTATTAGATAGATGTGTCAGTACAAACCTGGTATTAAATTTTGAAAAATGTCACTTTATGGTTAAACAAGGGATTGTACTAGGACATGTTGTGTCTAACACTGGCATTTTTGTAGATCCAGCAAAGGTGGATGTTATTTCTAGTTTACCTTACCCCTCTTCTGTGAGGGAGGTCCGCTCTTTCCTTGGCCATGCAGGTTTTTATAGTTGGTTCATTAAGGACTTCAGTAAGGTAGCACTTCCCTTATCCAGACTACTGCAGAAAGATGATGAGTTCGAGTTCAGTGAAAATTGCAAACAAGCGTTTGATAAGCTGAAAACCGCCCTGACTCAAGCTCCAATTGTGAGAGGACCAGACTGGAGCCAACCATTTGAAATAATGTGTGATGCTTCCAACCATGCCGTAGGAGCAGCACTAGCTCAGCGTGAAGGTAAGGATCCTTTTGTTATTGCTTACGCGTCTAAAACCTTAGATGCTGCTCAGTCGAATTACACTACTACTGAGAAAGAGCTTCTTGCTATTGTTTTCGCTCTGGATAAATTCCAAGCCTATTTACTTGGTACTAAAGTAGTAGTGTATTCAGACCACGCAGATCTAAAGTATTTATTAGCTAAAAGGAAGTCCAAACTAAGGCTTATACGTTGGATACTGCTATTACAATAATTTGATTTGGAAATTAAGGACAGGAATGGTAACCAGAATTTAGTGGCAGACCACTTGAGTCGCCTTGAACATATTACAGATGACTCCACTCCTATAGCTGATAATTTCCCATTTGACAACCTGCAAGCAGTATCTGAGATAGTCCCTTGGTATGCACCTGTAGCTAATTATCTAGTTAGCCGCACCTTCCCTCCGAACTTTTCTAAGCATCAAAGAGACAAGTTGAAAAGTGAGTCTAAATATTATATATGGGATGACCCATATTTATGGAGATGTGGCGCTGACCAGGTAATTAGACGGTGTGTGCCTCAATCAGAATTCCAGTCCATCTTAGAGGCCTCTCACTCATCTGAGAGTGGAGGACATTTTGGCCCTCAAAGAACTGCTAGAAAAATCTTAGACTGTGGATTCTGGTGGCCTACTCTTTTTAAGGACGCTGTTGAATTTTGTAGATCTTGTTTTCCATGTGAGAAATTTGGTAATATATCCAGGAGGGATGAGATGCCTCAACAGATTATGCTTTTCTGTGAAATTTTTTATGTTTGGGGCATTGACTTCATGGGTCTATTTCTAAATTCTAATGGTTATTTCTATATATTGTTAGCTGTGGATTACGTTTCCAAATGGGTGGAAGCAATTCCTACCTACACTGATGATGCTAACACTGTTGTTTCCTTTGTGAGAAACCATATTATTTGTCGCTTTGGATCACCATGAGCAATCGTGAGCGATTAAGGCACCCATTTTTGTAACAGGAGACTAACCGGATTGATAAAGAAGCATGGGATAATTCATAAGGTTGCAACAGAATACCACCCTCAGATTAATGGGCAAGCCGAGGTGTCAAATAGAGAGATAAAGCGTATCTTGCAGAAGATAGTCAAACCTCATAGAAGAGACTGGAGCACTAGGCTACAAGATGCACTCTGGGCATACAGAACAGCATACAAAACACCCATTGGGATGAGTCCTTTCCGCTTAGTTTATGGAAAAGCTTGTCATCTCCCGGTTGAAGTGGAGCATAAAGCCTTTTGGGAAGTAAAGGAATGCAACATGGGAATTGAAAAAGCCGGAGCTGAAAGGAAGTTGCAACTGCAGGAACTGGAGAGCCTTCGCCTATAAGCTTATGAGAACTCAAGACTATACAAGGAGAAGATGAAGGCTGTACATGATCAGCACATCAAGAGGAAAGAGTTCCAACCTGGGGACATAGTCCTCCTTTACAAATCTCGACTGAGGCTCATGCCAGGCAAGTTGAGATCAAGATGGGAAGGTCCGTACAGAGTAGAGAAGGCCGAACCGTACGGAGTTTATCACCTAAGCCATCCTTCAACCTCTGAACTTATCAAAGTTAATGGACATCGTTTAAAGCTGTACCATGGCGAGAAGCTGAAGAAAAACAAGGAGCTCGAGATCTTCCTCTTGGAAGATCCCCACATAGCCGAAGACTGAGCTAGTAGAGCGTCCAACTTACGGACGTTAAAGCAAAGTGCTAGGTGGGAGACAACCCACCATGGTATGATCGTTCTTTTCTTTATTTTTAGTTTTCTTATTCAATAACTCTTCTCTTCATTAGTACATTTCGTGCATCTGCATTTACATACCTTTATTTTAATTAAAAAAAAATCACGCGACGCGACCGCCTCATTGACGCGTCTGCGTCGTAAGGAGATGGGAGACAATAATAATATGAACAGAGAGTTACGCAGGAGCAGGGTTGGAGGCGTGCCAATGGCACAAATCACCCCATGCGACCGCGTCGTATGGGAATAATGGCCTCCTATGCGACCGCGTGCCCCACGCGGCCGCGTGACCAGAATTTTGACGTCAAAGTGGTGCACACCCGAAAGTTGTGCTAGAGTGGTGCTGGACTGGCGCTGGACGCGCAGTCCCTCACACGATTGCGTGCCCCACGCGACCGCGTCGTATCCCAATAATTGACCACTCACGCGATCGCATGCCCCATGCGATCGCGTCACGCAAAATTTGGCACTAATATGATTTTGAACAGAGAGTTGTGCGAGTGCGAGGCTACCCTCGCGCCATTAGCCTAAAACATGTCACGCGACCGCGTGACCGACGCGACCGCGTCATTCAGTTTAAGCACAAGTCGCGCGACCACGTGCCCGATGCGACCGTGTCGTTCGCGCCGCACAGTTTTCCAGATTTGCCAATTATCATACCTTTTTCTCCCCAAATCCTATTTTCTCTTTTCCCTCCTTATCTCTTTTTCTTCCCTTCCTCCCTTCTTCCTTCTTTCACACTTTTTACACTTTCTCTCTCTCTCACCCCATGAACAAGGTTTTTCTTTTTCTCCTTCCCTCATTACTTTTCTATTATTCTTCTTATTTTTATATGTTATCTTCTTTTCTTTTCTTTTTACTTTCATTACTCATATCTTCTTTTTCTTCCTTTCTTTTTCCTTTTTACTTGGTGTTATCAATTTATGTGAGTCATTATTTATTATTATATGCTTGTGGATTGTTGTAAATTTGTTTGACAATTATATATTGCTTTTTAAGGGATTACTTGCATGTTCAAATTCTTATTTTCAAGAACTTCTTCTACATGCATGCTATGTGTTTGTGAAAAAGCCCATATGGCATTATGAACTTCTTTACATTTTTCTACTCTAATATTCAATGCTTGCTTTTCACAAATTTCCTTTACTATTTTATTCATTGAATTTAATTGTCAATACAAACGTGATAGTTAGTTACGAGTGATAACATATTTAAATTGGACATTGAATGCTTGATATATGTTACTCATGCCTTTGCCTACATGCCAATAAACCCCTTGCATTTATTTGTCCCCATATGCACTTGCTATTTTCCATTGATAAACTTTTCACATGTAGCCCGGACCATGTGTTAACGTCATTCTTCTTTATTGTGCATTGATTATCACTTACATCACCCTCTTCCTTGCTCTACCCCTTTAAATTTAATTTACTTTCTCTTCCCTTTTTCAGGATGGCCACCAAGAAAGGAAAAGAGAAAGCTACTCCCAAACAACCAGCAAGAAGAGGTACAAAGAGAGCATTAGTGGCAGAACCCTCTTCAACTGCGGTAAAGCCCTCAACAAAGAAAATTAAGAGGATCATAAAGGTTGATGATAAAAAAAAGCCTTCCCAGCAAAGGACACTGCGCGATTCCCCAATCGCTACTGTGAGGAGATGTTTCCCATCCTGGCTGAAAGGAGTTACAACAACGAATATCTTCTTCTCCTCCTGCCCAATATTGCTACCTTTGTTGAGCCGCAAATTGCCCAAAAACAATGGGGTTTCCTACAGAGACAGCCAAGGCAGGTCAATCTTTCTTGGGTAGTCGAGTTCTACTCCAACTTCCACCTGCCAACCCTGCAGTCTGTCTATGTCCGTCAGAAACAAGTTCCCATTACAGAAGAGGCCATTCAAAAAGTTCTAAGTCTTCCCCCTATTCCAGAAGGATTGGATGCCTTTCAAGAAGCCGCACTCAAGCGCCAGCTGTACCAATTTGACTGGGACGCCGTTCTCAGAGTCATCGCACTACCTGGCAGCCGATGGATCTACGGATACCATCGTACCCGCCCTAAGGGAATTTTGCCTTTAGTACTTACCATGGAGGCTCGCGTATGGGCACAGATCATGTCCCATTACGTCTTTCCGAGCACTCATGAGTCCTCCTTCACTACGGACATGGCCATTCTACTATGGTGCATCCTTACAGACGAACCTCTGAATCTACCAAGACATATCCGGAATGCGATGGGACACATACAAATCGCGGACAACTTACCTTTTCCCGCCCTGGTCTCAGATCTTGTCTCAGCAGCCGGAGTCTCCTACAGAGCTTGGGACACCAAAGCCATGCTTCCACGGGATGATCAGTTTGTCCCCAACAGGAGGTACCTTAGACTTCCAACAGCCACTATTAGCCAGCCCACTAAACCAGTTGAAGATATTCCTTCTTCAACACCACCAGCACCCACTACTGACCAATTGCTCCAGCAGATTCTTACAAAATTGGATCGGCAGGAATAGAAAGATAAGATGAGAGAGCACCATAACAAGCGCCGATTCACATACCTCAAGGAGCTGATCATGGGAAAATTCAAGGACTCAGACACCCTGGACTCCACTTCCTTTACCAGCACAGAGAGCCATGATGGTCGCGACTGTGGAGGTACTGCTACCAGCCCACCTTTGTTCTTGACAGATGGCACCGAGGACGGTGCAAAGCCTTAAGTGTGGGGAGGTAGGTCAGTACCTGACTTCCGGAGGTAATTTCTCTTCCCTAGCACCAATAAATTAGGATATTTAGTTAGATTTTTCTTTTTTAGAATAGGATAAATTGCATAGTAATAGGTTAGTTGCATACATGTTCTGCTTGATTGAAAAGACAATAGGTTTCTTCTAAGACCCTATCTTTGGAACAAAATTTCACTAATTTTAATTAAAACTTTTATGTTAAATTTGCTTGAAGTTGTATTTGGAACATGATTTTTGAGCTAAAGAACACACAACCTGTGAGATTTGAGCCTTTATGAATGGTTACATTATTTAACCATAATTATTTTATTCTTGTGTGTTTACTTCTCTATGATTGTAATCTATATTTTGTTTCATCCTATATGTCCAATGTTTATTATATTTATATGTTTGCATATGATTGAGGCCATTATTTGTTTAGCTTACTTATCCAAATTAAGCCTACCCTTTCAATTACCTTTGTTAGCCACTTTGAGCCTTTAAATCCCATTTGTTCTATATTTTACCACATTACTAGCCTTAAGCGGAAAAACAATTATATATCCCAAATTGAATCTTTGGTTAGCTTAAGATAGAATTGTGTGTGTTATTTAAGTATGGGAAATTGTGGAAGCAAAAGATAATAAGGGAATGAGTCATGATAATATAATGGGAATTTGGATACCTACTTATGAGAAACTGTAAGAATTAAAAATCTATGTGCATTGATAAGCTATGTTTATGTTTATGTTTATTTAAAAAAAAAAAGAACATAATATATATATATATATATATATATATATTAAAAAAAAATAAATAAGGGGACAAAATTACCCCAATGTTAAATCAAGCATTCAAAGATCAATGCATGTATGATAAAATTAAAATAAAAGGTTGAAACATGAGTATGGAATGTGAAAGGAAATTTCTGGGTAGCTAGGTATGAATTTTAAAAGTTATATAGAATATATATAGGTTATGTTAAAGCTTGGGTTAATTAAAGATTCAATTTATAAGCTTACATAGCCATATATATATCCTTACCCTTGCCTTGGCCCCATTACAACCTTGAAAAGACCTCATGATGTTTGCATTGGTATATTAAATGATTGTTGATTAGTTAGGAGAAGAACAAAAATTAGAGAGCATGATTAGAGAAGGATAGAGTGATGACCCTATACACTAGAGAGACTAGAGCGTACATACATCATCAGTGAGGGTTCCATGCTTGAATTTCTATGTTCCCTGCTTTCATGAGCTATCTTCTTGCATTTTTATCTACTCTTGCTTTATAAGAATTGAGTTAGTGGAATTTGATTTGTAACTATTTTGAAGAGCTTATTTACTTTAGATCAAGTGGACAAGAATCATATAGTTGCATTCGCATATATAGGCTGCATTGCATTGCATGGGTTTTACATGTTCTTACTCATTCATTTTATCTCCTTCAACTAAGCATGAGGACATGCTAATATTTAAGTGTGGGGAGGTTGATAAACCACTATTTTATGGTTTATATTGTGTTTAATTATGTGTTTACCCACTTATTCATTAAATAAGCATGCATTTATAATTCCTTCCTAAAGTTATTGCATGATTGAAAACTTGCTTCTTAGAGACTTTTAATTATGTATTTTATTTCTCCTTTATTCCATTCGATGCCGTGATCTGTGTGTTAAGTGTTTCAGGCTTTATAGGGCATGAATGAGTTGGAGATTGGAGCAGAAGCTTGCAAAAATGGAAGGAACACAAGGAATTGAGGAGATGACCAGTGAGAAGTGACGCGGCCGCATGGATGATGTGACCGCACGAAAGAGAGGAAATCGCAGTGACGCGGCCGCATGGATGACGCGACCGCGCGGCATGGAATAGCACAAGCAACGCGGAGGCGTGGACGACGCGTCCGCGTGGAGAAGCGAAACGCCGAATGATGCGTCCGCCTGAATGACGCGTCCGCGTGACATACGCGATCTGCATAATCTGCAGAATCGCTGGGGGCGATTTCGGGCCCTATTTTGACCCAGTTTTCGGCCCAGAAAAGCAGACCAGAGCCAGAGAACATGCAGAAACCAACAACAACATTCATTCCGGATAGTTTTAAGTTTTTAGATCTAGTTTTCCTCTACACATTCATAGTTTTTAGGATTTGTTATTTTCATTGTTTTTGCATTGGGATATCGAGAAGAGTTATTGCCTCATCAAGACTTCGACATTCTAGTTCGTTCTCTTTACTTGTTTCTTACTCTTCCATGTTTCTTAATTTACTTAATTTTACTATTGGATTATTTTAGCATTTATTAATACAAGAATTACTTTTATTTTCAATTAATCTTTTGATCATTATTTATCATGTCTTTCTTTAATTCCCTTTCTTATGTTATGAATTTTATATTTACAATGAGTGAGTAGTTCCCTAACTTGATGGGGAGTTGATTGAAAGGAACCCTTGAGTTGGAATGCTCAAGAGAAAGATTGTAATTGGGTTTATTGTTGGATTGCTCTCTAGTCACTAACACCAATCCTCCCAAGAGCGGATTGGAACTTGTGGATAGAAATAGCATTTCCAGCTTGTTTGACTTTCCCTTACTTAGTAAGGGACAACTAAACATAATAACCCTCAATTGTCAATTAATCTTGAGAGTACTCCGACAAGAATAGGGCTTCCAGCTAATCAACTCCCAGTCAAGGCTTTTATTTAAATTTATATAAATTCTCTAATTTAATTTTCTGCCATTCAACTCAAACCTTTTTGAAAACATCTGATTAATAAAATAGCACACTTTCCTGCAACTCATTGGGAGACGACCTGGGATTCATACTCCCAGTATTTTAATTTTAATTTCTGTGACACCCTTCTAAATTGATAAATGGATTTCTGGTTAGTTGAGAACTATACTTGCAACGCATATTTTATAATCATTCTTAATTCGCCAATTACCGCCCACATAACTTGCCTTACTTTACCTCTATTCTTACCCGTACGGTGAGCAGTAATGTTACCAACTTGTAGGTTCTTATGCTGTCGTATGCCACGTGCTTTAAAATGCACCCTTCTCCCAACTGCCTGATGATTGCTATGACGCCTTGGTGGAAACCCTTGGTGACTCACCTTGGCCACAATCACTTTCTTAATACATTTTTCCACTAACTTGCTCTTGTTGACTAATTTGGCAAAATTACGTATCTCCAGCGGAACTATTGAACTCATCAGATCATCACGAAGGCCTCTTTCAAACTTCAAGCACTTCCATTCTTCAAAGTCAGCAGGATTCCCTTGACAGATCTTAGAGAAACGACACAAGTCATCGAAATTACGAGCATACTCAGCCACAGTCATATCCCCTTGCCTCAGTTGCATAAGCTCTATTTCCTTAGCATCACGCACTGCTCTCGGGAAATATTTCTTGTAGAATTCATCTTTAAAAATATCCCAAGGAATGTCACCTTCATTACATTGTAGCAGTCGCTGTATCCCCTGCCACCAGTACTCAGCTTCTCCCTCGAGCATATAAGTAGCAAACTCCACGTGTCGTCCTTCCGGAACATGTTGCGCTCTCAGTGATCGTTCAACACCTTGAAACCAGTTATCAGCGTCAGTCGCAATGAGTGTACCCTTGAACTTAGGCGGATTAACCTTCAGAAAGGTCGCAAGGGTCATAGGTCTTTCAGGATGCCCTAAGTTATTCTCATCATTCCCATTTCTCAATCCAAGACGTTCAACAGCCCTAGCCGCTGCTATCGCAGCTTCACGCACTACTTCAGCCACGTTGTTCATGGTAGCCATAAACGTTTCCTGTTCCCTCTCGTAGTTAATATTAGGAATTTTTTTCGGTACGCCTTGTCTCCGTGAACCCATTGTAGTCCTGTTGACGTGACAAAAATTGGTGAGTTAAGAAATTAATATAAGAGATACGTTGCAAGTATAGTTCTTAACCAACCAGAAATCCGCTTATCAATTTAGAAGGTTATCACAAAATTTAAATTCAAATACTGGGAGTATGAGTCCCAGGTCGTCTCCCAACAAGTTGCAAAAAGGTGTGCTGTTTTATTAATCAGATGTTTTCAAAAAATGGTTTGAGTTGAATAACAGGAAATTAAATTAGAGAATTTGTGTAATTTTAAATAAAAGCCTTGGCTGGGAGTAGATTAGTTGGAAGCCCTATTCTTGTTGGAGTACTCTCAAGATTAATTGATAATTGAGGGTTATTCTGTTTAGTTATCCCTTACTAGGTAAGGGAAAGTCAAACAAGTTGGAAAGCTATTTCTATTCACAAGTCCCAATCCGCTCAATTGAAAAGGATTGGTGTCAGTGACTAGAGGGAAAACCAACAATAAACCCAATTACAATTTTTCTTTTAAGCATTCCAACTCAAGGTCTTCCTTTCAATCAACTCCCATCCAAGTTATGGAACTACTCGCTCATTGTGAATGTAGAATTCATAACATAGGAAAGGGAAATATAGAAAGACATGATAAACAATAATCAAAGGGATCAATTAAAAATAATGATAGTTCTTGTATTAATAAACTCTAAAAATAACTCAATAATAATTCTAAATAAACAAAGGACATGGAAGAGTAAGAGACAGGTAAAGAAAACAAACTAGAATGACGAAGTCTTGCTAAGGTAATAACTCTTCTCAATATCCCAATGCGAAAAGCAATCAAAATAAAATCCTAAGAATTATGAATGTGTAGAGAGAAATCCTAGAGGAGGAGTAAAACTAGATCTAAAACTGAGAATTATCTGTAATGTATTGTTGTTTTCATTTCTGCATGTTCCTTGGCTCTAGTCTTCTTTTCTGGGCCGAAAATTGGGTCAAAACAGGGCCCAAAATTGCCCCCAGCGAATTCTGCAGATTCTACAGATCGCGCATGTCACGCGATCGCGTCATTCATGCGGACGCGTCAGTCGGCGTTTTGCCTTGCCACGCGTGCGCGTCGTCCACGCCTCCGTGTCACTTGTGCAGTTCTAATCCGCGCAGTCGCATGAGCCATGCGTCCGCGTCACTGCGATTTCCTCTATGTCGCACGGTCGCGTGAGCCATGCGTCCGCGTCACTTCTCGCTGGTCATCTCCTCAATTTCTTGTGTTCCTTCCATTTTTTACAAGCTTCCTTTCCAATCTCCAAGTCATTCATGCCCTTTAAAGCCTGAAACACTTAACACACAGATCACGACATCTAATGGAATGAAGGAGAATTAAAATACATAATTAAAAGTCTTTAGGAAGCAAATATTCAATCATGTAATAATTTTAGGAAGGAAATATAAATGCATGCCAATCATATGAATAAGTGGGTAAAGAATTGATAAACCATACAATTAAGCACAATATAAACCATAAAATAGTGGTTTATCACCTGTTCACACCAAACAATCATTGTTAAGGTGATCGGTCTTAACACTTCAAGTCAAGTGTGAACATTCCCAAAACGAAAACACAGAAAAAATCATGCAACATATATCACTGGGATATCCTATACGCATGAGACACACAACAGAGTATGCAATGAAGCATAGTCAGTCTACTCCCCAAGCTCTACTGGGAACGAACTGCTCTGATACCAAATTGTAACGACCCAATTTTCAATATGTCTAGATCATACCACAAACCGAGCGCTACCAATTTGTCTTCCTAATTATTATCTATTATTTATCATACGAGCCTGATTCGTTGTTAAAAGCGTAGTTAATTTGCGAGGTATATTTTTTTTAAATGTTTGGATTAATAGACGGAATCATTCATAATCAACTCACAACTGATAACAGATAAAACAGTTATAAGCAACCACACATAAATACATCACAAGTAGCTAGCAACATTCAGTGAACCAGCCTTTATTAGAGTATAGACCTTTAGTTAGAACACCCCTAGATATAGCTAGATAATAACTATATACATATACATACATACAACATCCCAGGTCTTGACCTGTTCAAGAGGTCCCTAAGCTGGCACCTAGGCTAGCCTAGACTCTATACTCACCTAGTCCCTCTAAACTTCTAAAGCGAGGGAAAGTACGTTCTAAGTCTTCAAAACTCAAGTCAGGTGGAACGTCATCAAAAGATAGAACATCATCTGTTACTCCTCTACACGATCAAACATTGACATATGATGTCTCTCTGGTACTGATAAACCCATATTTTATGAAGTATTTTGTGCTCAATTTAAGTGATTTATTCAATCCTTCACCCACTTATTCATGTGAATTGCATGGTTTTACTTTCCCTTCCTTATTATGTGAAATATGTGAGAAACATGTTTCCTATGCTTTAAAAATATTAATTTTAATTACCCTTTATTACCATTCGATGTCGTAATTTGTGTGTTAAGTATTTTCAGATCTCCTAAGGCAGGAGTAGCTTAGAGGACAAAAAGGAAACATACAAAAATGGAAGGAAAGCACAAAAATGGAGTTTTGAAGAAAAGGACAGCGACGTGAACGCATGGACGACGTGGCCGCGTGCCTAGCGCGAAAAGGCAGCGACACGAACGCGTGACTGACGTGGACGCGTGCCTTGAGCAAAATGCAAATGACGCGTACGTGTGACCGAAGCAAACGCGTGACAAGAAAAACTCCCAAATGACGCGACTGCGTGACCCATGTGGACGTGTGACAGACGCCACGTGTAGAAACTGCAGAAAACGCCCCCAGCGATTTTTGAAGCCATTTTGGCCCAGATCCAAGTCCAGAAAACACAGATTAGAGGTTATAAAGTGAGGGAATGCATCCATTCAGGAGGAGGTCTTCAATAATTCATTTTTCATAGTTTAGATTTAGTTTTTCGAGAGAGAGGTTCTCTTTTCTCTCTTAGATTTAGGATTAGAATTCCCTTTAAAGGATTTAGGATTTCAACTCTTTATCAGGTTCAATATTCCTTTTATATTTTTATTTATTCTAATGCTTTTATTCGTATCTGACTTATGTTACCAAATTGGCCTATGAACTCTTTATGTTTAAATTAATTTTCTATTTAATATAATTTGAGGTATTTTAGAATTATGATTGCTTTCCTTTATTTATATAAATAATTTAGATTTTTCCCTTTTGGCTTTGGTTGATTAATTGGTAACTCTTGAGTTGTCAAACTCATCATGATTGATAATTGTTATTTTTGCTGATTGATTTAAATTCCTATAACTCTAGTCTTTCCTTAGGAGTTGACTAGGACTTTAGGTGTTAAATTGATTTATCCACTTGACTTACCTTTATAATTAGAGGTTGACTTAGTGGGGAGCAAAATATAATTCTCATCACCATTGATAAGGATAACTAGGATAGGACTTCTAATTTTCATACCGTGCCAAGAGTTTTATTAGTTATTGATATATTAATTATTAATTTATTTTTCTTGTCAATTAAATTACTTGTTCAAACCTTTTTAAAAACCAAAAACATTGTTTTCCATAACTAATAATAAGAACACCTCCCTGCAGTTCCTTGAGAATACGACCCGAGATTTGAATACTTCGGTTTATAAATTTTATTGGATTTGTTACTTGTGACAACCAAAAATTTTGCACGAAAGGGATTCCTTGCCGGTTTAGAAGCTATACCTGCAACGAGAATTTATTTTTAGAAAATTCTAGATCATGCAGGAATTCAGTTCATCAAAATGGCGCCGTTGCCGGGGAATTGCAAACGTGTGCCTTATTATTGGTTATTGTAAATATTTTTCTTTTGCTTGTTTATTTGTTTCTGTTTTCAATTTTAATTCTTATTAGCTACCATGAGTTCTCACCCCTCTCGCTTTGAGTTTGGTTCTAATATTGTTGAAGGAAATAAAAGCTATAGAAGTAACATGCATCAAGGTCAGAACAGCCAAAGATGGATGGAGCCACGAGGACTTGATCAACCCTTTAGGCAACAACACCCTCCACAGTATCACAGACGACGACCATTCTACAATGCATGCCAAGGCAATAGATACGGTGAATCCCTCTGTAGTTACCAACAAGTTCCACCATGTGCTTATGAATCACCCTCTCAACATAGCTTTGAACCATCACACTCACAAGTTCCTTTTCACCATTCACCACCGTATGACCCTTATCCACCACAATTCCAATCTAATTACTCCAAAGAACCACCACCGCAACAATCATCATCCCCATATCCTTATCAAGAAGAACCACCTCTGTATTATAAGCCTTCTCTCCCAACCAATGAACCCTCATATCCACCCCAATCTCCAATGGATGACAAACTTCGTGTTCTTCTTCAAGGGCAAGCGAAGATGCAAAGGGACGTGCTGGAACTTACTACTGCCTTAACCGAGGTGGTAAATAAATTAGCTTCCCAACATCTGAGCACTCAGAGTACTCCCATGGCTACATGTGGAGAATTAAAAGAAGAGCGTAGCATGAAGGAGACACTAGAAACTTCGGTGGACAATAAGGAGCATGGCTTTGTATTGGAACAAGTGGAGGAAGCCATAATAGTTGTAGAGGAAGAAGTGGTTGAAGATTTAGGAGATGCTGAACCTCTATGGGAATCGAGAACTGTAAAGGATTCCGCCGAGAAGTTCGAATTTGATGCCAAGGACGATAGTGCACAACCTCCAAGGCATATACCTTGTGAAAAATTGGACGGAACAGACCAAGAAGTTGATTCCATAGGTAGTGATGATCATGAACTCACATCCACAACTGAACTCCTTGAGCCTGAAGAACCATATCCAAGTGAATACGAAGATGATGTCGAGGTAGATTTCTCTCAACCTCCAACGTATGACTTGAGTGACGAGGAAGACATAGAATACTTTGATCAGGACGTAGTTGCAGTTGAAGGATTTTGCAAGGAAGTGGAGGAATTCATAGAAGAATACAAGGGAGTAGAGCATACAGAACCACTGGAAACACCTATCCCAAGGCCATTACCACCTAATACAAGCTTCAAGTGGGTACAATCCTTAACCTTTGTCTTTACTTTTCCACTTGAATATGGTTTGCTTGAAACAGATGGCCAGCTTAGAGCTCTCTGCGGCTTTAAGAATAAGAGGAAAATGGCTCGTACTCAGAGCTGGTGTTCAAGATTCAATAAGATTCCACGCTTCAATTCGAAGTGCAAGGATTGGTATCAAGTTCAATTGAATGGGTCTCGGAAGGCGTTTGGTCATCTTAGTGAGAATACAACTTCCAAACCGTCCGGTAGGAAAAATACAATTCCAAACAAAGGCGGGTGCAAAAGCAAGGTTTGGGATCCTGGAATCTGTTCTGACATTCAACACCCCGGGAGCCTAAGAATTTGTTTGAAGCTGCTCAAAGGCTTTACGTTCCTAGTTTGGGACCCCGGAGGCTGTTGGAATTCCAAACACTGGTGGAGATTTCTGGATGAATTTAAGCACAAGCCACCATAACAGGAAGCTCATCAAATGTCCAACTTAAGGACTTTAACTAAAAGTGCTAGGTGGGAGACAACCCACCATGGTATGATCATTTCTTTTTCAATTTTATTTCGTGTTGTTTTTATTTTATTTTATTTTATTTTCATTGAACCTGGAAGTATTCATAGCATCTACATTAGCACTGCATATTGCATACTGCACAATTGCATAAAAAAAAGAGATCACCCCATGCGAGCGCGCAGGCCACGCGTGCGCGTGAGAAGGAAATCGGCGTAAAGATCCAATGCCCAGAAAGCTGGGCTGGAATCGTGCGGCCGGTGTGTGTTTAGCACAAAACGGCCCACGCGTTCGCGTCCCTTACGCGAATGTGTCACTTGCAAAACACTTATCCCACGCGAAAGCGTGAGCAACACGTCCGCGTCATGTGGATATTATGGCCCCCTAAATGGAAACAGAGAGGTGCGCTGAAACGACGCGGGAAGTGTGCGTCTAGCACAATTTATAGAGACGTGTTCGCATGCCTCACGCGTCCGCGTCACCCATCTTTTACCCAACCCACGCGACTGCGTCGATCACACGACCGCGTCTAACCCATTTCACCCAAGTCACGCTATCGCGTGCTCCACGCGTTCGCGTGGATTCAAAAATACTAACCCCCTTACCCACGCGAAACCCTATCCATCGCGCCCCATACCCCCCCTCTTCTTCTCTTCTCTGCAACTCCCTCCCTCCTCTGCAACCACCACCACTGCGCCCAACAACCCCGCCACCAGTGCTGCCTCCCACCACCATAACCCTCGCCCCCTTCTTCATTCCTCTCCCCCTCGCCCAACCCAAACCCCAACCTCCAACCCGCCCCTGCTCCACCACCGCGCAGCCGTGCTCCCTTCCAGCGCCGCCGCGTCACCACCACCATCTCTCTGCCCTCACCTCTGTTCATCCACATACCAGGTTCCGCCGAACACCGATTTTCCTATCATCCGTAGTTAATTGCATATTTTTCTATTTCTTTTCAAATTAGGATAGTTAGAGATGCCTATTTGTAGTGGATTTTAGGTGGTTAGGTAGCTAGGATGTGGTTAGTGGATTTAGGCTTGATAATTGCACCGTTCTTGTTACATGTTTTACCTATTCTGCAATTTTTGACCTGGCTGTGATGTTAATACTGTTCATATGCTGTTCTTTAATGTTTCATGCTGCTGTTCAGACTATTCCTTACTACTCCTATTGTTGTGACTCTTTGCAGCGCTTTTTAATCTCATATGAACTATTTTTTCTTGCTGTTTTTTACCCGGGAACATCCAATTTTAGCCGGAATGCTGCACAATTTTCTACAAATGGTTTCATTTTTTCTCATTCATGTGTTGGTTTTGGCAATTTTGAATTTTGCATTACTTCGCTATAACCAAACCAATTCATGAATGCACGGGCTCACATTCTTATTCCTTTCGATTCCCTGGTTATTAAATTGCATTATTGATGATTTCATTTTAATTTTAGCTACTCCTGTATCTATATGAATTATCATCAATAACCTAATATCCTTGCTTGACTATGAGTTGATTATTCTTTAAACTTGTAAAATTTATTGTTAACTAGGAAACCATTATCATGCCCCCTACTTTAACTTTCTTTTTACTAACTAACTGCTTTCCACTTTTTAACCTCCTTTTTACTCACTAACCACTTTAACTTTTTAACTCAGGGAATATTCTTTGTTTTTCCTAATTAACATGAATTCTACTTATAATATATTTTGGATTTTGATTTTTCATCTCAGATTTTTTTTTTAACTCAAATACAGTCCAAAATGTACATATATTTAACTCATTTCTTGATTCTACTGCTCATTTGCCTTTATGCTTACATTGATAAATCCTATTTGCCTACTTGTTTTCCTGCTTTTGTTCTTCAATTATATCCTGGAATTTTTTGCTTTTCAGGATGTGTTACCCTCAACGCAATGGAAAAGGCAAACCAACCACTGGTAAAAAGAAAAGAGGCAAATCTTCTATGTCCATCCTCGACATTTTGCATGATGACTCCTGGCGGGAAAAGTACTTTACCCCGTAGGAGAAGGCTGACCAGCTCCTCACTGCTACAGATCCAGTTAAATTTGCAAACAGATACTGTGAGCTAAAGTATCTAGTGTTTGCCACTTCCAGGAACCTGTACCTGGAAAGAACTTTAAAAATTCCAGAAGAACTAAAGTCGTACACCTCTGAACAGATAAAATAGAGAGGCTAGTTCTTCTTGGAAAGAAACTTGACAAAGGTCAATGCTTCCTAGGTCAGAAAATTTTACTATAACTATTTCAAGACTTCCCTGGATGCAGTGCACCTCAGAGGGAAATAGATTTTGGTCACTGAGGAAGCTATTGAGGACATCCTCCACCTTCAGCCTAAGTCAGATCAGCCTGACGGTTACTAAGTGGCTGAAGAGGATATGAGATTTATGAGATTTGACTGGGATGCTGTCAAGCAGAGAAAAGCCCTTGATCCTACTGTCCCTTGGGTCATGGGAAAGAACACAGTGATGCCTATTGATTGGACTTCTATTTGCTTCGCTGTTTCATTTTCCGTCTTTAATCTTTTTTATTTGAAATCAAAGAAGGGTTTTGTTTTCAGTTTCTTGCTTTCATCTATTTCAATTTCATTCTTATGGAGAGAAGGCCTCTTTCTCTGGTTTTTGCTTCTTTGATTTGGCCCAAGCTTTCTTCTTTCTTTGAAGCTTCAGGGTATTTGTTGGCGTGGACCGTTCGTGCTTTTGCCGTGCGTCTGTCGTTGCTTCTTTTTCTCCTTACAGGTTGGTGCTCTGCTTCGTACCCTTTCGCATTTTACGTGTTTTAATTGTAGTTCTTCTTTTACTGCTGCATGCTATTTCGTTATTTTTCCTTGTGCTTCTTCCTTTCTGTATCTTGTGTTGCCTCCAAAGGGTGCCCCTGGGGTTTAATGGTGATGTTTGAGCCTTAGGGCACCCTTTTTGTTGTTGTGTTTTGTTTGTTGCTGGTTGCTTTTGCATTCTAATTTTGGCCGAGTTACTTGGTAGTGACCCTTCTTCCGTTTTCTTGTTGTAGGTGTAGTTTTCTATGTCTTCACATAGGAATATCGTTGAGATGTCTACAAAGGTCCCCCCTGGTATGGCTGACAGGTTAGATTCTATAGTGTTGATGTGTGTTACTGTGGCCGACCAGAAGTACTGTGAGGAACTTAGGAGGTTTCATAGGATCTGTAGTAGTAGAGATGATGAAAAGAACCACAAGCTGGTGTCGCCCGATCCCGAGGAAAGAGTTAGTTTCCCTCCCTTAAGTCGGGCAGAGCGTCCTTTCTTTTATGCTTATTACTTCTTCTTTAGCCAATTGGGTATTACCTTTCCTTTTACTGCATTTGAGACCGATATTCTATGGAATTGTAACGTTGCCCCTTCTCAACTTCACCCAAACTCTTGGGCTTTTATGAAGATTTTCTAGCTTTTATGTCAAAAGTTAGGTGTCTGACCTACCCTTTCTTTTTTCCTTTATCTATTTGTGATGACCAAGCCGGGAGCGGCCAAGAAGAAGGCTTCTTGGATCTCTTTCCAGGCTGCTCAGGGAAAGAAAGTCTTTTCTATGTTTGATAACTCTTTCTGAGATTTTAAAAACTTTTATTTCAAAGTCCGGGCTGTTGTGGGTGTTCACCCCTTTTTCCTAGACGAGAACAATGAGCCGACCTTTCCCCTTTGGTGGCAGAAAGATACTGTAGCCCTTAAGTATTCATGGGAGAGTCTATATGAGGTAGAAAGGGCCTTTGTAGGTGTCTTGGAGGAGCACTGGGGAGAGCCTCATCATCTGGACACGAAGAAGTTTTTAGGAGATCCCGCTCTCTTCGTTCCAAACTAGGTAGTGCCCAACTTCTTTATAAGGTAATCATTTTTTGCTTATTTGCTTGAATTTTTGTTTTCATCCACTGCGTAACTGTTTTTATGGTTTCCTTTTCTCTTTTTCAGAGATGGTTGCCAGCTCTGATTCCATGAGGTTTCTTAGGAAGACTAAGAAGACGGTGGCGGCCCAGAACATTCAGAAGAAGGTCTCGGGGGAGGGTTCTTCTCAGGTCCCGCCAAAGAAGCCTGAGTTTGAACCTCTTGGTCTGAGAAAGATCATCCCGACCCCGAGAGTTTGGGCAGCATCTGTAGATCCACCCTTGACAACTTCTGGTACTACCTCCCCTCCGACTTCTGCTGACCCTCCTCCCGAGAAGCCGAGGACTTCCAAGAGTTATGATCTGAATGATAAAGATTTTGATGGCGTGGCTTTTGCTTCGGAGTTTATCGCTCCTTATGGCAAGGTTCCTACTGATGATGTGTCTTTTCTCCATCAGCATGACTTCAAAGCCAGCAACAGCATCTGGATAGCGTATTTTAGTTCTACTTTGTCTCGGGATCTCCGAAAGTCCCCTATCCATATTACCGGTGCTTTTCTTCAGAAGGCCAAGGCCGAGTATGATAGGGTGGAGGGGTTGAAACTTGACCTGGAGGTGAAGAACATTGAGCTGGAGCTTGATCTGGTGAAGGAGAAGGCTCGGGCTACTACCGCGTAGGCTACTGCCAACCTTATTGATGATATGGCCAAGAAGGCCAAGGAGAGCTATACTCGAACTTATGGTGAGCTGTTGGAGACTAAGGAGAGGCTTCAGTCTGCTTATGATAACTATGCCGAGCTCTAGGGTCATTGGTGCACGAAATTGTGATCCCTGGTAATGGCTCCAAAAACTTGGTGCTCTAATCTTAATTCATAATTTGTCACAACTTCGATACAACTAACCAGCAAGTGCACTGGGTCGTCCAAGTAATAAAACCTTACATGAGTAAGGGTCGATCCCACGGAGATTGTTGGTATGAAGCAAGCTAAGGTCATCTTGTAAATCTCAGTCAGGCGGATATCAAATGGTTATGGAGTTTTCAAATAATAATAATAAATAAACAGAAAATAAAGATAGAAATACTTATGTAAATCATTGGTGAGAATTTCAGATAAGCTTATAGAGATGCTTTTGTTCCTCTGAACCTCTGCTTTCCTGCTGTCTTCATCCAATCATTCCTACTCCTTTCCATGGCAAGCTTTTTGTAAGGCATCACTGTTGTCAATGGCTACATCCCATCCTCTCTGTAAAAAAGGTCCAAATGCTCTGTCACGGCATGGCTAATCATCTGGAGGTTGTCGATCATACTGGAATAGGATTCACCCTCCTTTTGCGTCTGTCACTACGCCCAGCACTCGCGAGTTTGAAGTTCGTCACAGCCATCCCTTCCTAGATCCTACTCGGAATACCACAGACAAGGTTTAGACTTTCCGGATCTCAGGAATGGCCATCCATGGGTTCTAACTTATACCACGAAGATTCTAATATCTCGGACTCGGTCCTCTGTATTAGATATCTAAGAGATACTCATTCTAGCTTGTTTACATGTAGAACGGAAGTGTTTGTCAGGCACGCATTCATAAGTGAGAATGATGATGAGCGTCACATAATCATCACATTCATCATGTTCTTGGGTGCGAATGGATATCTTAGAAGCGGAATAAGTTGAATTGAATAGAAAAATAGTAGTACTTTGCATTAAATCATGTGGAACAGCAGAGCTCCACACCTTAATCTATGGAGTGCAGAAACTCTACCGTTGAAAATACATAAGTGATGAAGATCCAGGCATGGCCGAATGGCCAGCCCCCAAACGTGATCAATATGATCCAAAGTTGAACTAAAAATCCTAAGATTATCAGATGTAAATACAATAGTAAAAAGTCCTATTTATACTAAACTAGTTACTAGGGTTTACAGAATTGAGTAAATGATGTAGAAATCCACTTCTGGGGCCCACTTGGTGTGTGCTTGGGATGAGCTTGAAGTTTACACGTGGGGAGGTCATTCTTGGAGTTGAACGCCAATTTGTAATGTGTTTCTGGCATTGAACTCCACTTTGCAACTTGTTTTTGGCGCTGGACGCCAGACTGCAGCATGGAACGGCGTTGAACGCCAATTTATGTCGTCAATCCTTATTCAAAGTATGGACTATTATATATTTCTAGAAAACCCTGGATGTCTACGTTCCAACGCCGTTGAGAGCGTGCCATTTGGAGTTCTGTAGCTCCAAAAAATCCACTTTGAGTGCAGGGAGGTCAGAATCCAACAGCATCAGTAGTCCTTCTTCAACCTCTGAATCTGATTTTTGCTCAAGTCCCTCAATTTCAGCCAGAAAATACCTGAAATCATAGAAAAACACACAAACTCATAGTAAAGTCCAAAAATGTGAATTTAACATAAAAACTAATAAAAACGTCCCTAAAAGTAACTAGATCCTACTAAAAACAAACTAAAAACAATGCCAAAAAGCGTATAAATTATCTGCTCATCACAACACCAAACTTAAATTGTTGCTTGTCCCCAAGCAAATGAAAATCAAATAGGATAAAAAGAAGAGAATATACTATAAATTCCAAACTATCAATGAAACATAGCTCCAATCAGATGAGCGTGACTTGTAGCTTTTTGCCTCTTGAATAGTTTTGGCATCTCACTTTATCCATTAAGGTTCAGAATGATTGGCATCTATAGGAACTCAGAGTTCAGATAGTGTTATTGATTCTCCTAGTTCAGTATGTTGATTCTTGAACACAGCTACTTTATGAGTCTTAGCCGTGGCCCTAAGCACTTTGTTTTCCAGTATTACCACTGGATACATAAATGCCACAGACACATAACTGGGTGAACCTTTTCAGATTGTGACTCAGCTTTGCTAAAGTCCCCAATTAGAGGTGTCCAGGGTTCTTAAGCACATTCTGTTTTTGCTTTGGACCTTGACTTTAACCGCTCAGTCTCAAGTTTTCACTTGACACCTTCACGCCACAAGCACATGGTTAGGGACAGTTTGGTTTAGCCGCTAAGGCTAGGATTTTATTCCTTTAGGCCCTCCTATCCACTGATGCTCAAAGCCTTGGATCCTTTTTATTACCCTTGCCTTTTGGTTTTAAGGGCTATTGGCTTTTTGCTCTTGCCTTTTGGTTTTAAGAGCTTTTGGCTTTTTCTGCTTGCTTTTTCTTTTTCTTTCTCTTTTTTTCGCCATTTTTTTTTCTGCAAGCTTTGTATTCACTGCTTTTTCTTGCTTCAAGAATAATTTTTATGATTTTTCAAATTATTAAATAACATGTCTCCTTGTCATCATTCTTTCAAGAGCCAACATATTTAACATTCATAAACAACAATTTCAAAAGACATATGCACTGTTCAAGCATTCATTCAGAAAACAAAAAGTATTGTCACCACATCAATATAATTAAACTAAGTTCAAGGATAAATTCGAAACTCATGTACTTCTTGTTCTTTTGAATGAAAAATATTTTTCATTTAAGAGAGGTGATGGATTCATAGGACATTCATAACTTTAAGACAAAGTTACTAAATACTATTGATCATGTAATAAGACACTAACATAGATAAACACTTAACATAAAGAAAACGAAAAACAGAAAATTTGAGAACAAGGAATGAGTCCACCTTAGTGATGGTGGCGTTTCCTTCTTGAGGAACCAATGATGTCCTTGAGCTCTTCTATGTCTCTTCCTTGTCTTTGTTGCTCCTCCCTCATTGCTCTTTGATCTTCTCTAATTTCATGGAGGATGATGGAGTGATCTTAATGTTCCACCCTTAATTGTCCCATGTTGGAACTTAATTCTCCTAGGGAGGTGTTGATTTGCTCCCAAAAATTCTGTGGAGGAAAGTGCATCCCTTGAGACATCTTAGGTACTTCTTGGTGATGAGCTTCTTCATGTATCCCTTGAGATCCATGAATAGGCTCTCTTGTTGGCTCCATCCTTTTCTTAGTGATGGGCTTGTCCTCATCAATGAGGATATCTCCCTCTATGTCAATCCCAGCCGAGTTGCATAGATGACAAATGAGGTGAGGAAAGGCTAACCTTGCCATAGTGGAGGACTTGTCAGCCACCTTGTAAAGTTCTTGAGGTATAATCTCATGAACTTCCACATCTTCTCCAATCATGATGCTATGGATCATGATGGCCCGGTCTATAGTAACTTCAAACCGGTTGCTAGTGGAAATGATTGAGCGTTGAATGAACTCCAACCATCCTCTAGCTACAGGCTTAAGGTCCAGTCTTCTCAGTTGAACCGGTTTGCCTTTTGAGTCAATCTTCCATTGAGCTCCTTCCACACATATGTCCATGAGGACTTGGTCCAACCTTTGATCAAAGTTGACTCTCCTTGTGTAGGGGCATGCGTTCTCTTCCATCATTGGCAAGTTGAACGCCAACCTCACATTTTCCAGACTAAAATCTAAGTATTTCCCCCGAACCATGGTGAGATAATTCTTTGGGTTCGGGTTCTTACTTTGATCATGGTTCCTAGTGATCCATGCATTAGCATATAACTCTTGAACCGTTAGAATTCTGACTTGTTGGATAGGGTTTGTTAGAACTTCCCAACCTCTTCTTTGGATCTCATGTCGGATCTCCGGATACTCATTTTTCTTGAGTTTGAAAGGGACCTCGGGGATCACCTTCTTCTTGGCCACAACATCATAGAAGTGGTCTTGATGGGCTTTGGAGATGAATCTTTCCATCTCCCATGACTCAGAGGTGGAAGCTTTTGTCTTCCCTTTCCCTTTTCTAGAGGATTCTCCGGTCTTAGGTGCCATCAATGGTAATGGAAAAACAAAAAGCTTATGCTTTTACCACACCAAACTTAGAATATTGCTCGCCCTCGAGCAAGAGAAGAAAGAAAAGAAGAAGAAGAAGAAGATATGGAAGAGAGGGAGAGAGGGTTGTGTTTCGGCCAAGAAGGGGATGAAAGGGTAGTGTTGTGTGAGAATGAAGAAGAATGGAGAGGTTTATATAGTGGAGGGAGAGGGGTTAAGGTTCGGCCATATAGGGTGGGTTTTGGTGGGAAAGTGATTTTGAATTTTGAAGGTAGGTGGGGTTTATGAGGTAGGTTTACGGGGAAGAGTGGATGGATGTGAGTGGTGAATGAGTAATAGGGAAGAGAGAGATTGAGGTGATTGGTGAAGGGTTTTGGGGAAAGGTGTTGATGAGCGGATATTTTATACGCTTTTTAGGGTTAATTTCATGTAGTTTTTAGGATGTTTTAGTTAAGTTTTTAGTATATTTTAATTAGTTTATAGGAAAAATTCATATTTCTAGACTTTACTATGAGTTTGTGTACTTTTCTATAATTTCAGGTATTTTCTGGCTGAAATTGAGGGATCTGAGCAAAAATCTGATTCGTGCTGAAAAAGAATTGCTGATGCTGTTGGATTCTGACCTCTCTACACTCGGAATGGATTTTTTGGAGCTACAGAAGTCCAATTGGTGCGCTTCCAATTTCGTTGGAAAGTAGACATCCAGGGCTTTCCATCAATATATAATAGTCTATACTTTGCTCAAGGATAGACGACATAAACTGGCGTTCAACGCTAGTTCCATGTTGCAGTCTGGCATCCAGCGCCAGAAACAGGTTACAAGTTGGAGTTCAACGCCAGAAACAGGTTACAACCTAGCGTTGAATGCCCAAAACAGCCCAGGAATGTGAAAAGCTTTAGTCTCAGCCCCAGCACACACCAAGTGGGCCCCATAAGTGGATTTCTGCATTATCTATCATAGTTTACTCATTTTCTGTAAACCTAGGTTACTAGTTTAGTATTTAAACAACTTTTAGAAATTTATTTTGTATCTCATGACATTTTAGATCTGAAATTTGTACCTTCTGACGGCATGAGTCTCTAAACTCCATTGTTGGGGGTGAGGAGCTCTGCTGTGTTTCGATGAATTAATGCAACTATTTCTGTTTTCCATTCAAACATGCGTGTTCCTATCTAAGATATTCATTCGCGCTTAATTATAGAGAAGGTGATGATCCGTGACACTTATCACCTTCCTCAATCCATGAACGTGTGTCTGACAACCACCTCCGTTCTACATCAGATTGAATGAGTATCTCTTAGATTCCTTAATCAGAATCTTTGTGGTATAAGCTAGATTGATGGCGGCATCCATGAGAATCCGGAAAGTCTAAACCTTGTCCGTGGTATTCCGAGTAGGATTCTGGGATTGGGTGGCTGTGACGAGCTTCAAACTCGCGAGTGTTGGGCGTAGTGACAGACGCAAAAGGATCAATGGATCCTATTCCAGCATGAGTGGGAACCGACAGATGATTAGCCGTGTAGTGACAGCGCACGTGGACCCTTTTCACTGAGAGGATGGATGGTAGCCATTGACAACGGTGATCCACCAACACACAGCTTGCCATGGAAGGAACTTTGCACTTTTGCATGCATGAGGGAAGAGGAATACAAGAGAAAAGCTGAAATTCAGAAGACAAAGCATCTCCAAAACCCCAACATATTCTCCATTACTGCATAATAAGTATTTATTTCATACTCTCGTATTTTTCGTAATTCAATTTGATAAGTGAATTGTTTTCCTGACTAAGAGTTACAAGATAACCATAGATTGCTTCAAGCCAACAATCTTCGTGGGATTCGACCCTTACTCACGTAAGGTATTACTTGGACGACCCAGTGCACTTGCTGGTTAGTTGTGCGGAATTACATAGTGTGAAGTAATTTTCGTGCACCAAGTTTTTGGTGCCGTTGCCGGGGATTGTTCGAGTTTGGACAACTAACGGTTCATTTTTTTGCTTAGATTAGGAAAAATTTTTCTTTTTGGTTTAGAGTCTTCTATTATTGTTTTTGGTTGAAATTTTCTTTTTTTAAATCCTTATTTTCTCTTTTCTTTTATTTTTTCAAAAATTTTATAAACTGATAATTGAGTTCTTCTGTTTGAGTTTAGTTTCATATTTTAAGTTTGGTGTCAATTGCATGTTTTTATTTTCTTTTTAAAACAAAAAAAAGTTTTATTCTTAGTTATAAAAAATACTTCTTCAAAACAAGTGTTACATTTACTGCCCAATTGGCTAGAGCGTTGGTCTATGTTCTTGGTAATTGGGTATCTTATTTTTAAAATCTTTCTTTTCAAAAATAATTTTTCTTTGATTAAATCTTGTGCCAAACTTTAAGTTTGGTGTTTTCTTGTTAATCTTTTGATAATTTTCAAAAATTTTATTTTGGTTTTCTAAAAATTTTAAGTTTGGTGTTCTACCTTCATGTTCTTGTTGTTCTTGTGATTCTTCAAAGTGTTCTTGAGTCTTTCTTGTGTTTTGATCTTAAAATTTTTAAGTTTGGTGTTCCTTGGTGTTTTTCCTCCAAAATTTTCGAAAACAAGGAGCTTTAGATTTAAAAATTTTAAGTTATGTGTCTTTTGTGTGTTTTTCTCTTTCATCATAAAATTCAAAAATAAAAAAAAATATCTTTTCTTCATTCCACTCATAATTTTTGAAAAATTAGCATTAAAGTAGTCATCAAATTTAAAAATCATATCTTTCTCAAATCATATCTTTTCCAATCAAATCCTTTCAATCTTACCTTTTTCAAAACTTCCTAACCATATTTTTTTTCTCTTTCTCTCTCTCCATTTTTTGAAAATCTTCACCCATTTTTATTTATTTTATTTTAATTTATTTTATTTTCAAAATAAATAAATAAATAAACAAATAAAAATATTTTTTCTCTATTTTACATCATCTCCCCTTCTCCATCATGGATCTAAGTGGAAATGAACAGTCCAGAAGGACTCTGGGATCATATGCTAACCCCACCAGTGCTTCATATGGGAGTAGTATCAGTATACCCTCCATTGGAGTCAGTAGCTTTGAGCTGAATCCTCAGCTCATTATCATGGTGCAGAAAAGTTGCCAGTATTCCGGTCTCCCACAGGAAGAACCTACAGAGTTTCTAGCACAGTTTTTACAAATTGTTGACACAGTACATGATAAGGAAGTAGATCAGGATGTCTACAGATTATTACTGTTCCCATTTGCTGTAAAAGACCAAGCTAAGAGGTTGTTAAATAACCAACCTGATGAGCGGATAATTTATACGCTTTTTGGCATTATTTTTACTTAGTTTTTAGTATGATTTAGTTGGTTTTTAGTATATTTTTATTAGTTTTTAATTAAAAATCACATTTCTGGACTTTACTATGAGTTTGTGTGTTTTTTTGTGATTTCAGGTATTTTCTGGCTGAAATTGAGGGAGCTGGGCCAAAATCTGATTCAGGCTGAAAAAGGACTGCTGATGCTGTTGGATTCTGACCTCCCTGCACTCAAAGTGGATTTTCTGGAGCTACAAAACTCCAAATGGCGCAATCTCAATTGCGTTGGAAAGTAGACATCTAGGGCTTTCCAGCAATATATAATAGTTCATACTTTGCTCAAGGATAGATGACGTAAACTGGCGTTCAACGCCAGTTCCATGTTGCAGTCTGGCGTCCAGCGCCAGAAACAAGTTACAAGTTGGAGTTCAACGCCAGAAACAGGTTACAACCTGGCGTTGAATGCCCAAAATAGCCCAGGCACGTGAGAAGCTTAAATCTCAGCCCCATCACACACCAAGTGGGCTCCAGAAGTGGATTTCTGCACTATCTATCATAGTTTACTCATTTTCTGTAAACCTAGGTTACTAGTTTAGTATTTAAACAACTTTTAGAGATTTATTTTGCATCTCATGACATTTTAGATCTGAACTTTGTACTCTTTGATGGCATGAGTCTCTAAACTCCATTGTTGGGGGTGAGGAGCTCTGCTGTGTTTCGATGAATTAATACAACTATTTCTATTTTCTATTCAAATACGCTTGTTTCTATCTAAGATGTTCATTCGCACTTCAATATGATGGATGTGATGATCCGTGACAGTCATCACCATTCTCAACCTATGAACACGTGCCTGACAACCACCTCCGTTCTACTTTCGATTGAATGAATATATCTTGGATTCCTTAATCAGAATCTTCGTGGTATAAGCTAGAATCCATTTGCAGCATTCTTGAGAATCTGGAAAGTCTAAACCTTGTCTGTGGTATTCCGAGTAGGATTCAGGGATTGAATGACTGTGACGAGCTTCAAACTCGCGAGTGTTGGGCGTAGTGACAGACGCAAAAGGATCAAAGGATCCTATTCTAACATGATCGAGAACCGACAGATGATTAGCTGTGCGGTGACAGCGCACCTGGACCTTTTTCACTGAGAGGACGGATGGTAGCCATTGACAAAGGTGATCCACCAACACACAGCTTGCCATAGGAGGAACCTTGCGTGCGTGAAGAAGAAGACAGGGAGAAAGCAGAGATTCAGAAGACAAAGCATCTCCAAAACTCCAACATATTCTCCATTACTGCATACCAAGTATTTATTTTATGTTTCCTTGTTCATTTGCAAGCCAACTGATAATTATAATTGACCTCCTAACTGAGATTTACAAGATAACCAGAGATTGCTTCAAACCAACAATCTCCATGGGATTCGACCATTACTCACGTAAGGTATTACTTGGACGACCCAGTGCACTTGCTGGTTAGTGGTACGAATTGTGAAAAGTGTGATTCACAATTCGTGCACCAAGTTTTTGGCGCTGTTGCTGGGGATTGTTTGAGTTTGGACAACTGACGGTTTATTTTGTTGCTTAGATTAGGAAAAATTTTTCTTTTTTAGAGTCTTCTATTATTGTTTTTGGTTTAAATTTTTTTTTAAAATCCTTATTTTCTCTTTTTAATTTTTTTTGAAAATTTTATAAACTGATAATTGAGTTTTTCTATTTGAGTTTAGTTTCATATTTTAAGTTTGGTGTCAATTGCATGTTTTTATTTTTTTTTAAAATTTTCGAATTTGTGTTCATTGTTCTTTCTTAATCTTCAAGTTGTTCTTGTTTATTTTCCTTGTTTGATCTTTAGTTTTTCTTGTTTTGTGATTTTTCTTCTTTTCCTTGTGTATTTTTGAATTATTAGTATCAAAAAAAAAATTAAATAAAACATCTTTATATATTAAATACCTTTGTTAAAACACTTTAAATTTATAGCTTAGTTGGCTAGAGCGTGGTGCTTATGTTCTTGGTAATTGGCTATCTTCTTTTTAAAACTTTTTCAAAAATAATTTTTCTTTGAACAAATCTTGTGCCAAACTTTAAGTTTGGTGTTTTCTTGTTGATTTTCTTTAGTTTTCGAAAATTTTGTTTTGGTTTTCTAAAAATTTTAAGTTTGGTGTTCTATCTCCATGTTCTTGTTGTTCTTGTGAGTCTTCAAGGTGTTCTTGAGTCTTCCTTGTGTTTTGATCTTAAAATTTTTAAGTTTGGTGTTCCTTGGTGTTTTTCCTCCAAAATTTTCGAAAATAAGGAGCATTAGATCTAAAAATTTTAAGTTGTGTGTCTTTTGTGTGTTTTTCTTTTTCATCATAAAATTCAAAAATAAAAAAAAAATATCTTCTCTAACTATTTTTGAGCAAATATTCGAAACTTTTTCAAAAAAAAAATTCAGATTTTTATTTTAAAATTTCTATTTTATCTTATCTTAATTTTAAAAAAATTTCAAAATTCAAATTTTTTTTCAAAAAAAAAAAATCATATCTTTTTCAAAATTTTATCTTATCTTATTTCCAATTTCAAATTTCAACTTTCAAATTTCAATTTTCAAATTTCAATTTTCAAAATTTCAAATTTCAAATTTCAAATTTCAAAATTTAATTTTCAAATTTAAAATTTAAATTTCAAATTTTTTTAATTTAAATTCCTTATCTTCTCTTACCTAGCTTATCTTATTTTTTCTAATCTCAAATCTTAAAATCAAATATTTTTCATATCTTTTCTTTTTTTATTTTATTTTATTTTATTTTCTTACAAGTATCTTTAATTTTAAGACATATCTTTTTCAAAACTTCCTAACCAATTTCTCTCTCTTCATTTTTTTCGAAAATTCTCACCCACATCTTTTTCAAATCTATTTAATTAATTAATTTAGTTTTCAATTTTCTTTTATTTATTTTTCTTCTAATTTTCGAAAATATACTCAATTTTTTATTTATTTTATTTTATTTTATTTTAATTTCGATTTTCAAAAAAAAATTTAATTTGCAATCCGCATCATCTCCCTTTTTCCATCATAGATGTAAGTGGAAATGAACAGTCCAGAAGGACTCTAGGGTCATATGCTAACCCCACTACTGCTTCATATGGGAGTAGTATCTGTATACCCTCCATCGGAGTCAGTAGCTTTGAATTGAATCCTCAGCTCATTATCATGGTGCAGCAGAGTTGCCAGTATTCCAGTCTTCCACAAGAAGAACCTACAGAGTTTCTGGCACAGTTTTTACAAATTGCTGACACAGTACATGTTAAGGAAGTAGATCAGGATGTCTACAGATTATTACTGTTTCCATTTGCTGTAAAAGATCAAGCTAAGAGGTGGTTAAATAACCAACCTAAAGCTAGCATAAGGACATGGAAACAGCTGACAGAAAAATTCCTGAATCAATACTTCCCTCCAAAATGGATGACACAGCTAAGGCTGGACATCCAAGGCTTTAAACAAGGAGATAATGAATCTCTTTATGATGCCTGGGAGAGATACAGAGAGATGCTAAGAAAATACCCCTCAGAAATGTTTTCAGAATGGGTGCAGTTAGACATCTTCTATTATGGGCTTATAGAGAAAGCTCAGATTTCTCTAGACCACTCAGCTAGTGAATCTATACATATGAGAAAAACAATTGAAGAAGCTCAAGAGCTCATTGATATAGCTGCCAGAAATCAGCATCTGTACCTAAGCAGTGAATCTTCCATGAAAGAAGAGGCTAAAACAGTAACTGCTAAACTCAGTCCTGCAGAATAAATTACAAAATTCAATCAGCAATTAGACTTTCTAACAAAACAGCTGGCCGAATTCAAGGAGATACTACAAGACACAAGAATGGCTAATCTGAATATGGAAGTACAGTTGAAGGAAATAGAACAGCAGTTATCAAAATAAATAACAGAAGAGTGCCAAGCAGTTCAATTAAGAAGTGGGAAAACATTAAATACCTCACTTCAAGGCAGCAGAAAGCCAAGAAATGAACAACCGGCTATCCAAATTCCCTCTGAGGACAGTAAAAGCCCAGAGAGGAATAACTCTGGCGTTCAAACGCCAGAAACAGGCAAGGAGTTGGTGTCAAACGCCCAATGGAAGCTCAGTTCTGGCATTCAAATGCCAGGAACAAGTAAGGAGTTGGCGTCCAACACCACTCCAGCTTCCAACCCTGGCTTTCAAATGCCAGTGAGGGATCAGACACCTGCAAGTGCTGATAATAAATCCCTTAAGAAGGCTTCTCAACCTACCTCTATAGGAAATAAACCTGCAGCAACTAAGGTTGAGGAATACAAAGCCAAGATGCCTTATCCTCAAAAACTCCGCAAAGACGAGCAGGATAAGCAATTTTCCCGCTTTGTAGACTATCTCAGGACTCTTGAAATAAAGATTTCGTTTGCAGAGGCACTTGAGCAAATACCCTCTTATGCCAAGTTCATGAAAGATATCTTGAGTCATAAGAAGGATTGGAGAGAAACTGAAAGAGTTCTCCTCACTGAAGAATGCAGTGCAGTCATTCTAAAAAGCTTCCCAGAAAAGCTTAAAGATCCCGGGAGCTTTATGATACCATGCATATTAGAGGGTAACTGCACCAAGACAGCTCTATGTGATCTTAGGGCAAGCATCAACCTAATCCCTGCATCCACTATCAGAAAGCTTGGCTTGACTGAAGAGGTCAAACCAACCCGGATCTGTCTTCAACTTGTTGATGGCTCCATTAAATACCCATCAGGCATAATTGAGGACATGATTGTCAAGGTTAGGCCATTTTCCTTCCCTACTGACTTTGTAGTGCTGGAAATAGAGGAGTACAAGAGTGCATCTCTCATTCTAGGAAGACCATTCCTAGCAACTGGACGAACCCTCATTGACGTAACCTTGAGAGTCAATGAGGATAAGTTTAAGTTGAATGTTGTCAAAGCTATGCAACATCCAGACACATCAGACGATTGCCTGGGCATTGATATTATTGACTCCCTGGTGGAAGAGATCCATATTACTGAGAGTCTCGAATCAGAGCTAGAGGACATTTTTAAAGATGTTCAGCCTGATCTGGAGGAACCAGAGGAAATAAAAGAACCTCTGAAAACTCCTCAGGAAGAGGAGAAACCTCCTAAACCTGAGCTCAAACCACTACCACCATCCCTGAAATATGCATTTCTGGGAGAAGGTGACACTTTTCCTGTAATAATAAGCTCTGTTTAAGGGCCACAGGAAGAGAAAGCACTAATTCAGGTGCTAAGGACACACAAGACAGCTCTTGGGTGGTCCATAAGTGATCTTAAGGGCATTAGCCCAGCCAGATGCATGCACAAGATCCTATTGGAGGATGATGCTATGCCAGTGGTTCAACGACAGAGGCGGCTAAATCCCGCCATGAAGGAGGTGGTGCAGAAAGAGGTCACTAAGTTACTAGAGGCTGGGATTATCTATCCTATTTCTGATAGCCCCTGGGTGAGCCCTGTTCATGTTGTCCCTAAGAAGGGAAGAATGATAGTGGTTCATAATGAAAAGAATGAACTGGTTCCTACAAGAACAGTTAGAGGGTGGCATATGTGTATTGACTACAGAAGGCTCAATACAGCCACCAGGAAGGATCATTTTCCTTTACCATTCATAGACCAGATGCTAGATAGACTAGCAGGTCATGAATATTACTGCTTTTTGGATGGCTATTCAGGTTACAACCAAATTGCAGTAGATCCTCAAGACCAAGAGAAAACAGCATTCACATGTCCTTCTGGAGTGTTTGCCTACAGAAGGATGCCTTTTGGTCTGTGTAATTCACCTGCAACCTTTCAGAGGTGCATGCTCTCTATCTTCTCTGATATGGTAGAGAAGTTTCTGGAAGTCTTCATGGATGACTTTTCAGTATTTGGAGACTCATTCAGCTCCTGCCTTAACCATTTAGCACTTGTTCTGAAAAGATGCCAAGAGACCAACCTAGTTTTAAACTGGGAAAAATGTCACTTTATGGTGACTGAAGGGATTGTCCTTGGGCATAAAATTTCAAACAAGGGAATAGAGGTAGATCAAGCTAAAGTTGAAGTAATTGAAAAATTACCACCACCTGCCAATGTTAAGGCAATCAGAAGCTTTCTGGGGCATGCAGGATTCTATAGGAGGTTTATAAAGGATTTTTCAAAAATTGCAAAACCTCTGAGCAATCTGCTAGCTGCTGACACGCCATTTGTGTTTGACACAAAGTTTCTACAGGCGTTTGAGACCCTGAAAGCTAAGCTGGTCACAGCACCAGTTATTTCTGCACCAGACTGGACATTACCATTCGAACTAATGTGTGATGCCAGTAACCATACCATTGGTGCAGTATTGGGACAGAGGCATATCAAGCTTCTGCATGTCATTTATTATACTAGCAGTGTTTTAAATGATGCCCAGAAAAATTACACAACCACAGAAAAAGAATTACTTGCAGTGGTTTATGCCATTGACAAGTTTAGATCCTACTTAGTAGGATCAAAAGTGATTGTGTACACTGACCATGCTGCTCTTAAATATCTACTCACAAAGCAGGATTCAAAGCCCAGGCTCATAAGATGGGTGTTGCTTCTACAAGAGTTTGATATAGAAATAAGAGACAGAAAAGGGACAGAGAATCAAGTAGCTGATCACCTGTCCCGGATAGAACTAGTAGCAGGAGCATCCCTCCCTCCTACTGAGATCTCTGTAACCTTTTTGGATGAGCAATTGTTTGCTATTCAGGAAGCTCTATGGTTTGCAGACATTGCAAACTATAATACACAAGGTTCTCCTTCTGTAACCATGGAGAGGAAGCATGAAAAGCTTCTCTCACTGCAGAGTCAACCAAAGCCCCAATAGTCAAACTCTAAGTTTGGTGATGGGAGGCCACAACCAAACTCTAAGTTTGGTGTTGAACCCCCACATTCAAACTCTAAGTTTGGTGTTGGGAGGTCCCAACCTTGCTCTGATTATCTGTGAGGCTCCATAAGAGCTCACTGTCAAGCTATTGACATTAAAGAAGCGCTTGTTGGGAGGCAACCCAGTGTTATTTAATTATATCTATTTATTTTCCATGGCTATTTTATGTTTTCTTTAGGTTGATGATCATGTGAAGTCACAAAAATAAATGGAAATTCAAAAACAGAATGAAAAACAGCATGAAAAATAGCAAACCGTGGAGGAAGATCATTCTGGCGTTTAAACGCCAGAAACAAGCATCTGTCTGGCGTTTAACGCCAGAAACAAGCACCAAGCTGGCGTTTAACGCCAGAAACAAGCATCAGTCTGGCGTTAAACGCCAGAAACAGTCTACATTTGGGCGTTTAACGCCAGAAACAGGCAACAGTCTGGCGTTAAACGCTAGGATTGCACAGTAAGGGCATTTTGTACACCTAATTAGAGCAGGGATGCTAAATCCTTGATCCCACTGGATCTGTGGACCCCACAGGATCCCCACCTACCTCACCATTCAAATTCAAACCATTTCCCTCCCAAACCCACCCATTCACACACTTCCATCTCCTCCATCTTCTCCACTTCTTTCTTCTTTTGCTCGAGGACGAGCAAACCTTTTAAGTTTGGTGTGGTAAAAGCATTGCTTTTGTTTTTCCATAATTCAGTGGTAGAGCAATTGACTGCAGATCAAAGAGCTATGAGGAAAGAGCAACAAAGGCAAGGAAGAGACATAGAGGAGCTCAAGAGCACCATTGGTCCTTCAAGAAGAGGAAGACGCCACCCTCATTAAGGTGGACCCATTCCTTAATCTCCTTGTTCTTATTTTCCTGTTTTTCGTTTACTATGCTTCATGTTTAATTATGTTTGTGTATTTACTATATGATCACTAGTATCTAAGTGTCTATGTCTTAAAGATATGAATGTCCTATGAATCCATCACCCTTCTTAAATGAAAATTGTTTTCTGAAAAAGAAAAAGAAGTACATGAATTTTGAATTTTAAAATAGTTTAATTATTTTGATGTGGTGGCAATACTTTTTATTTTCTGAATGAATGCTTGAACAGTGCATATGTCTTTTGAATTTGTTGTTTATGAATGTTAAAATTGCTGGCTCTTGAAAGAATGATGAAAAAGGAGAAATGTTATTTGATAATCTGAAAAATCATAAAAATGATTCTTGAAGCAAGAAAAAGCAGTGAAGAACAAAGCTTGCAGAGAAAAAAAAATACGAAAAAAAAGAGAGCAAGAAAAAGAAAAAGCAAGCAGAAAAACCCAAAAGCTCTTTAAACCAAAAGGCAAGAGCAAAAAGCCAATAGCCCTTAAAACCAAAAGGCAAGGGTAATAAAAAGGATCCAAGGCTTTGAGCATCAGTGGATAGGAGGGCCTAAAGGAATAAAATCCTAGCCTTAGCGGCTAAACCAAACTGTCCCTAACCATGTGCTTGTGGCGTGAAGGTGTCAAGTGAAAACTTGAGACTGAGCGGTTAAAGTCGAGGTCCAAAGCAAAAAACAGAGTGTGCTTAAGAACCCTGGACACCTCTAATTGGGGACTTTAGCAAAGCTGAGTGACAATATGAAAAGGTTCACCCAGTTATGTGTCTGTGGCATGTATGTATCCGGTGGTAATACTGGAAAACAGAGTGCTTAGGGCCACGGCCAAGACTCATAAAGTAGTTGTGTTCAAGAATCAACATACTTAACTAGGAGAATCAATAACACTATCTAAATTCTGAGTTTCTATAGATGCCAATCATTCTGAACTTCAAAGGATAAAGTGAGATGCCAAAACTGTTCAGAAGCAAAAAGCTAATAGCCCCGCTCATCTAATTAACACTGATCTTCATAGATGTTTTTGGAATTCATTGTATATTCTCTTCTTTTTATCCTACTTTGTTTTTAGTTGCTTGGGGACAAGCAACAATTTAAGTTTGGTGTTGTGATGAGCGGATAATTTATACGCTTTTTGGCATTGTTTTTACTTAGTTTTTAGTATGATTTAGTTGGTTTTTAGTATATTTTTATTAGTTTTTAATTAAAAATCACATTTCTGGACTTTACTATGAGTTTGTGTGTTTTTCTGTGATTTCAGGTATTTTCTGGCTGAAATTGAGGGAGCTGAGCAAAAATCTGATTTAGGCTGAAAAAGGACTGCTGATGCTGTTGGATTCTGACCTCCCTGCACTCAGTAGATTTTCTGGAGCTACAGAACTTTAAATGGTGCGCTCTCAATTGCGTTGGAAAGTATACATCCAGGGCTTTCCAGCAATATATAATAGTCCATACTTTGCTCAAGGATAGACGACGTAAACTGGTGTTCAACGCCAGTTCCATGTTGTAGTCTGGCGTCCAGCGCCAGAAACAAGTTACAAGTTGGAGTTCAACGCCAGAAACAGGTTATAACCTGGCGTTGAACGCCCAAAATAGCCCAGGCACGTGAGAAGCTTAAGTGTCAGCCCCATCACATACCAAGTGGGCTCCAGAAGTGGATTTCTGCACTATCTATCATAGTTTACTCATTTTTTATAAACCTAGGTTACTAGTTTAGTATTTAAACAACTTTTAGAGATTTATTTTGCATCTCATGACATTTTAGATCTGAACTTTGTACTCTTTGACGGCGTGAGTCTCTAAACTCCATTGTTGGGGGTGAGGAGCTCTGCTGTGTTTCGATGAATTAATGCAACTATTTCTGTTTTCGATTCAAACACGCTTGTTTCTATCTAAGATGTTCATTCGTACTTCAATATGATGGATGTGATGATCCATGACAGTCATCACCATTATCAACCTATGAACGCGTGCCTGACAACCACCTCCGTTCTACTTTCGATTGAATGAATATCTCTTGGATTCCTTAATCAGAATCTTCGTGGTATAAGCTAGAATCCATTGGCAGCATTCTTGAGAATCCGGAAAGTCTAAACCTTGTCTGTGGTATTACGAGTAGGATTCAGGGATTGAATGACTGTGACGAGCTTCAAACTCGCGAGTGTTGGGCGTAGTGACAGACGCAAAAGGATCAATGGATCCTATTTTGACATCATCAAGAACCGACAGATGATTAGCCGTGCGGTGACAACGCACCTGGACCTTTTTCACTGAGAGGACGGATGGTAGCCATTGACAACGGTGATCCACCAACACACATCTTGCCATAGGAGGAACCTTGCGTGCGTGAAGAAGAAGACAGGGAGAAAGTAGAGATTCAGAAGACAAAGCATCTCCAAAACTCCAACATATTCACCATTACTGCATACCAAGTATTTATTTTATGTTCCCTTGTTCATTTGCAAGCCAACTGATAATTATAATTGACCTCCTAACTGAGATTTACAAGATAACTAGACATTGCTTCAAACCAACAATCTCCGTGGGATTCGACCCTTACTTACATAAGGTATTACTTGGACGACCCAATGCACTTGCTGGTTAGTGGTACGAATTGTGAAAATTGTGATTCACAATTCGTGCACCACAACCTAAGGCTAGCAAAAAGACATGGAAACAGCTGACGGAAGAATTCCTGAATCAATACTTTCCTCCAAAACGGATGACACAGCTAAGGCTGGACATCCAAGGCTTTAAACAAGGAGATAATGAATCTCTTTATGATGCCTGGGAGAGATACAGAGAGATTCTAAGAAAATGCCCCTCTAAAATGTTTTCAGAGTGGGTTCAGCTAGGCATCTTCTATTATGGGCTTACAGAAAGAGCTCAGATGTCTTTAGACTACTCAGCTGGTGGATCTATCCACATGAGAACGACAATTGAAGAAGCTCAAGAGCTCATTGATACAATTGCCAGAAATCAGCATCTGTACCTAAGCAGTGACCTTTCCATGAAAGAAGAGGCTAAAACAATAACTGCTGAATTCAGTCCTGTAGAACAAGCTGCTGAATTCAATCAGCAATTGGATTTTCTAACAAAGCAGTTAGCCGAATTCAAGGATAGACTACAAGAGACAAGGATGGCTAATATAAATATGGAAGTACAATTAAAGCAAACAAAGCAGCAGCTGTCAAAACAAATAACAGAAGAATGCCAAGCAGTTCAATTAAGAAGTGGGAAAACATTAAATACCCCACCTCAAGGCAGCAGGAAGCCAAGAAATGAGCAAACTACCCAAAATCCATCTGAGGACAGTAAGAGCCCGGGGAAAAATAATTCTGGCGCTAAAACGCCAGAAATTCGATGGAAGGCTGGCACTGAACGCCCAAACCATGCTCAGGACTGGTGTTCAACGCCAGAAACAAGCAAGGAACTGGCGTTGAACGCCCAAAGAAAGCACAGTTCTGGCGTTCAGACGCCAGGAACAGATGAGGAGTTGGCGTCTAACATCACTCCAGCTTCCAACCCTGGCACTCAATTGCCAGTGAGGGATCAGACACACACAAGTGCTGATGACAACCCCTCTAAAAAGGATTCTTCAACCACTTCTGTAGGAAATAAACCTGCAGCAACCAAAGTTGAGGCATATAAAGCCAAGATACCTTATCCTTAAAAACTCTGCCTAGAGGAGCAGGATAAGCAATTTGCTCACTTTGCAGATTATCTCAGGACTCCTGAAATAAAGATTCCGTTTGCAGAGGCACTTGAGCAAATACCTTCTTACGCCAAGTTCATGAAAGAGATCTTGAGTCATGAGAAGGATTGGAGAGAAACTGAAAGAGTTCTTCTCACTGAAGAATGCAGTGCAATCATTCTGAAAAGCTTTCCAGAAAAGCTTAAAGATCCCGGAAGCTTTCTGATACCATGCACATTAGAAGGTAATTGCACCAGGACAACTCTATGCGATCTTGGGGCAAGCATCAACCTAATACCTGCATCCACCATCAGAAAGCTTGGTTTAACTGAAGAAGTTAAACCGACCCGGATATGTCTCCAACTTGCTGATGGCTCCATTAAATACCCATCAGGCGTGATTGAGGACATGATTGTTAGGGTTGGGCCATTCGCCTTTCTCGCTGACTTTGTAGTGCTAGAAATGGAGGAGCACAAGAGTGCTACTCTCATTCTAGGAAGACCCTTCCTAGCAACTGGACGAACTCTCACTGATGTCCAACAGGGGGAAATAACCCTGAGAGTCAATGAGGATGAGTTTAAGTTGAATGCTGTCAAGGCCATGCAGCATCCAGACACACCAAAAGACTGCATGAAAGTTGACCTTATTGACTCTCTGGTGGAGGAGATCAACATGGCTGAGAGTCTCGAATCAGAGCTGGAAGACATCTTTAAAGATGTTCCGCCTGATCTAGAGGATTCAGAGGAATTGAAAGAGCCTCTGAAATTTCCTCAGGAAGAGGAAAAACCTCCAAAACCCGAGATTAAACCATTACCACCATCCCTGAAATATGCATTTCTGGGAGAAGTGACACTTTTCCAGTGATCATAAGCTCTGCTTTAAATCCACAGGAAGAGGAAGCACTAATTCAAGTGCTAAGGACACACAAGACAGCTCTTGGGTGGTCCATAGGTGATCTTAAGGGCATAAGCCCAACTAGATGCATGCACAACATCTTATTGGAGGATAATGCTAAGCCAGTGGTTCAACCACAAAGGCGGCTAAATCCAGCCATGAAGGAAGTGCTGCAGAAAGAGGTCACCAAATTACTGGAGGCGGGGATTATTTATCCTATTTTTGATAGCCCCTGGGTGAGCCCTGTTCAAGTTGTCCCCAAAAAAAGAGGCATGACAGTGGTTCATAATGAAAAAAATGAACTGGTTCCTACAAGAACAGTTACAAGGTGTCGCATGTGTATTGACTACAGAACGCTCAATACAGCCACCAGAAAGGATCATTTTCCTTTACCATTCATAGACCAGATGCTAGAAAGACTAGCAGGTCATGATTATTACTGCTTTTTGGATGGCTATTCAGGCTACAACCAAATTGCAGTAGATCCCCAGGATCAAGAGAAAACAGCATTCACATGTCCATCTGGAGTGTTTGCTTACAGAAGGATGCCATTTGTGCTGTGTAATGCGCCTGCAACCTTTCAGAGATGCATGCTCTCTATTTTCTCTGATGTGGTTGAAAAATTTCTGGAAGTCTTCATGGATGACTTCTCAGTATATGGAGATTCATTTAGCTCCTGTCTTGATCACCTGACACTGGTTCTGAAAAGATGCCAAGAGACCAACCTGGTTTTAAACTGGGAAAAATGTCACTTTATGGTGACTGAAGGGATTGTCCTTGGGCATAAAATTTCAAACAAGGGAATAGAGGTGGATTAAGCTAAAATAGAGGTCATTGAAAAATTACCACCACCTGCCAATGTTAAGGCAATCAGAAGCTTTCTGGGGCATGCAGAATTTTATAGGAGGTTTATAAAGGATTTTTCAAAAATTGCAAAACGTCTAAGCAACCTGCTAGCTGCTGACACGCCATTTGTGTTTGACACAGAGTGCATGCAGGCGTTTGAAACTCTAAAAGCTAAGCTGGTCACAGCACCAGTTATCTCTGCACCAGACTGGACATTACCATTCGAATTAATGTGTGATGCCAGTGATTACGCCATTGGTGCAGTACTGGGGCAGAGGCATGACAAACTTCTGCATGTCATTTATTATGCTAGCCGTGTTTTAAATGATGCCCAGAAAAATTACACAACCACAGAAAAGGAATTGCTTGCAGTGGTCTATGCCATTGACAAGTTTAGATCTTAGTAGGATCAAAAGTGATTGTGTACACTGACCATGCTGTTCTTAAATATCTACTTACAAAGTAGGATTCAAAACCCAGGCTTATAAGATGGGTATTGCTTCTGCAAGAGTTTGATATAGAAATAAGAGACAGAAAAGGGACAGAAAACCAAGTGGCTGATCATCTGTCCCGAATAGAGCCAGAAGAAGGGGTGCCCTCTCCCTCTATTGAGATCTCTGAAACCTTTCCGGATGAGCATTTGTTCGCCATTCAGGAAACACCATGGTTTGCAGACATTGCAAACTATAAAGTTGCAAGGTTCATACCCAAGGCGTACAGCAGGCAAGAAAAGAAAAAATTAATTTCTGATGCAAAGTACTACTTATGGAATGAACCCTATCTCTTTAAGAGATGTGCAGACGGAATAATATGTAGGTGTGTGCCTAGAGAAGAAGCACAGAGCATCTTATGGCATTTCCATGGGTCACAATATGGAGGTCATTTCGGAGGTGAGCGAACAGCCACCAAGGTCTTCCAATGTGGTTTCTACTGGCCTACACTCTACAGAGATTCCTGAGAGTTTGTACGTAACTGTGACAGTTGCCAGAGAGCTGGTAATTTGCCTCATAGTTACGCCATGCCTCAACAAGGAATCTTGGAGATTGAGTTATTTGATGTATGGGAAATTGATTTCATGGGGCCTTTCCCACCATCATACTCAAACACTTATATTCTGGTGGCAGTTTACTATGTATCAAAATGGGTAGAGGCCATTGCCACACCCACCAATGATACTAAAACTGTGCTGAAGTTCCTCCAGAAACATATATTCAGCAGGTTTGGTGTCCCTAGGGTACTAATCAGTGATGGGGGCACTCACTTCTGCAACAAACAGCTTTACTCTGCCATGGTCCGGTATGGGATTCGCCATAAGGTGGCGACTCCATATCATCCACAGACAAATGGGCAAGCTGAAGTTTCTAACAGAGAACTAAAAAGAATCCTGGAACGGACTGTAAGTACCCGTAGAAAGGATTGGGCACGAAGCTTGGATGATGCTTTGTGGGCTTACAGAACAGCATTCAAGACTCCTATAGGGACCTCTCCGTACCAACTTGTGTATGGTAAGGCTTGTCACCTGCCCGTGGAACTGGAACATAAGGCCTACTGGGTAACCAGATTCCTAAACTTTGATACCAAACTAGCTGGAGAAAAAAGATTGCTCCAGCTGAATGAGCTAGAGGAATTCAGATTCACTGCTTTTGAAAATGCCAAGCTTTATAAAGAGAAATCTAAAAGGTGGCATGACAGAAAGCTGTCATCTAGAATCTTTGAACCAGGACAAAAGGTTCTATTGTTTAACTCTAGGCTCAGGCTATTTCCCGGGAAACTGAAATCCCGGTGGAGGAGACCATATACGATTACAAGTGTATCACCATATGGTTATGTGGAGCTTCAAGATATTGACTCTAATAGGAAGTTCATTGTTAATGGACAGAGAATCAAGCACTATCTTGAAGGTAATGTTGAGCAAGAGTGCTCAAGGCTGAGGCTAGATTAAAAAGCTCAGCAAGGTCCAGCTAAAGACAATAAAGAAGCGCTTGTTGGGAGGCAACCCAGCCATTGGTATCACTTTCTCTGGCATTTTGCCCTATTCTTGATTTTATTTGTTTATATAAAGTTCATTGTTAATAAGGTAAAGAGTCCATTGCATAAGTTCACAGAGTTACAGAAGGATTCAGCACGCAAAACAGAGAGAAAAAGCTCACTGGCAAGAAAACGCCAGTAAGGATAACTATCTGGGCGTTAAACGCCAGAAAGAAGCTCCTTCTGGGCGTTTAACGCCAGATTTACAGCCTCCTGGGCGTTAAAGAAAACGCCCAATGACAAAGGAGTTCCTGGCGTTCAACGCCAAAAAGAAGCAACAGCTGGGCGTTGAACGCCCAGGAGAAGCAGCAATTGGGCGTTAAACGCCCAAAACATGCAGCATTTGGGCGTTTAACGCCAGGATGGTGGAGAGGAGGTAAATTCATTTTTTTTTTTCATATTTTTCATTTTAATTTTGATTTTCATGTTTCAATTCATGATTTCTTGCATAAACATGTTACAAACCCTGATTTCTAAGAACCCTAATTTCTAAAAACCCTACTTTAAAAATATCAAATGTATCTTAATCCATAAACACAAATTCTTTTTCAATCCAATCCAACTCTTTTTCAAATTTTCCAAAACAAATCTATCTCTTTTCCTTCTAAAATATTTTCAACTCATCAATATCTTTTTCAAATCTCCACATTATTTTTTTCAAAATCCAAATTTATCTTTTTCAAATATCTTTCTTATCTTTTCAATCTTAATTCACATCTTTTCATATCATACTTTTTTTTAAATCATATCTTTTATCTTATCTTTTCTCGAAAATCCCACCCCCTTCCATTTTAAAACCACATTCGGCCTCCCTCCTTTCATCCACCATTCGACACAAGCTCTCTTTCTACCCATCTCCTTTCTCTTCTTTTACTTGAGGACAAGCAAACCTCTAAGTTTGGTGTGTTTATCCGTGATCACTAAACCATACCCACTAAGATCATGACTCCTAAAGGAAAATAACCCACTCCAAGAGGCAAGAAATAGAGTATTCCAAAACCACTTTGGAATCAAGGGAGGTTCTTAACCAAAGAACATTCAGACCATTACTACAAAATAATGGGTCTAAGATCAGTGATCCCGGAAGTCAAGTTCGATCTGAAAGAAGATGAATATATGGAGATCCAAGAGCAGATTCGAAATAGCAACTGGGAAGTCCTAGCTAATCCTGAAATGAAAGTGGGAAGGAATACGGTTCAGGAATTCTACGCTAATCTGTGGCAAACAGATAGACAGAGAATATCTGGAACTGCTCTCTATGACTATCGGACTATGGTCAGAGGAAAGATTGTTCACATCCACCCTGACAAAATCAGGGAGATCTTTAAGCTACCTCAGCTGAAAGATGACCCAGACTCCTTCAATAGGAGAATGATGAGAACAAACAAGGGCCTGGATAAGATTCTAGAGGATATATGCATCCCTGGAGCCAGGTGGACCACCAGCAGCAAGGGTGTCCCAAATCAACTCAAGAGAGAAGATCTCAAACCAGTCGCCAGAGGATGGCTGGACTTCATTGGGCGTTCTATATTGCCCACTAGCAACCGTTCTGAAGTCACCGTCAAAAGAGCAATGATGATCCATTGCATTATGTTGGGAAAAGAAGTGGAAGTTCATCAACTGATTCCATCTGAATTTTACATACTTGCAAACAAGAACTCCAAAGATGCCAGGTTGACTTATCCAAGCCTAATCTCTATGCTCTACAAAGATGCTAGAGTAAGGATGGGAATAACGGAGTACATCTCAGTGGAGCAACCAATCACTAAAACCACAATGGAAAAACAACAAATGCAGGATGACCCCATCAAGAGGAGGGCGCAAGAATTCCTCCCGGAAGTCCCTCAATTTGAATATTGGGAACAGCTTGAAGCATCTGTCACCAAGTTGCAAGAATCTATGGACCAAATAAAGGAAGAACAGCAAAATCAAAACAGTATGCTCTGCAAACTGCTCAGTGAACAAGAAGAGCAAGGGCGTGACTTAAAGGAACTGAAGCGTCAAAAGTTATCTCTGGAAGGACCAAGCACCCCATAGACTAGAGGAACATCCACATCCCAAACTCAAGGTTGTTGAGTTCTAATCTTAGTCTTAACTCTGTGATAATTGTTCTTATTTGAGTTTTACTTTAAAAATTATAGTAGTAATTAGTAGTGATTTTATCTCCAATTAAGCTATAATTTATTTTTTTCATCACCATTAAACATGAATAAAATAGAAGATTTTCTTTAGAATAAGGCGGTAATATTTTTCGAGTTTTTAATAAAACAAATTCTAATTGTTTACATGTGGTGGCAATGCTTTCTGCCTTCTGAATGAATTCTTGAACAGTGCATATTTCTTTGGAATTTGATGTTCTTGAATGTTAAATATGTTGGCTCTTGAAAGAATGATGAACATGAGACATGTTATTGGTAATCTGAAAAATCAAAAAAATGATTCTTGAAGCAAGAAAAAGCAGTGAATACAAAGCTTGCAAAAAAAAAAAGCAAGCAGAAAAAGCCAATAGCCCTTAAAACCAAAAGGCAAGGGTAATAAAAAGGATCCAAGGCTTTGAGCATCAGTGGATAGGAGGGCCTAAGGAAACCAAATCCTGGTCTAAGCGGCTAAACCAAGCTGTCCCTAACCATGTGCTTGTGGCGTGAAGGTGTCAAGTGAAAACTTGAGACTGAGCGGTTAAAGTCGAGGTCCAAAGCAAAAAAACAGAGTGTGCTTAAGAACCCTGGACACCTCTAATTGGGGACTTTAGCAAAGCTGAGTGACAATATGAAAAGGTTCACCCAATTTTGTGTCTGTGGCATTTATGTATCCGGTGGTAATATTGGAAAACAAAGTGCTTAGGGCCACGGTGAAGACTCATAAAGTAGATGTGTTCAAGAATCAACATACTGAACTAGGTGAATCAATAACACTATCTGAATTCTAAGTTCCTATAGATGCCAATCATTCTGAACTTCAATGGATAAAGTGAGATGCCAAAACTGTTCAGAAGCAAAAAGCTACTAGTCCCGCTCATCTAATTAGAATCTGAGCTTCACTCAAAAACTCTGAGATATTATTGCTTTATGACTTATTTGTATTCTATTTTATTTGTCTAGTTGCTTGGGAAGAAGCAACAGTTTAAGTTTGGTGTTGTGATGAGCGGATATTTTATACGCTTTTTGGGGTTAATTTGATGTAGTTTTTAGGATGTTTTAGTTAATTTTTTAGTATATTTTCATTAGTTTCTAGGAAAAATTCATATTTCTGGAATTTACTATGAGTTTGTATGCTTTTCTGTAATTTCAGGTATTTTCTGGCTGAAATTGAGGGAGCTGAGCAAAAATCTGATTCGGGCTGAAAAAGGATTGTTGATGTTGTTGGATTCTAACCTCTCTGCACTTGGAATGAATATTATGGAGCCATAGGAGTTCAATTGGTGCGCTTCCAATTGTGTTAGAAAGTAGACATCCAGGGCTTTCCAGCAATATATAATAGTCCATACTTTGCTCAAGGATAGACGACGTAAACTGGCCTTCAACGCCAGTTCCATGTTGCAGTCTGGCATCCAGCGCTAGAAACAGGTTACAAGTTGGAGTTCAACGTCAGAAACAGGTTACAACCTGGCGTTGAACGCCCAAAACAGCCCAAGCACGTGAGAAGCTTTAGTCTCAGCCCCAGCACACACCAAGTGGGCCTCAGAAGTGGATTTCTGTACTATCTATCATAGTTTACTCATTTTCTGTAAACCTAGGTTACTAGTTTAGTATTTAAACAACTTTTAGAAATTTATTTTGTATCTCATGACATTTTAGATCTGAAATTTGTACCTTCTAACGGCATGAGTCTCTAAACTCCATTGTTTGGGATGAGAAGCTCTGCTGTGTTTCGATGAATTAATGCAACTATTTCTGTTTTCCATTCAAACATGCGTGTTCCTATCTAAGATATTCATTCGCACTTAATTATAGAGAAGGTGATGATCCGTGACACTCATCACCTTCCTCATTCCATGAACGTGTGTCTGACAACCACCTCCGTTCTACGTCAGATTGAATGAGTATCTCTTAGATTCCTTAATCAAAATCTTTGTGGTATATGCTAGATTGATGGCGGCATCCATGAGAATCCGGAAAGTCTAAACCTTGTCTGTGATATTCCGAGTAGGATTCTGGGATTGGATGGCTGTGACGAGCTTCAAACTCGCGAGTGTTGGGCGTAGTGACAGACACAAAAGGATCAATAGATCCTATTCCAGCATGAGTGGGAACCGACAGATGATTAGCCGTGTAGTGACAGCGCACGTGGACCCTTTTCACTGAGAGGATGGATGGTAGCCATTAACAACGGTGATCCACCAACACACAGCTTGCCATGGAAGGAACTTTGCACTTTTGCATGCATGAGGGAAGAGGAATACAAGAGAAAAGCTGAAATTCAGAAGACAAAGCATCTCCAAAACCCCAACATATTCTCCATTACTGCATAATAAGTATTTATTTAATACTCTCGTATTTTTCGTAATTCAATTTGATAAGTGAATTGTTTTCCTGACTAAGAGTTACAAGATAACCATAGATTGCTTCAAGCCAACAATCTCCGTGGGATTCGACCCTTACTCACGTAAGGTATTACTTGGACGACCCAGTGCACTTGCTGGTTAGTTGTGCGGAATTACATAGTGTGAAGTAATTTTTGTGCACCAGGTGTTTATTGGGAAGAGAGGATGAATGAGAAGAGGGGAGAGTATGAGTAGAGGTAGGTGGGGATCCTGTGGGGTCCACAGATGCTGAGATGATCCTGTGGGGTCCACAGATCCTGAGGTGTCAAGGAGTTACATCCCTGCACCATTGAGGCATGTCAAATGCCTTTGCATGAAATTCTAGTGTTTAAACGCCGAATTGATGCTTGTTCTGGGCGTTCAACGCCCAGATGCAGCATGTTTCTGGCGTTGAACGCCAGTTCTATGCTTGTTTCTGGCGTTCAGCGCCAGCTTTCCTCAGTGTGCATTCCTGGCGTCTGAACGCCAAGATGCTGCTTGTTTCTGGCGTTCAACGCCAGATCCATGCTCTGTTCTGGCGTTGAACGCCAGCCAGATGCTCCTTACTGGCGTTTAAACGCCAATAAGCCCTTCCTCCAGGGTGTGATTTTTCTTCTGCTGTTTTTGATTCTGTTTTTAATTTTTCTATTTATTTTGTGACTCCACATGATCATGAACCTAATAAAACATGAAAGTACAATAAGAATGAAAATAAAATTAGATAAATAAAAATTGGGTTGCCTCCCAACAAGTGCTTCTTTAATGTCAATAGCTTGACAGTGAGCTCTCATGGAGCCTCACAGATGTTCAGAGCATTGTTGAGACTTTCCAACACCAAACTTAGAGTTTGGATATGGGAGTTCAACACCAAACTTAGAGTTTGGTTGTGGCCTCCCAACACCAAACTTAGAGTTTGACTGTGGGGGCTCTGGTTGACTCTGCAGTGAGAGAAACTTTTCATGCTTCATCTCCATGGTTACGGAGAGAGATCCTTAAGTTTTAAACACAAGGTTGTCCTCATTTAGTTGAAGGATTAATTCTCCTCTGTCCACATCAATCACAGCTCTTGCTGTGGCTAGGAAGGGTCTTCCAAGGATGATGGATTCATCCTCATCCTTTCCAGTGTCTAGAATTATGAAATCAGCAGGGATGTAAAGGCCTTCAACCTTTACTAGCATGTCCTCTACTTGTCCATAAGCCTCTTTTCTTGAGTCGTCTGCCATCTCTAATGAGATTCTAGCAGCTTGTACCTCAAAGATTTCCAGTTTCTCCATTACAGAGAGTGGCATGAGGTTTATTCCTGACCCAAGGTCACATAGAGCCTTTTCAAAGGTCATGGTGCCTATAGTACAAGGTATTAGGAACTTTCCAGGATCCTGTTTCTTCTGAGGCAATCTCAGTTGATCCAATGCATTTAGTTCATTGGTGAACAGGGGAGGTTCATCTCCCCAAGTCTCATTACCAAATAAATTGGCATTAGCTTCATGATTGCACCAAGGAACTTGGCAACTTGCTCTTCAGTAACATCCTCATTCTCTTCAGAAGAGGAATACTCATCAGAGCCCATGAATGGCATAAGGAGGTTTAATGGAATCTCTATGGTCTCCAGATGAGCCTCAGAGTCCTTTGGTTCCTCGGAGGGAAACTCCTTATTGATCACTGGACGTCCCAGGAGGTCTTCCTCCTTGGGATTCACGTCCTCCCCTTCCTCCTTGGATTCGGACATGATGGTTATATCAATGGCCTTGCACTCTCCTTTTATGTTTTCTTCTGTATTACTTGGGAGAGCACTAGGAGCGGTTTCAGTGATCTTCTTACTCAGCTGGCCCACTTGTGCCTCCAAATTTCTAATGGATGACCTTGTTTCATTCATGAAACTCAGAGTGGCCTTAGATAGATCAGAGACTAAATTTGCTAAGCTAGATGGATTCTGCTCAGAATTCTCTGTCTGTTGCTGAGTGGATGATGGAAAAGGTTTACTATTGTTAAACCTGTTTCTTCCACCATTATTAAAGCCTTGTTGAGGCTTTTGTTGATCCTTCCATGAGAAATTTGGGTGATTTCTCCATGAGGGGTTATAGGTGTTTCCATAAGGTTCACCCATATAATTTACCTCTGCTATTGCAGGGTTCTCAAGATCATAAGCTTCTTCTTCAGAAGATGCTCCTTGAGTACTGTTGGATGCAGCTTGCATTCCATTCAGACTCTGAGAAATCATATTGACTTGCTGAGTCAATATTTTATTTTGAGCCAATATGGCATTCAGAGTGTCAATTTCAAGAACTCCCTTCTTCTGAGGCATTCCATTACTCACAGGATTCCTCTCAGAAGTGTACATGAACTGGTTATTAGCAACCATGTCAATGAGTTCTTGAGCTTCTGCAGGCGTTTTCTTTAGGTGAATGGATCCACCTGCAGAAGTATCCAATGACATCTTAGCTAATTCAGACAGACCATCATAGAATATATCCAGGATGGTCCATTCTGAAAGCATGTCAGAAGGACACTTTTTGGTCAGTTGCTTGTATCTCTCCCAAGCTTCATAGAGGGATTCACCTTCTTTCTGTCTGAAGGATTGAACATCTACTCTAAGCTTACTCAGCTTTTGAGGAGGAAAGAACTTGGCTAAAAAAGTCGTGACCAGCTTATCCCAAGAGTTCAGGCTATCTTTGGGTTGAGAGTCCAACCATATTCTAGCTCTGTCTCTTACAGCAAAAGAGAAAAACATGAGCCTGTAGACTTCAGGATCTACTCCATTAGTCTTAATAGTATCACATATCTGCAAGAATACAGTTAAGAACTGAAAAGGATCTTCAGATGAAAGTCCATGAAACTTGCAGTTCTACTGCATCAGAGAAACTAATTGATGTTTCAGCTCAAATTTGTTTGCTCCAATGGCAAAGATGGAGATGCTTCTTCCATGTAAATTGGAATTAGGTGCAGTAAAGTCACCAAGCATCCTCCTTGCATTATTATTATTTTCGGCTGCCATTTCCTCTTCCTTTTCAAAAATTTCTGTAAGGTTGTCTCTGGATTGTTGTAATTTAGCTTCTCTTAGTTTCCTCATCAGAGTCCTTTCAGGTTCTGGGTCTGCTTCAACAAGAATGTTCTTGTCCTTGCTCCTGCTCATGTGAAAAAGAAGAGGACTAGAAAATAATAATAGGAATCCTTTTTACCACAGTATAGAGGTTCCCTTGTGTGAGTAGAAGAAAAGAAGAAAGAGAATGAAGAAGAGAAGAAACGAACTCAGAAGAGAAGAAGGGGTTCGAATTTTTGGGTGAGGAGAAGTGTTAGTATATGAATAAATAAATAGAAGGAGATGGGGGAGAGGGAATTTCGAAAATTAATTTTTGAAAAGAAGTTGAAGGAGAATTAAAATTAAAATTAAAATTTAAATAATTAATTAACTAAAAAGAATTTTTTAAAAAGAGGGAGGTATTTTCGAAAATTAGAGAGGGATAGTTAGTTAGGTAGTTTTTAAAGAGATAAGAAACAAACAAAAAGTCAATTAGTTAGTTGAAAAAGATTTGAAATTCAATTTTGAAAAGATAAGAAGATAAGAAGTTAGAAGAGATATTTTAAAATCAAATTTTTGAAAAAGATAAGATTTAAAAAAGATATGATAGAAATTTATTTTGAAAATTGATTAAAAAGATATGATTGAAAAGATATTAAGAAGATTTGAAAATTAAATTTGAAAAGATAAGAAGTTAGAAAAAGATTTTGAAATCAAAGTTTGAAAAGATATGATTGAAAGAGATTTGTTTGAAAAAGATTTGAGATTTTAAAATCAAAATTAATGACTTGACTCACAAGTAATCACAAGATATGATTCTAGAACTTAAAGTTTGAATCTTTCGTAACAAGCAAGTAACAAACTTGAAATTTTTGAATCAAAACATTAATTGTTGATAATATTTTCGAAAATTATGAGATAAAATTAAGAAAAAGATTTTTGAAAAATATTTTTAAAATTTTCGAAAATAAATAAGAAAAATGAAAAAGATTAAATTTTTGAAAAAAGATTTTGAAAAAGATAGGATTTTCAATTTGAAAATTTGATTTGACTCATAAGAAACAACTAGATTTTAAAAATTTTGAAAAAGTCAACTCAAATTTTCGAAAATTTATGAGAGAAAAAGGAAAAGATATCTTTTTTATTTTTGAATTTTTAATGATGAGAGAGAAAAACACAAAATTGACTCAATGCATGAAAATTTTGGATCAAAACATGTGATGCATGCAAGAACACTATGAATGTCAAGATGAACACCAAGAACACTTTGAATGTCAAGATGAACACCAAGAACTTATTTTTGAAAAATTTTCAAGAAAAGAAAACATGTCAAACACCAAACTTGAAAATTTTTAATTTTTAGACTCTAAGAATTCAAGAATGCATGTGAAAAACAAGAAAAGACACAAAACAAGAAAATATGAAGATCAAACACGAAGACTTACCAAGAACAACTTGAAGATCATGAAGAACACAATGAATGCATGAATTTTCGAAAATTTTTAGAAAATAAAAATATGCAATTGACACCAAACTTAAAAATTGACTCAAAACTCAAACAAACAACATAAAATATTTTTGATTTTTATGATTTTATTAATTTTTTTGGATTTTTGTATATTTTTATTTTTTTATTTTTTTGAAAACATATAGGGAAAAGGAAGCAATGAATTCAAAGTCCTCAATCAAGATTCCAGGAATCATACCAGGTTAGTCTAAAGCTTGATGGCCAGCCAAACTTCAGCATACCATTTTGAAACTTTAGAATTCATTCTTAAAAATTTTAAAATAATTTTCGAAAACAAAGGGAAAATTTTTTTGAAAGATTTTTGAATTTTTTTTTTTTGAAAATAAAACAAAAAGAAAATTACCTAATCTGAGCAACAAGATGAACCGTCAGTTGTCCAAACTCGAACAATCCCCGGCAACGGCGCCAAAAAACTTGGTGCACGAAATTGTGATCCCTGGTAATGGCTCCAAAAACTTGGTGCTCTAATCTTAATTCATAATTTGTCACAAGTTCGATACAACTAACCAGCAAGTGCACTGGGTCGTCCAAGTAGTAAAACCTTACGTGAGTAAGGGTCGATCCCACGGAGATTGTTGGTATGAAGCAAGCTATGGTCATCTTGTAAATCTCAGTCAGGCGGATATCAAATGATTATGGAGTTTTCGAATAATAATAATAAATAAACAGAAAATAAAGATAGAAATACTTATGTAAATCATTGGTGAGAATTTCAGATAAGCGTATAGAGATGCTTTCGTTCCTCTGAACCTCTGCTTTCCTGCTGTCTTCATCCAATCATTCCTACTCCTTTCCATGGCAAGCTTTTTGTAAGGCATCACCGTTGTCAATGGCTACATCCCATCCTCTCTGTGAAAAAGGTCCAAATGCTCTGTCATGGCACGACTAATCATCTGGAGGTTCTCGATCATACTGGAATAGGATTCACCCTCCTTTTGCGTCTGTCACTACGCCCAGCACTCGCGAGTTTGAAGTTCGTCACAGCCATCCCTTCCCAAATCCTACTCGGAATACCACAGACAAGGTTTAGACTTTCTGGATCTCAGGAATGGCCATCCATGGGTTCTAACTTATACCACGAAGATTCTAATATCTCGGACTCGGTCCTCTGTATTAGATATCTAAGAGATACTCATTCTAGCTTGTTTGCATGTAGAACGGAAGTGTTTGTCAGGCACGCGTTCATAAGTGAAAATGATGATGAGCGTCACATAATCATCACATTCATCATGTTCTTGGGTGCGAATGGATATCTTAGAAGCGGAATAAGTTGAATTGAATAGAAAAACAGTAGTACTTTGCATTAAATCATGAGGAACAGCAGAGCTCTACACCTTAATCTATGGAGTGCAGAAACTCTACCGTTGAAAATACATAAGTGATGAAGGTCCAGGCATGGCCGAATGGCCAGCCCCCAAACGTGATCAATATGATCCAAAGTTGAACTAAAAATCCTAAGATTATCAGATGTAAATACAATAGTAAAAAGTCCTATTTATACTAAACTAGTTACTAGGGTTTACAGAATTGAGTAAATGATGTAGAAATCCACTTCCGGGGCCCACTTGGTGTGTGCTTGGGCTGAGCTTGAAGTTTACACGTGGAGAGGTCATTCGTGGAGTTGAACGCCAGTTTGTAACGTGTTTCTGGTGTTGAACTCCACTTTGCAACTTGTTTCTGGCGCTGGACGCCAGACTGCAGCATGGAACTGACATTGAACGCCAGTTTACGTCATCAATCCTTACTCAAAGTATAAACTATTATATATTGATGGAAAGCCCTAGATGTCTACTTTCCAACGCCGTTGAGAACGCGCCATTTTGACTTCTGTAGCTCCAGAAAATCCACTTTGAGTGCAGGAAGGTCAAAATCAAACAGCATCAGCAGTCCTTTTTCAACCTCTGAATCTGATTTTTGCTCAAGTCCCTCAATTTCAGCCAGAAAATACCTGAAATCACAGAAAAATATACAAACTCATAGTAAAGTCTAGAAATGTGAATTTAACATAAAAACTAATAAAAACGTCCCTAAAAGTAACTAGATCCTACTAAAAACATACTAAAAACAATGCCAAAAGGGGTATAAATTATCTGCTCATCAGTCATATAGTGAATGGTATGACTGCTTTGTATGAGAATATGAAGGCCCATGTCTGAGTTATTGCTCCCGACACCGACCTCAGTCTGTTTAGCATGGATAATATTCTGGATGATGGCAAGATTGTGCCTACCCCTGATGATGATGAGGCTCCTCCTTCTGTGTCGACAGTTAAGGCTTCTGCAACCCTTGCTGCCGAGTCGTCTGCAGCTCCTTCTTCCGAGGTGGGACCTTCTGAGCCTGAACTTAAAGTGGAGGTCCTGAATGGCCCGGATGGTGTTGTTGGAGCTGTTCCGATCTTAGTCATCCCTTCGGCCTCTAAGGACGTAGCAACCGAGGTGAAGATGGACTCTTTATGATTCTCTCCTTCATATCTCTCTTTTATTATGTGTTGATATGGTCTGGCTTGTGGACCTTTTGAACTCTTTTTATAACTATTTGTGTAGTTCTCTTTGACACTTTATTAGTTGCTTCTTAGCGACTTTAGGTTTTTAATCAAAACACTTTTGCTTTTGGGTTGCTGTTTGGGCAACTCTTGAGCCTTTAATGTTTTAATTTTGTGTTTGTCTGTGTATTCTGGTGACAAATATTCGACCTTGGCGAAGTACCTTTATTTTTAGGTTGTTTCCTTGACCTTTGTATGGCCTTGGGTTTGGTGACAGGGACCTCTGTAAGGGTTCTTATACCCTTAGGTTTTGGATGTTTGGCACTTTTCCGGGCTGACATCCTTGGAGGTAGTGTTCACTCCATGAACTTCTACCTTTGCCTTTTTGGACCGTGCCTTGTTTTAGTTGTGTTGGCAACCTTCTGTTTTGGCGACGTCGTCCTCACGGCTTGTTGTTCGGGCTTTTTAGTCGATTTCCACTAACTTTTTAGGTAGCGTTCTCATGTAGAACCTTTTCCTTTTAGTTTATTTGGACAAATTTTTAGCCCTGTCTTGAGGTCGCGCTTTCGCTGTTTAAGTAGCATCCCTTTTTAGAACTTGTACCCTTTAGCTAAGCACTTCATGCCTAGGTTTTTCAACCGTTTTGGCCTTTGTATGGTGTTGTTCCCTTTGTAGTGATCCTTTTATTGGTCCGACTTCTCTGTTGGGCCTTCTTAATTTATTTTTAGTAATTCCATTTTAGTTTGACCTCGTCAGGCCGCTTTATATGGGTTACTTCTTATAACTTATTGCATTAACTTGGGCTTTATCGCTTCACCTTGCCGACCTTTCCTTTTCAGGCGATGAATTTTGCGTTTATTTTGAGCATAGATTAATGCGTCTTAGTAGGAAACTTTTTAGGGAATTTAAATTTTTATTCAAGTAACAATGAAAAATGTAAATAAGAGTATGTACATATGAGGGCCTACCCTACTAGTCGGGTAGCTTTTGGATCTGGGCCTGGTGCTTCCTTAAAAAATCCTTTAGGGGAAAAAAGAGTGCGCCTTGGCCTGAGACCTTTTCCCTAGCTGTAGTACCTTCTTAGGTTGCAGGCATGCCATGACCTCGGGAGCTCGCTCCCTTGGAGGTCGGCCACCCTATAGGAACCTTTTCCTAGTACTTCTGTGACTCGGTATGGCCCTTTCCAGTTAGCTGCTAGCTTCCCTTCTCCTGACCGACCTGCTCCGATATCATTTCAGATTAGAATGAGGTCGTCGGTAGCGAAGCTTTGTTGAATTACCTTCTGGTGATACCTTGAAGCCATTCGACGCTTTAGCACTTCCTCTCTAATCCTAACTCATTCTCGGACTTCTGAAAGTAGGTCGAGCTCTTCCCTTTGTACTTGGGAGTTGGTATCCTCATTATAGAAGATCTCTCTAAGGGATCTTTCCTCTACCTCTACGGGAATCATTGCTTCCATTCCGTAAGCAAGTCGAAAGGGTGATTCTCCGGTGGTGGAGTGTGGTGTCGTCTGGTACGCCAATAGGACTTATGGGAGCTCTTCAGCCCAGGCTCCTGTTCTGTTCTGAAGTCTGCATTTTAACCCTGCCAATATGACTTTTTTGGCAGCTTCCGCCTGTCCATTGGCTTGTGGATATTCCACTGAGGTGAACTGGTGCTTGATTTTCAGATCAGCAACCAGGTTTCTGAAGCCCGTGTCGGTGAACTTAGTACCATTGTTCGTGGTAATGGAGCATGGGACCCCAAACCTTGTGACGATGTTTCTGTATAGGAACTTCCAACTTCTTTGGGCAGTGGCGGTGTGATAAACCACTATTTTATGGTTTATCTTGTGCTCAATTGAGTGGATTTTATCAACTCTTTACCCACTTATTCATACTATTTGCATGGTTTTACAACTCCTTCCTGATTTTGTGCTATGATTGAAAACATGCTTCTTTGATCTTATATTTGCTTATTATTAATCCTCTCATATTACCATTAGATGCCTTGATATGTGTGTTAAGTGCTTTCAGAGATTATAGGGCAGGAATGGCTTGGAGGATGGAAAAGAAGCATGCAAAAGTGGAAGGAGTACAAGAAGTTGAAGAAACTGCAAAGCTGTCAGCCTGACCTCTTTGCATTCAAACAGTCATAACTTGAGCTACAGAGATCCAAACGATGCGGTTTCAATTGTGTTGGAAAGCTAACATCCGGAGCTTCGATTTGATATATAATATTCCATAGTTTCCCTTACGCTAGGTGACGCGACTGCGTGCTCCATGCGGACGCATCGCAGTGACGAAAATCAGCGTGTTTGAATTCGCAACCAGCAAATTCTGGGCTGTTTCTGACCCAGTTTGCGGCCCAGAAAACATAGATTAGAGGCTATAAAGTGGGGGAATGCATCCATTCATAATCAAGCTTTCAAATTCACAATTTTAGGAGTAGATATAGTTTTTAGAGAGAGAGGTTCTCTCCTCTCTCTTAGGATTAGGATTAGGATTTCTCTCAGTTTTAGGAGTGACTCTCGATCCCAGGTTCAATGTTCTTTTTATTTATTTTCTCAATTTAATTTATGAACATCTATGCCAGATTTAATTTCTTTTATTAATGCAATTCGAGGTATTTTCAGATTTAAGATTGCTTTGCTTTATTTATATTGATGCTTTTAATTTAATTTAGATATTTTTCTCCCTTTTGGCTTTGGTCAAGTGATTGGTAGTACTTGAGTTATCAAACTCAGCAAGTGATTGAAATTAACAGATTCTGCTTGAGCTAGGATTGCTCTAACACTAGTCTCTCCACAGGAGTTGACTAGGACTTGAGAGTCAAGCTAATCAGTCCACTTAACCTGCCTTTGTTTAATAAAGGCTGACCAAGTGGGATTAAAACCCAATTCTCTTCACACCTGATAAGGATAACTAGGATAGGAATTCCAATTTCTTATACCTTCCCAAGAGATTTTATTATTATTATTTTATTTTACTTGTTATATAACATATTCCCTCCTTACTTCCAAAACCCCAATTTACAAACTCATAACCAATAATAAGAACATACCTCCCTGCAATTCCTTGAGAAGACGACCCGAGGTTTGAATACTCGGTTATCAATTTCAAAGGGGTTTGATACTTGTGACAACCAAAATGTTTTTATGAAAGGACTTTTGAAGGTTTAGAAACTATACTTGCAACGAGGATTTATCCGCAAATTTCTAGACCACACAAAAGTTCTCTCATCACGGTGGCCAATGGCTCTGCCTCAATCTACTTTGTGAAGTAGTCTATTCCTACAATGAGGAATTTGACTTGACCTGATCCCTGGGGAAATGGTCCGAGGAGGTCGAGCCCCCACTTTGTGAATGGCCATGGTGAAGTGACGCAGATGAGCTCTTCGGGTCGGGCGATATGAAAGTTGGAGTGCTTATGGCATGGGGGGCATGTCTTAACGAACTCTGTTGCTTCCTTTTGCGAGGTCGTCTAGTAAAAACCAGCTTAGAGTACCTTCTTGGAAAGAGCTCGCGCCCTGAGGTGGTTGCCGCACATGCCACTGTGGACTTGTTTTAGGACTTTGGTACACGAAATCGTGATCGCACACTTTTCACACAACTCCGTGTAGCTGACCAGTAAGTGCATTGGGTCGTCCAAGTAATACCTTACGTGAGTAAGGGTCGATCCCATGGAGATTGTCGTCTTGAAGCAAGCTATGGTCATCCTTGTAAATATAGTTAGGCGGATTTAAATGGTTATGAGGTTTTGATAAGCGTATGGAGATAAGCGTATGGAGATGCTTGTTGCTTCTGAACCTCTGCTTTCCTATTGCCTTCATCCAATCATTCATACTCCTTTCCATGGCAAGCTGTATGTTGGGGGATCACCGTTGTCAATGGCTACCGTCTGTCCTCTTAGTGAAACTGGTCCAAATGCGCTGTCACTGCACAGCTAATCATCTGTCGTTCTCACTCATGTTGGAATAGGATCCATTGATACTTTTGCGTCTGTCACTATGCCCAACACTCGCGAGTCTGAAGTTCGTCACAGTCATCCCAACCCAGATCCTACTCGGAATACCACAGACAAGTTTTAGACTTTCCGGATCTCAAGAATGCTGCCAATTGATTCTAGCTTATACCATGAAGACTCTGATCTCACGGAATGGAAGGCTCTGTTGTCAGGAGAGGCAACCATGCGTCGTGAACCAGGAGGCTAAGAGATATACACTCAAGCTATTGCAGATAGAACGGAAGTCGTTGTCATGCACGCGTTCATAGGTGAGAATGGTGATGAGTGTCACGGATCGTCACATTCATCAGGTTGAGGTGCGACTGAATATCTTAGAATAAGAAGTAGGCGTGAATTGAATAGAAAACAGTAGTAATTGAATTAATTCATGAAGAATAGCAGAGCTCCACACCTTAATCTATGGGGTGTAGAAACTCCATCGTTGAAAATACATAAGTGAAAATAGGGTAGACATGGCCGAGTGGCCAGCCTCCCATGGAGGTCTCAGAACGTAAAAGTTACATAATGTGTTCCAGAGATGAAAATACAATAGTAAAAGGTCCTATTTATAATGAACTAGTAGCCTAGGGTTTACAGAAATGAGTAAATGATGCAGAAATCCACTTCCGGTACCCACTTGGTTTGTGCTTGGGCTGAGCATTGAAGTTTTTTCGTACTTGGGCTGTTCCTGGAGTTAAACGCCAGCTTTTGTGCCAGTTTGGGCGTTTTACGCCAGAAATTTTAGGCTGACTTTGAACGCCGGTTTGGGCCATCAAATCTCGGGAAAAGTATGGACTATTATATATTGCTGGAAAGCCTAGGATGTCTACTTTCAAACGCAATTGAGAAAATCCACTTCAAGTGCAGGGATGTCAGAATCCAATAGCATCTGTAGTCCTTTTTCAGCCTCTGAATCAGATTTTTGCTCAGGTCCCTCAATTTCAGCCAGAAAATACCTGAAATCACAGAAAAACACACAAACTCATAGTAAAGTCCAGAAATGTGATTTTTATTTAAAAACTAATCAAAATATAATAAAAATTAACTATTTTATATTAAAACTACCTAAAAGCAGTGCCAAAAAGCGTATAAATTATCCGCTCATCACAACACCAAACTTAAATTGTTGCTTGTCCCCAAGCAACTAAAAACAAAATAGGATAAAAAGAAGAGAATATACAATAAATTCCGAAAACATCTATGAAGATCAGTCTTAATTAGATGAGCGGGGCTATTAGCTTTTTGCTTCTGAACAGTTTTGGCATGTCACTTTATCCTTTGAAGTTCAGAATGATTGGCATCTATAGTAATTCAGAATTCAGATAGTGTTATTGATTCTCCTAGTTCAGTATGTTGATTCTTGAACACAGTCACTTTATAAGTCTTGGCCGTGACCCTAAGCATTTTGTTTTTCAGTATTACCACCGGATACATAAATGCCACAGACAAATAACTGGGTGAACCTTTTCAGATTGTGACTCAGCTTTGCTAGAGTCCCCAATTAGAGGTGTCCAGAGCTCTTAAGCACACTTTTTTGCGTTGGACCACGACTTTAACCGCTTAGTCTCAAGCTTTTCACTTGACACCTTCACGCCATAAGCACATGGTTAGGGACAACTTGGTTTAGCCGCTTAGGCTAGGATTTTATTCCTTTAGGCCCTCCTATCCATTAATGCTCAAAGCCTTGGATCCTCTTTACCCTTGCCTTTTGGTTTAAAGGGTTACTGGCTTTTTCTTCTTGCTTTTTCTTTTTCTTTCTTTTTCTTTTTTTTTTTCGCCATTTTTTTCACTGCTTTTTCTTGCTTCAAGAATCAATTTTATGATTTTTCAGATTACCAAATAACATTTCTCCTTTTTCATCATTCTTTCAAGAGCCAACAATTTTAACATTCATAAACAACAAATTCAAAAATTATGCACTGTTCAAGCATTCATTCAGAAAACAAAAAGTATTGCCACCACATCAAAATAATTAAACTATTTTAAAATTCAAAATTCATGTACTTCTTGTTCTTTTCCAATTCAAAACATTTTTCATTTAAGAAAGGTGATGGATTCATAGGACATTCATAGCTTTAAGGCATAGACACTAAGACACTAATGATCATGTAGTAAAGACACAAACATAGATAGAACATAAAGCATAATTTTCGAAAAACAGAAAAATAAGAGCAAAGAGATTAAAGAATGGGTCCACCTTAGTGATGGCAACTAGTTCTTCCTCTTGAAGATCCAATGGAACGCTTGAGCTCCTCTATGTCTCTTCCTTGCCTTTGTTGCTCCTCACTCATTGCTATTTGGTCTTCTCTAATTTCATGAAGGAGGATGAAATGCTCTTGGTGCTCCACCCTTAGTTGTCCCATGTTGGAACTTAATTCTCCTAGGGAGGTGTTAATTTGCTCCCAATAGTTTTGGGGAGGAAAGTGCATCCCTTGAGGCATCTCAGGGATTTCATGAGGAGAAATTTCCTCATGCTCTTGTGAGGTCCATGAGTGGGCTCTCTTGTTTGCTCCATCCTTTTCTTAGTGATGGGCTTGTCCTCATCAATGAGGATGTCTTCCTCTATGTCAATTCTAGCTGAATTGCAGAGGTGATAAATGAGATGAGGGAAGACTAACCTTGCCAAAGTAAAGGACTTGTCTGCCACCTTGTAGAGTTCTATGGATATAACTTCATGAATTTCTACTTCCTCTCCATTCATGATGCTATGGATCATGATAGCCCGGTCTATAGTAACTTCAGACCGGTTGCTAGTGGGAATGATTGAGCATTGGATGAACTCCAACCATCCCCTAGCCACTAGTTTAAGGTCATGCCTTCTCAATTGAACCGGCTTGCCTTTGGAGTCTCTTTTCCACTGAGCTCCTTCCACACATATGTCCATGAGGACTTGGTCCAACCTTTGATCAAAGTTGACCCTTCTAGTTTAGGGGCGTGCATCTCCTTGCATCATTGGCAAGTTGAATGCCAACCTTACATTTTCTGGACGAAAATCTAAGTATTTCCCCCGAACCATTGTAAGCCAATTCTTTGGGTCCGGGTTCACCCTTTGATCATGGTTTTTGGTGATCCATGTATTAGCATAGAACTTTTGAACCATTAAGATCCCGACTTGTTGAATGGGGTTGGTGAGAATTTCCCAACCTCTTCTTCGAATCTCATGTCGGATTTCTGGATATTCTTGAAAGGGAGCTTAGGGATCACCTTCTTCTTGGCCACAACTTCATAGAAGTGGTCTTGATGGACCTTTGAGATAAATCTCTCCATCTCCCATGACTCGGAGGTGGAAGCTTTTGCCTTCCCTTTCCTCTTTCTAGTGGTTTCTCCGGCCTTAGTTGCCATAAATGGTTATGGAAAAATAAAAAGCAACGCTTTTACCACACCAAACTTAGAAGGTTTGCTCGTCCTCGAGCAAAAGAAGAAAGAAGTGAGTAGAAGAAGAAGAAAATGGAGGAGATGGAGAGGTGTGAGTGGTTCAGCCAAGGGGGAAAGAAGTGTTTATGATGTGTGAAAATAAAGGAGGGTTGAGGGGTTTATATAGGAGTGGAGAGATGGGTAGGGTTCGTGTATTAGGGGTTGGGTTTGGGAGGGAAAGTATTTGAAATTGAATTGTGAGGTGGGTAGGGATTTTGGGGAAGAGTGGGTAGAGGTGATTGGTGAAGAGGTGATAGGGAAGGGAAATGGAGGCAATTAATTGGTGAGGAGTATTTAGAAAAGAGTGTTATGGAAAGGTGTGAAGAAGAGAGAGAGAGAGAGTTGAGGTAGGTTAGGATCCTGTGGGGTCCACAGATCCTGAGGTGTCAAGGATTTCTCAACCCTGCACCATGTTGGCGTGTAAACGCCCCTTGGAGTGCCAATTCTGGCGTTAAACGCCAGGTTGCTGCCCATTTCTGGCATTTAACGCCAGCTTTTCTTCCCTTTCTGGCGTTTAAACGCTAGCTTGTTGCCCTTTTCTGGCGTTAAACGCCAGTCTAGTGCCTTTTCTGGCATTAAACGCCCAGAATGGTGCCAGACTGGGCGTTTAACGCCCATTCTGCTACCCTTACTGGCGTTTAAACGCCAGTAAGATCATCCTCCAGGGTGTGCTATTTTAATGCTATTTTTTTATTCTGTTTTTGCTTTTTCAGTTGTTTTGTGAGTTCACATGATCATCAACCTAAAGAAAATATAAAATAACAATAGAAAATAAATAGATATAATTGAATAAAATTGGGTTGCCTCTCAACAAGCACTTCTTTAATGTCAATAGCTTGACAGTGGGCTCTCATGGAGCCTCACAGGTACTCAGAGCATAATGATGGCTTCCCAACACCAAACTTAGAGTTTGAATGTGGGGGCTCTGTTTGACTCTTCATTGAGAGAAGCTTGTCATGCTTCTTCTCAATGTGTGCATAAGGAGATCCTTGAGCCTTAAACACAAAGCATTCTTCATTCACTTGAATGACCAGCTCTCTTCTGTCAACATCAACCACAGCTTTTGCTGTGGCTAGGAAGAGTTGCCAAGGATGATGGATTCATCCATATTCTTCCCAGTTTCCAAGATTATGAAATCAACAGGGATGTACTGGCCTTCGACCTTCACCAAGACATCCTCTACAAGTCCATAAGCCTGTTTTCTTGAATTGTCTGCCATCTCTAGTGAGATTCTTGCAGCTTGCACCTCAAAGATCCATAGTTTCTCCATTACAGAGAGGGGCATGAGGTTTATACTTGACCATAGGTTACACAGAGCCTTCTCAAAGGTCATGGTGCCTAGGGTACAAGGTATTAAGAATTTTTCGGGGTCCGGTTTCTTCTGAGGTAATTTCTGCATAACCAAGGTATTCAGTTCATTGATGAGCAATGGAGGTTCATCCTCCCAAGTCTTATACCAAATAACTTGGTATTCAGCTTCATGATTGCTCCAAGGTACTTAGCAACTTGCTCTTCAGCAATATATTCATCCTCTTCAGAGGAAGAATATTCATCATTGCTCATGAATGGCTGAAGTAGGTTCAGTGGAATCTCTATGGTCTCTATATGGGCCTTAGATTCCTTTGGTTCCTCATTAGGGAACTCCTTGGAGGCCAGTGGACATTCATTGAGTTCTTCCTCAGTGGAAATCACTGCCTTTCCATCCTCTATTCATTCGGCCATGTGGGACGTGTTTATGGCCTTGCACTCTCTCTTGGGATTCTCTTCTGTATTTCTTGGGAGTGCACTAGGAGGGAGTTTAGTAAATTTCTTACTCAGCTGACCCATCCGTGCCTCCAAATTTCTAATGGAGGACCTTGTTTCAGTCATGAAACTTAGTGTGGTTTTAGATAGATCAGAGGCTATGGCTGCTAAGCTAGAGAGACTCTGCTCAGAATTCTCTGTCTGTTGCTGAGAAGATGATGGAAAAGGCTTGCTATTGCTAAACCTATTTCTTCCACCATTATTGTTGTTGAAGCCTTGTTGAGGCTTCTGTTGGTCCTTCCATGAGAGATTTGGATGATTTCTCCATGAAGGATTATAGGTGTTTCCATAGGGTTCTCCCATGTAATTCACCTCTTCCATTGCAGGGCCCTCAGGATCATAAGCTTTTTCTTCAGAAGATGCTTCTTTAGTACTGCCTGTTGCTGCTTGCATTCCAGACAGACTCTGAGAAATCATATTGACTTGCTGAGTTAATATTTTATTCTGAGCCAATATGGCATTCAGAGTATCAATCTCAAGAACTCCTTTCTTCTGAGTTGTCCCATTATTCACAGGATTCCTTTCAGAAGTGTACATGAACTGGTTATTTGCAACCATTTCAATAAGTTCCTGGGCTTCTGCAGGCGTCTTCAGATGAAGAGATCCTCCTGCAGAATGGTCCAATGACATTTTTTACAACTCAGATAGACCATCATAGAATATACATATGATGCTCCATTCTGGAAGCATGTCAGAAGGACACCTTCTGATCAATTGTTTGTATCTTTCCCAAGCTTCATAGAGGGATTCGCCTTCCTTCTGTCTGAAGGTTTGGACTTCCACTCTAAGCTTACTCAATTTTTGAGGTGGAAAAAACTTTGCCAAGAAGGCATTGACTAGCTTTTCCCAAGAGTTTAGGCTTTCTTTAGGTTGTGAGTCCAACCATGTCCTAGCTCTGTCTCTTACAGCAAAAGGGAAGAGCATAAGTCTGTAGACCTCAGGGTCAACCCCATGGGTCTTAACAGTGTCACAGATTTGCAAGAATTCAGTTAAAAACAGATGAGGATCTTCCAATGGAATTCCATAATACTTGCAATTCTGTTGCATTAGAGAAACTAATTGAGGCTTAAGTTCAAAGTAGTTTGCTCCAATGGCAGGAATTGAGATGCTCCTTTCACAGAAATCAGAAGAAGGTGCAATGAAGTCACCAAGAATCTTCCTTGAATTGTTGACATTGTTGTTATTTTCGGCTGCCATGTCTTCTTCTCTTTCGAAAATTTCTGTTAGGTCCTCTCCAGAGAGTTGTGCTTTAGCTTCTCTTAGCTTTCTCTTCAAGGTCCTTTCAGGTTCAGAATTAGCTTCAACAAGAATGCCTTTGTTCTTGTTCCTGCTCATATGAAAGAGAAGAGAACAAGAATGTATGGAATCCTCTATGTCACAGTATAGAGATTCCTTGAGGTGTCAGAGGAAAAGAACAATAGAAGGATGAGCTAGAGAGGAGAATTCGAACTTATAGAGAGGGAGAGAGTCCGAATTGCTAATAGAGGAGAAGTGTTAGTCCTTAAATAGAAAAAGGTGAGGAGGGAGATTTTCGAAAACAAAATAAAAAAATATTTAAATTAATCAAAAGGAATTTTGAAAAGTGGTTGATGATTTTCGAAAATTAAAAGTGAGAAAGTGGTTAAGTGATTTTGAAAAAGATTTTGAAATTAGCAATAAAAAAGATATGATTGAAAATTATTTTGAAAAAGATGTGATTGAGAAGATATGATTGAGAATATATGATTGAAAATCAATTTAAAAAGATTTGATTTTTAAAATTAAGGACTTGGCTAACAAGAAATTTAAAAGATATGATTCTAAAATTCAAATATTGAACCTTTCGTAACAAAGAAGTAACAAACTTGAAATTTTTGAATCAAATCATTAATTGGTAGCAAGGATTTTTGAAAATAGTTAGAGAAAAACGGAAAAGTTTTAATTTTGAAAAAGATATGATAAAAAAATGATTTGAAAAAGATTTGATTTTGAAAAATTATGAAAATTTGAAAAAGATTTGAATTAAAAACTAACTTACCTCCCTTGTGTTGTTCTAGCGTTAAACGCCCAGAATGGTATCCATTCTGGCGTTTAACGCCCAAAACACTACCCTTTTGGGCGTTTAATGCCCAGCCAGGTACCCTGGCTGGCATTTAAACGCCAGTTTTCCTTTTTTTCTCTGTAATTCCTTTGCTGTATGTTCTGAATCTTTAATTCTCTGTATTATTGACTTGAAAAGACGTAATTTTGAAAATTTTTTTGAATTTTTAATGATGAAAAACAACAAAATGGAACTAATCATGGAAAACTAAGATTAGATAAACAATGCATGCAAGACACCAAACTTAAAAATTTTCATATTAGAGACACTAAAAAATTGAGAATGCACATGAGAAACAACAAAAGACACAAAACAAGAGAATTTAAAGATCAGACCCAAGAAAATCATCAAGAACAACTTGAAGATTGATGAAGAACATAAGGCACATATTTGAAAAATGCAAGAAAATAAAAAATATGCAAGACACAAAACTTAAAAATAGACACTAGATTCAAACAAAAAAACACAAAATATATGGTTTTTATGATTTTATAAATTTTTTTTTGTATTTTTTCGAAAATTATTTGGAAAAAGAAAAAAAGGAATTCAAAATTCTTAATGAGAATTTCAGGAATCATGTAATGTTAGTCTAAAACTCCGATCCAGGAATTAGACATGGCTTACTAGCCAGCCAAGCTTTCAGTGAAAGCTTCGGTCCAAAAGACTAGACATGGCCAATGGCCAGCCAAGCTTTAGCAGATCATTACATTCAACAGCAAGATTGATAGAAATCAACAAGCTCTTGTGATGATAAGTTGAAACCTCGGTCCAAAATATTAGACATGGCTTCACAGCCAGCCAGACTTCAACAGATCATCATGAAACTCTAGAATTCATTCTTAAAAATTTTGAAAAAAAAAATTTCAAAAATAAAATAAAAAAATGAAAGCTTAAAATAAAATAAAATTACCTAATCTGAGCAACAAGATGAACCGTCAGTTGTCCAAACTTGAATAATCCCCGGCAACGACGCCAAAAACTTGGTACACAAAATCGTGATTGCACACTTTTCACACAACTCCGTGCAGCTGACCAGCAAGTGCACTGGGTCGTCCAAGTAATACCTTATGTGAGTAAGGGTCGATCCCACAAAGATTGTCGGCTTGAAGCAAGCTATGGTCATCCTTGTAAATCTCAGTCAGGCGGATTTAAATGGTTATGAGCTTTTGATAATTAAAATATAATTAAAACAGAAAATAAGATAGAAATACTTATGTAATTCATTGGGGGATTTCAGATAAGCGTATGGAGATGCTTGTTGCTTCTGAACCTCTGCTTTCCTATTGCCTTTATCCAATCATTCATACTCATTTCCATGGTAAGCTGTATGTTGGGGGATCACCGTTGTCAATGGCTACCGTCCATCCTCTCAGTGAAAATGGTCCAAATGCACTGTCACCGCACGGCTAATCATCTGTCGGTTCACACTCATGTTGTAATAGGATACATTTATCCTTTTGCGTCTGTCACTACGCCCAACACTCGCGAGTTTGAAGCTCGTCACAGTCATCCCATCCCAGATACTACTCAGAATACCACAGACAAGGTTTAGACTTTCCGGATCTCAAGAATGCTGCCAATTGATTCTAGCTTATACCACGAAGACTCTGATATCACGGAATGGAAGGCTCTGTTGTCAGGAGAGGCAACCATGCGTCGTGAACTAGGAGGCTAAGAGATATACACTCAAGCTATTACAGATAGAATGGAAGTGGTTGTCAGGCACACGTTCATAGGTGAGAATGGTGATGAGTGTCACGGATCATCACATTCATTAGGTTGAAGTGCAAATGAATATCTTAGAATAAGAAGTAGGCGTGAATTGTATAGAAAACAGTAGTAATTACATTAATTCATGAAGAACAGCAGAGCTCCACACCTTACTCTATGGGTGTAGAAACTCCACCGTTGAAAATACATAAGTGAAAATAGGGTAGACATGGCCAAGTGGCCAGCCTACCATGGAGGTCTTAGAACGTAAAAGTTATATAATGTGTTCCGGAGATGAAAATACAATAGTAAAAGGTCCTATTTATAATAAACTAGTAGCCTAGGGTTTACAGAAATGAGTAAATGATGCAGAAATCTACTTCCGGGACCCACTTGGTGTGTGCTTGGGCTGAGCATTGAAGCTTTTTCATGCTTGGGCTGTTCTTGGAGTTAAATGCCAGCTTTTGTGCCAGTTTGGGCGTTTAACTCCAATTTTAGTGCCAGTTTGGGCATTTTACGCCAGAAATTTTAGGCTGACTTTGAACGCCAGTTTGGGCCATCAAATCTTAGGAAAAGTATGGACTATTATATATTGCTGGAAAGCCCAGGATGTCTGAATTGAGAGCGTGCCAATTGGGCTTCTGTAGCTCCAGAAAATCCACTTCGAGTGCAGGGAGGTCAGAATCCAACAGCATCTACAGTCCTTTTTCAGCCTCTGAATTAGATTATTGCTCAGGTCCCTCAATTTCAGCCAGAAGATACCTGAAATCATAGAAAAACAGACAAACTCATAGTAAAGTCCATAAATGTGATTTTTATTTAAGAACTAATAAAATATAATAAAAATTAACTAATTCATATTAAAAACTACCTAAAAACAGTGCCAAAAAGCGTATAAATTATCCGCTCATCAGACTTCCTTTGTGGCGGAGGTCGTGATGCATTTTAGGAGGGGTGTTGAGATCCCTCTTCTGTATAAGAAGTCATGCACTATGGTGTAATACTGTGCTTCTCGTACGAGACTTTTTGCCTCCCTTTTATCTGTAGGGAGTGTTTCTGACTTGAGGTAGTTGATTATGGGCGTCATCCACTCCTGATCTTGGTCCGATATGTTTAGGACCTTCTCTTCTTCTAAGGTTGACGGGTTTTGTAGTGTTTCTTGGATAAGGCTTCTATTGTTGCCCCCTGGTTTGGTGCTGGCTAGTTTCGAAAGTGTATCAGCTCGGGCGTTTTGTTCCCGAGGTATATGTCAGATCTCATATCCCATGAATTTTCTGAGCTGTTCTTTGGTCTTGTCTAGATACTTTTTCATGGTGGGATCCTTTGCCTGGTAGCTTCCTTCTATTTGCAAGGTGAATATTTGTGAATCACTGAAGATGGTAAACTTTTGGGCTCTGACTTCCCTAGCCAGCTTCAAACCAGCGAGTAGGGCTTCGTACTCGGCTTGGTTATTTGACGCAGGAAAGTCTAACCTTACAGAGAGTTCGAGCTGGTTTCCCTAATTACCTTCTACGATAACGCCGGCTCCGCTTCCAGCTTTGTTTGATGAGCCGTCAAACATAGAGGTTCTAGTCGATGGGGGTTTCTAGGGTGTCGGTGTACTATGCGATGAAGTCGGCCAGGTAGTGAGACTTGATGGCTGTCCGAGCTTCGTACTTAAGGTCGAATTTGGACAACTTGACTGCCCATGGTAGGATTCTCCCAGCTCAGTCGGTTTTTTGCAGGATACCTTTTATGGGTTGGTTGGTCCGTATTCTGATGGTATGGGCTTGAAAGTATGGTCGAAGTCGTCGGGAAGTAAGTATGATGGCGTAGGCAAACTTTTCTATTTTGTGATAGTTTAGTTCGGCCCCTTGTAAAGCTTTGCTGATAAAGTAGATGGATTGTTGTCCGTTCTCATCTTCTCTGACTAGGGCTGAGGCTATCGTCCGACTTCCCACGGCAAGGCATATGATCAGTTCTTCTCCTTGTCGAGGTCGGGTTAGGATAGGTGGTTGCCCCAGGAATGTTTTGAATTCTTGGAAGGCTTGTTCACATTCTGGGATCCATTCGAACTTCTTTCCTTTCCTTAGGGTTGCATAGAAAGGAAGAGATCTTATGGTCGATCCAGCTAGGAACCTAGATAGGGCCGCTAGCCTTCCATTTAGCTGTTGTACCTCCTTAACTCAGGCCGGGCTTTTCATGTTGAGTATAGCCTGGCATTTGTCTGACTTTTCCTCAATCCCTCTCTGGGTGAGCATGAACCCTAGGAATTTGCCAGCTTCCACCGTGAAGGTGCACTTTGTGGTATTTAGTCTCATCCCGTGCTTTCTTATGGTGTCGAATACTTCAACGAGGTCAGGTAATAGCATTTCTTCTCTTTGTGTTTTTACCAGCATGTCGTCTACGTAGACTTCCATCAAGTTCCCGATGTGGTCGGTGAAGAGTTTGTTCATCAACCTTTGATATGTAGCCCCCACGTTCTTGAGTCTGAATGGCATGACTACGTAGCAGTAGTTTGTTTTCAGGGTTAGGAACGAGGTCTTCTCTTGGTCGGGTTGATGCATCGGAATATGGTTGTACCCTGAGTAGGCATCTATGAAAGAAATGTACTTGTATCCTGAGGAGGCGTCGACCAGGGTGTCGATATTCCGAAGAGGTTAGGGGTCTTTTGGGCAAGATTTGTTGAGGTCGGTGTAGTTGACACACATCCGCCAATTTCTATTAGAATTTTTGACCAGCACGACATTGGCTAGCCATAATGGGTACTTCACCTCCCTTATGAACCCTGCCTCTAGTAAGACTTATATTTGCTCTTCCACGACTTATGTTCTTTCTGAACCGAGCTTTCTGCGCTTTTGTTGTATGGCTGAGATCCTGTGTATACTGCCAGTTTGTGCACATTAATCCGGGGTCTATGCCAGGCATGTCCACCGCTTTCCATGCGAAAAGGTCGGAGTTATCCTTTAGGAACTTTATTAGCTGCTCCTTTAGTCCTTCCTTAAGGTTTGCACCTATATTTGTTGTTTTGTCTTGGGAGTCTCCGATTTGGACCTCCTCTGTTTCGCCTTTTGGTTACGGACAAAGTTCTTCTAAAGCCCGAGCTCCTCCAAGTTCAATGGCATTGAATTATTTTCCTCTGGGGTCGCCTTTTAGATTCAGGCTTTCATTATAGCAGTGCTGCGCGAGCTTTTGGCTTCCTTCTGGAGTTGGGAACTTCATGCATAGGTGTGGAGTGGAGACTACCGCCGCGAGCTGATTTAGTGTGGTCTGACCTATGAGGGTGTTATATGCGGAGCTCACGTCCACTACGATGTAGTCTATACTCAGTGTTCTGGACCGCGTTCCTTTTTCGAAGGTTGTGTGGAGTGCGATGTACCCAAGTGGTTGGATTAGGGCATCTCCCATTTCGAACAGGCTGTTGGGATATGCTCTGAGTTCCTTTTCTTGTAGTCCGAGTTTGTCGAAGGCAGATTTAAATAGGATATCCGCAGAGTTTCCTTGGTCAACCAGTGTTCGGTGGAGATTGGCATTGGCGAGTATGATGGTAATGACCACGGGGTCATCATGCTCGGGGATGATGCCCGAAGCGTCTTCTTTGGTGAAGGCGATGATAGGGAAGTCGGATGACCTATCCCCTTCCTCGAGATGGTATAATTCTTTGAGATGTCTTTTCCGGGATGATCTAGGGATTCTTCCTCCCGCGAATCCTCTGTTGATCATATGAACGTGCATTTGTGGGGTGCGAGGAGGTCATTCAGCTTGTCCCTCTTCTTCATTCCTTCTTCTCTTCTTTGGCTTGTCCGTTCTGTTGGCTAGGAATCGGTCTAGCTTTCCTTCTCAGGCCAGTTTTTCTAGGACATTTTTTAGGTCGTAGCACTCATTAGTGGGGTGCCCGTACACTCGGTGGTAATCAGAATACTCGGTCTAATTTCCTCCTCTTTTGTGTTTAATTGGGAGAGGAGGTGGAATCTTTTCCGTGTTGCATATTTCCCGGTAGACGTCTACTAGGGATACCCAAAGAGGGGTGTAGTTGTGGTATTTTCTAGGCTTCTCTGCAAACTAGTATTCTTTTTTCCTGGACTCTTTATCCATATCTCGAGGTGGGTAGGGGAATCCAGTTTTGGAGGTTTCTCCCAATCGGGAGTTCTCCTCCATTTTGATATACTTTTCCACCCGTTTTTGTACCTCGTTTAGAGATGTCGGATGCTTCTTGGATATGAAGTGGCTAAAGGGTTCCTCTCGTAGTCCGTTGATGAGTCCCATAATGGCCACACTTCTGTTGGAAGGTTCTGTATGACGAGGAATGCTTTATTGAATCTTTCCATGTAGCTGTGGAGGCTTTCCTGATCTCCCTGTTTGATTCCTAGAAGGCTCGGAGCATGTTTGGTCTTATCCTTTTGACTGGAGAACCTGGCAAGGAACTTCTTGGCGAGGTCATCGAAGCTCGCGATCGATCTTGGTGGCAGGCTGTCAAACCACTTTATTGTTATCTTGGTAAGAGTAGTTGGGAAGGCCTTGCAACGAGTTGCGTCTGAGGCGTCCGTGAGGTACATCCGACTCCTAAAGTTGCTGAGATGATGGCTCGGGTAGGACGTACCGTCATGTCAGGAGCTTTGAAGTCCTTTGGGACTCTAGCTTTCATGATTTCCTTTGTGAACAGGTCTTGCTCCTTGTGCAGGCTATCATCGCGGTTGGATCGAGTGGCTTTAGTTTTGAGGTCAGCTTCGAGCTTTAAGAGTTTTTCTTCTAGCTCTCGGCGTCGCCTTGTTTCTCTCTGGAGGTCTCGCTCGGCCTCTCGTTGTCGCTCATCCTCTTGTTCAAGCTGTTTGAGGTGATCATGTTGTTCCCGGATGGCATCTAGGATTTCTGCATTCTGGGGTTGCTTATCTCATTTGGAGTGGTGTGTATCCTTTAGGGAAGTTGGTGTAGCATCTGTGTCCTTTCTTGGGTTCCTTCTTCTAATCCACAGGTGTGGTCGTTGGTGAGAGGGTTGTTTGCCATGATGATGGGATGACTTCCAGGTTCCTTGGCAACGGCGCCAATGTTTCGAGCGTTACCTGAAACAGAGTGGTCGATCTCGGATGAGACCTTCTAATCTGGTTGTAGTTTCCACGTCCCACTTGTTGCAGCGGGGGAGCTGCCCGATCTTTGATCACCGGTGGGTAGTGGTACCTACAAGAGACTCTGATGCTTAAGTCAGTACGGGCTTTAGGCAAGTTTTTTTGTGGAATTGGAATATGAGTTATACCTGGGTGCTCCAGTGTATTTATGGCAGTGTTGAGTAACCTCCCTTGAGATAAGTTTGTTATCTTATCTTATCTTTTGTCGGTGAGATCATCTATCTTTTTGGCCAGTAGCCTTCTAGTGGGCGGTGACTCTTCTTTCTTGTGCCTCTTTGGGCCTTCTTTGGTTTGTCTGAGCTCTTTCACAGTGAGGTCGGTGATCGACCAACTTTTTAGAATAGGTCAGACAGCTTTTAGTCCAACCCGGACCTTACAGCTCGGCCTAGGGTATTAACAGTGCCCCTTATTGAGCTTCGATCTTCTCCTGAGGTCGTGCTTCCAAGCTTCGATCTCTTTGAGGAACTCGTGTTCAGGCATCTGTTTGGTTGCATCTGATCTACACCTTGCGTGAGTTTCGCATTTTTAAATGTTATTTAAAATGCGAAGCATTTTCAGCTCCTTAATTGCGGCATCACTTTTGAGGATGTTAGTTCCTTGGGACTATGCATGTATCTTTAAAGCCTATTGATTGGACTTCTATTTGCTTTGCCATTTTATTTTCCCTCTTTAATCTTTATTGGATATCAAAGAAGGGTTTTGTTTTGAGTTTCTTGCTTTCATCTGTTTCATTTTCATTCTTCTGGAGAGAAGGCCTCTTTCTCTGGTTTTTTCTTCTTTGATTTGCCCCAAGCTTTCTTCTTTCTTTGAAGCTTCAGGGCGTTTGTTGTCATGGACTGTTCGTGCTTTTGCCGTGCGTCTGTCATTGCTTCTTTTTCTCCTTGTAGGTTGGTGCTCTGCTTCGTACCCTTTCGCATTTTACGTGTTTTAATTGTAGTTCTTCTTTTACTGCTGCATGCTTTTTCTTTTTTGCACGAAGTTTTGATTTTCTTGAGCTTTCTCTTTTAAAAAGGTTGAAGTTTTCTGGTCTTGAGCTTTTCGCATTTTTGTTTGCTGGAAGGTTTAGGGTTTTGATTTTCGTTATTTTTCCTTGTGCTTCTTCCTTTTTGTATCTTGTGTTGCCTCCAAAGGGTGCCCCTGGGGTTTGATGGTGATCTTCGAGCCTTGGGGCACCCTTTTCATTGTTGTGTTTTGTTTGTTGCTGGTTGCTTTTTGATGAACGGACTTTTGTGTGGTTTGGAATTCACAAATGAATTCTCGTTGCAAGCATAGTTTCTAAACCAAACAATAATCCTTTCATGCAAAAATTTGTTTTTGTCACAAGTAACAAACCCCTAAATTTATAAACCGAAGTATTGAACCTCGGGTCGTTCTCCCTAGGAATTACAATAAAGTGTTCTTGTTATTGGTTATGAGATATTTTGGGGTTTTTGATAAGAGGCATGAAATATAAATGGCACTGAAATTAAAATAACAACTAGAATGCTCTTAGCAAGGTATGAGAACTAGAAGTCCCATCCTAGTTATCCTCCTCAATTGTGACCACAAATTATCCATTGCTACCACTTAGTTAACCTCTAACCATGGAGGAAAGTCAAGTGGATGAATCAACTTGATTCCACAAGTCCTAGCCAACTCCCAAGGGAAAGACTAGCTTTAGTGGTATCCAAATCAATTAGCAACTTCTAATTATCAATCAACAAAGGAATTAGATAACTCAAGCGTCACTAATTACTCTACCTAGGCCAAGAGGAACAAAATCTATACTAAAATCCAACGAAGCATTTTATCAAACGCTTGGAAAGCATAAAAGGAAAGCATAGTAAAATTGCAAGGAATATAAATCTACACTACTCAATTGCAAGGAATTAAACAACAATAAAGCAAATCAATGATAAAAGAACATGAATCTTAAATTGCATTAAAAGAAAATAGAAGAAGGAAGAGTGCATCAACAATTTAGAGCCTAAAAAGCATGTTTTTACACTTAAGCAAAATTCGAGGGAGAATTACAAAACCATGCTATTTCATTGAATAAAAGTGAGAAAAGGGGACAAAATCCCCCAAAATAAGCACAAGATTAATCACGAAATCGGGATTTATCAATTTACATTCTACAATTAACATTCACTGAAATTTAATTTGATAGCAATAATCGTGTTGGTTAGGAATTTCTCTTATAGAAACAAGAACATCGTTGTAAGCATAGCTCCAAACTAACAAAAAACTCTCATATCAAATTAAATTTTAGGTTTTGCCACAAGTACAAACCCCAATAAGAATTAACCGGAATATTTAGACTCCGGGTCGTCTCACAAGGAATTGCAATGAAGTGCTCAATTATTGGCTATGAAAATGCAAGGGGGGTTTGATTTTGATTATGGACAAGAAAATATAAAAGCAAGAAAGTAAAATAACAAGAACTAATAGAAGAAATAGAAAGATACTCTTGGCTAGACCTAGGTAATTGAGATCACCATCCTTGTCTATAAACCATATATTGATAGTTATGAGAGGCCAACCTATTAAGTCTACTTCCAAAGCCTTAAGTACGTAATATCTACTCCTAGGCTTGAAGTACATCAAATAGGCTTGATCACATCAACCCATAAGTCCCAACCTACCTACTAATTAGATTGGTAGTGGGTTGGCGTCAATGAGTATCAAATTGATCACCAAGGGTTCTCAAATCATCAATTAAATGAGACCCAATGACTTAAGGTCACTCAATTCCCTTAGCCTAGACCAAGAGCAAAGAGAACTACTCAAAAACTAAAGGAAACATTCTATCAAACACCTAGTGTGCAATAAAAGTAAACATCATAAAATGCAAGAATTAAAAGAAATCCATAACTATCATAAGTAAGAAATCAATAATAGCAAGCAAGATCAACATAAAAGAACATGGAAATATAAAATTGCAATAAAGAAAATTAAGATCCATCAATTGTTCATCAACATAAGAGAGAGCAAAATAAGAAATTAACAAGAGAAACTACCAGATCAAAGACAATAGAGTATTAAAACATAAAGAGAATTGAAATCAAAACAAGAATTAAAAGAGAGATTTGAGAGTGATTAACATAACTCTACCCTAAATTTTTTCCTAAATCTAGAGAGAGGAGAGAGCCTCTCTCTCTAGAATTCTACTCCTAAAACATGATGAAAACTAAACTATGACTACTTGGTTCATTCTCCCTTCAATCCTTGGGTTCAATAGCATCAGAAATGAGTTGGATTGGGCCCAAAATGAGCTACAAATCGCTGGCCACGATTTCACTTTTAATGGGCCATGTGCAGCATTGGCGCGCACGCGTACATGGCATGTGCGCGCCCCTATACATCAAGCAACAATGGAAAATTTTATATTATTTCGAAGCCCCGGATGTTAGCTTTCCAACGCAATTAGAACCACCTCATTTGGTCCTCTGTAGCTCAAGTTATGGTCGATTGAGTGCGAAGAGGTCAGGCTTGACAGCTTTGCGGTTCCTTCATTTCTTCATGAGTTCTCCCACTTTGCATGCTTTTCTCCTCACTTCTTCCATCCAATACTTGCCTTATGAACCTGAAATCACTCAACAAACATATCAAGGCATCGAATGGAATTAAAGTGAATTAAATTTAGCTATTTTAAGGCCTAAAAAGCATGTTTTCACATTTAAGCACAAATCAAGGGAGAATTGCAAAACCATGCTATTTCATTGAATAAATGTCAAAAAAGGTGATAAAATTCCCTAAATTAAGCACAAGATAAACCATAAAATTGGGGTTTATCAAATCTCCCCACACTTAAACTAAGCATGTCCTCATGCTAAGAATAGAGAAGGACAATGAACGGGGTATGAACATTTATTCAATGCAAATAAACTATATGCACCTATCTATATGAATGCAACTAAATGCAAAATGATTCTACCTACTTGGTTAAAAGTAAATCAATCCCCAAGAATACATATGCACATGTAGGGCTAAGTAGTATGATGACTCATGAATCCTACCAATTCAAATATTAAAATGAAGTACAAGTAGACTTGCAAGAAGAAAAGCTCATGAAAGCCGGGAACAAGGAATTGAGCATCGAACCCTCATCGGATGTGTATCCGCTCTAGTCGCTCAAGGGTATAGGGTTGATCACTCAATTCTCTTCTACTCATGCTTTCCATGATTTGTTTTTCATCTAATAATCAACAATTATTCAATGCATGCATACATTCATCATGAGGACTTATTCATAGGTTGTAATGGGGCTAAAGTCAAGGTAGGATGCATATGGTCAAGTGAGCTTGAAATTTGAATCTTTGATTAGCCTAAGCTCTCACCTAACACATATAACAACCTATACAATTCTAATTCACAACATAGCTACCCATGATTCCCACTTTTTTCACATACTCATGCATTCTCTTTAATTAACATTCCATATGCATTGATTTTTATTTCTTTTTCTCTTTTTCTTTTTCTATATTTTTTTATATATATGTTCTTTTTCTTTTTCTTTATCATTCATTCTTTTTTTTTCTAAAGTATATACAAACATATCAATGCATATGGTTTTACATATGGTGCATGAATATGTACCCAATTCCCAATATTTTCAACAAAAATATAAAAACACACTTTCCTCTCAACCAATGTCCCAAGTTTCCCATACCCAAATGATACACACCTTCACTAGCCTAAGCTAATCAAAGATCCAAATTAAGGACATTTATTATTTTTCGCTTATGGGTAGTGATGTGCTACAATTAAGAACAAAAGGGATTAAATAGGCTCAAAAGTGGCTAACAATGATTGATGAAAGGTAGGCTATTTGGGTAAGTGAGCTAAATGAAATAATGGTCTCACTCATATAAATGCATGTATACATAGAATAATGGACATAAAGAATCAAACAAATCAAAGATTACAATCATAGAAAGAGAACAATGCACACAAGAATGAAAATAAGTGGTTATATGATGTAACCACACAATTGGGCTCAAAACTCACATGCTTGTGTTCTTAGCTCAAAAACCATGTTCCAAAATAAATTCTTCAGGCAATTTTGTCACAAAAAAATTTTTTTAAATTGGTAGGGTGCCCCCAAAATAATTTTTCTGTGAAAAGAAATCATCACCCTAACCAAGTAGTCCTAACATAAAAAGAAGTGGTAAAATATGTACAAATTCTAACTAGCATGCAACCTATCATGCAATGCAACAACTAACTAACAAAAAAATCAACAATTGGTGTTTGAAAAAGGAGATTGTTACCCATGGAGATCGGTCGGACGACCTCCCCACACTTAGAAATTTGCACCGTCCTTGGTGCATGCAAAGAAGAGCAAGGTGGACGGGTAGCTACAATTGATGAGTTTCTTCAAAGGGTTGTGCGGGTAAACTTGTTTGTTGCCCCATTTAGAAGCTTTTCCATTTCTTTCCTTCTTGGTGGCCAACCTAAAAGGAAAGAAAGAGAAAGAAAATTAAGCCTACAACAAATATATGAAAGCAGTTAGAACATAGGCGGGGGCTAATGCCAAATAAAAGTAAAATTCTCACGTCATGTTAGCTACGCATGCAAGTGAGAAAACAATATAGGCACAGGGCATATTAACTAATACTTGATGCAAGAACAAAGTCAAAGCATCGGTACATGACATGAAGAGCGTGTTGCATCAAACTTAATCAACAATTGACACAAACAAGATTAATGGTAAGCATGAAAGCATTTGGTCCCATCCTAACTCACTGATGATGAGGTATAAAAAACAAGGGATCATGAGTTAAGAAGGACGAAAGCACTACTCTTGTGTGTAGAGTAAATATTAAAATTAATGCCAAACAAGTCACGAAGCACCAAAATAATCCAAAGAATTCTCAACAATTGAGTAAGAGTAATCTAACACCAATGTTAAAACAAGAAACTTAGAAAAGAAAATAAGAACAAGGTATGAAAACAAAATTAAAATGCAATAAATGAAAATAAGCAAATGCAATAAAAGAGGATGGAAGAAATTTTTTTTTCTTTTTTTATTTAATATTTTTTTAATTAATTTTAATTTTTTTTATTTATTAATTTTTTTTTTAAAGAAAAAGAAGGATTTTTTCAAGAGAGGAAGAAGAAGAAAAAGGAAAAAAATAGAAAGAAAGAAGAAGAAAAAAAGAAAGAAGGAGAAAGGAGAAAGGAGAAAAACAGGGTGCAAATCCGTGCATATGCGCCATGCGTGCTTATGCACGGATGCAGCAGGTACAATCCGTGCGCGCGCCATGCGTGCTTGGGCGTGGATGCAGCAAAAACAATCTGCGCGCGCGCCATGAGTGCTTGGGCGCGGATGCGACAGGGACAATCGGGCGCGCGCGCCATGCGTGCTTATGCGCGGATCGCTTGGCACAAAGTAGGCATAAAGTGGGCACAACTCTCGGGTTTTACTATTAGGAGTTGTGAAACCACACCGGCGCACGCGCGCACAGCGTGCTTGCGGGCCGATGCCCGTTTTTTTTTTTTTTTCAGAAACATAAAAACAGAATTTAACACTCTCCTAACCTATAAACATTCTAAAGCAACCAAAATTCAAATTTAACAAAAATCTTTAACTTTTTGAAAAATTTTCAAAGACAAAACAAACAAAACTTGTACTTCAAGCAACCTACTTTAACAACAATCTAAACCAATCAAAACACACTACTACAACCTATCATCGAAACAAAATGTATAAGAGTATAGAAAAGAAGAAAACTACCTATAATGGCAACTCTAATCACTTATTAACCAAATCTAAAAGAGAGTGGGAAGAGTTTACCATGGTGGGGTGTCTCCCACCTAGCACTTTTAGTTTAAGTCCTTAAGTTGGACATTTGGGAAGCTCCTTGTCATGGTGGCTTATGCTTGAACTCATCTTGAAACTTCCACCAATGCTTGGACTTCAAGTAAGCTCCAAAATTCAAGATCAATGGCACCAAGCTTTGATGAAGTTCCACACAAGCTAAGGGCTTCTAAAATTGGTCTTCATATATTCCCGGATCCCAAATCTTGTTTCTACACCCATCTTCAAGTTGATAATCACAATTCCAATTGGGTGAGACGTGATCCGAATTCTTAAGTAAACACCAAAGCATCTTCCTAGATCCCTTTAGTTGAGAACTATACCAACCATTGTACTTAAACTTTGAGTTTCCAACCATAAGAAACCTTGATTGGCATTTCCACCCACTAACCAATTCTCTCCTACTCTTGACTCCACAAAGAGCACTAAGTTGCCCATCCGTCTCAAGCAAATCATATTCAAGTGAGAAATTAAAGCTTAGAGATAAGAATTTTACCCACTTGAATGTTGTATTGGATGATGACTTAGGAAGGGGTGGTCCTAATGATCTTGCAAGTTCCACTCCCTTATGCTCTTCCTTGACTATCTCCACCTCTTTGCAACTTTTCTCAACTTCAACCTCTTCCTTTTGGTGGCTTGCTTCCACTTCAATTTCTTCTTCATTGCTCACCATAGGCATGAGAGGTTGTGCATCTTCTTCTTTGATCTCCATGGCAAACCCAATTGGAGAGGACTCAATTGTACATAAGAATTCTTCAATGATTGAATTCATCTCTTGGTCAACCTCTTCAAAGGCTTCAACCACTTCTTCCGACTCAATTATCTTAACTTCCTCCTCTTGTTGCACTCCTTGCTTCAACTCCACTTCTTCACCTTGAAGCTCTAAACTCACTCCCTCACTAGGCTCCTTAATTGCTTCTCCACATTCGTCAATGGAAGTGCCTTGGTTGCTTAGGCTTAGTCGGGAGGAGGCCATATTGCTAACGACTTCCACTAGGATAACCATCTTGGCTCCTAGCTCTTTAAACTTCTTTTCATCCTCCTCTTGTCGCCTTAAGATATGAGATTCAAGATCTCTCAATTCCAACATGGAGGCTTCATCGGAGGGCGGTGGTGGAAGAGAGGGTTCATTGTTTAAGGGGGAGGCATTATAGTTGGAAGGTGGTTCATTTTGGTAAGGGTATAGAGTTGGTGTATATTGAGGTGGTTCTTGAGAGTAGTTGTGTTGGAATTGTGGTGGTTCCATGTATGGTTCATAAGGTGGTTAGTATGGTGGATAGGGACTAGGGCCATATGGAGGTGTTTGGTGGTACGGGACTTGTGAGTAAGGTAGTTCAAAGTCATGTTAAGGGGTTGTTCATAGGCATATGGTGGTGGTTGTTGACAATAACAATAAGGTTCACCACATCCATTAGATTGATATGCATTGGGATTAGAATTATACCATAAGAATTCGGAGGTTGTTGTTGCCAAGAAGGTTGATCAATCCCTTGAGGCTCCTCCCACCTTTGATTGTTCCATCTTTGATGCACATTCTCATTGTAGCTCCCATTTCCTACAACATAATTTGAACCAAACTCATAGCCAAAGTGGTGAGAATTCATAATAGCAAGAGAAAATAAAAAAAACTAGTAAGAACTAATAAAAACTAACTCCTAAAACAAGCAAAAACTAGCAAAGAAGCATATTAACATATATACAGTAGCCAATAACATAACACCATTGCAACTCCCCGGCAACGGCGCCATTAATTTGATAGCAATAATCGTGTTGGTTAGGAATTTCTCTTATAGAAACAAGAACTTCGTTGTAAGCATAGCTCCAAACCAACAAACAACTCTCACATCAAATTAAATTTTTGGTTTTGTCACAAGTACAAACCCCAATAAGAATTAACTGGAGTATTTAGACTCCAGGTCGTCTCACAAGGAATTGCAATGAAGTGCTCAATTATTGGCTATAAATGCAAGGGGGTTTGATTTTGATGATGGACAAGAAAATATAAAAGCAAGAAAGTAAAATAACAAGAACTAATAGAAGAAATAGAAAGATATTCCTGGCTAGACCTAGGTAATTGAGATCACCATCCTTGTCTATAAACAATATATTGATAGTTATGAGAGGCCAACCTATTAAGTCTACTTCCAAAGCCTTAAGTACATAATATCTACTCCTAGGCTTGAAGTACGTCAAATAGGCTTTATCACATCAACCCATAAGTCCCAACCTACCTACTAATTAGATTAGTAGTGGGTTGGCGTCAATGAGTATCAAATTGATCACCAAGGGTTCTCAAATCATCAATTCAATGAGACCCAATGACTCAAGGTCACTCAATTCCCTTAGCCTAGGCCAAGAGCAAAGAGAACTACTCAAAAACTAAAGGAAACATTCTATCAAACACCTAGTGTGCAATAAAAGTAAACATCATAAAATGCAAGAATTAAAAGAAACCCATAACTATCATAAGCAAGAAATCAATAATAGCAAGCAAGATCAACATAAAAGAACATGGAAATATAAAATTGCAAAATTAAGATCCAACAATTGTTCATCAACATAAAAGAGAGCAAAATAAGAAATTAACAAGAGAAACTACAAGATCAAAGACAATAGAGCATTAAAACATAAAGAGAATTGAAATCAAAACAAGAATTAAAAGAGAGATTTGAGAGTGATTAACATAACTCTACCTTAAATTCTATCCTAAATCTAGAGAGAGGAGAGAGCCTCTCTCTCTAGAATTTTACTCCTAAAACATGATGAAAACTAAACTATGACTACTTGGTTCATTCCCCCCTCAATCGTTGGATTCAATTGCATCAGAAAATGAGTTGGATTGGGCCCAAAATGAGCTACAAATTGCTGGCCACAATTTCACTTTTATATCATTTCGTAGCCCCGGATGTTAGCCTTCCAACGCAATTGGAACCGCCTCATTTGGACCTCTGTAGTGCAAGTTATGGTCGATTGAGTGCGAAGAGGTCAGGCTTGACAGCTTTGCGGTTCCTTAATTTCTTCATGAGTTCTCCCACATTGCAAGCTTATCTCCTCACTTCTTCCATCCAATACTTGCCTTATGAACCTGAAATCACTCAACAAACATATCAAGGCATCGAATGGAATTAAAGTGAATTAAATTTACCTATTTTAAGGCCTAAAAAGTATGTTTTCACATTTAAGCACAAATCAAGGGAGAATTACAAAACCATGCTATTTCATTGAATAAATGTGAGAAAAGGTGATAAAATTCCCTAAATTAATCACAAGATAAACCATAAAGTTGGGGTTTATCAATGATCCATACCGTGATGAGTTAAACAATTCTTCAAGTTGTGCTTGGGAGAATCAAAATCAGGGAGCACTCAATGTGTCATACTCCATTAATCAAGAGCCATCATCACTTGAGCAAACCTTCAACTCATATATGCAAAGTTTTCCAACTTCACCTCCCCGTTTTTCACTTGAAAATTCTTCATCACTTGATTTTGCCTCAACAAAAAATTCCCCCAAGATCCATACGACTCAGTTCACCAAAATTCATTCCACTACACAGAAAACTCATATCAGCAGTCACAAAACCCATTTTATCACTTACAAGATTCATTCTATACCACTCAAAACAACTTCACCACAATACCCACATATCTAGAAACTCATTCTAAGCCTTCATCCCTTGAGCTAGCATTTGAACAATATTTACAAACATCTATAGACTCTTGGAAAGAACAAGAAACCCTCTGCAATAAGATGGATGGATATTTAGAGCAGGCAAGGAAAAACAAAGAAGTGCTAAACAAGGAAGATGAAGACCATTTGGTGGATGTGAAGAAAGAAGTGGAAGAAGAGGCCCCTGCATCAAGTGAAATTTCAATAAAAGAGGAGGTGGTCGAGGTATTTGAACCTGAAGCTGCATATCCACAGAAGCCACTTGAGATGACAAAGGAACATGAAAACTCACAACCTCCACTGACTCCCCTGAACCAAAAACTCTCAACACTTGAACTGTGATTAAAAGATATGAAGAGGAGATGAAGAAATCCTGGGAAGAACAACAAACCTCCTCCATGAAAGTGCTATCAAGTCAAATGTTGAGTGCAAATGAGGAAGTGGAAGAAGAAGAAGGTGAGGAAGTCAATCATGAGAATTCACACTCAAGTGAAGCAGAGAAGTACATAGAGGAAGAGCTCATGGAACCACCAATTCAAAAGGCTCTTGATGAAGATAAAACTCCAATAATCACACAACAACCATGTCTTGAAATCAAAGAAGTGAAGGCAACCAACAAGAACACCAAAAAGAGGATTGTGACCAAGCAACAATTGATCATATCAAGGAAAAAGAAGAGGTCAACCATAAGCAATCTAACCCCTGGACCACCAGCAAGAAAGCTTAATCAAGCAATTAACAAAAGGAAGCTTGCTGAGGAGAGACCAAAACAGGGGACAATAGCTGAATCTTCTCCCCCCTTGAGGTCATTCCTCTTAACAAACTAGAAGAAAAGGAAAAAAGTGGAGAACAACATGTCAAGCTAATGACACTAATGGAGCACTTGTTGGGAGGCAACCCAACCTTTGGTAACATTTCATTTCTCTGCTTTGTTTATTTTATCTCTTTGCTTTGTTTAATTTCAATAAATCGGCATATGATTACATTCTAAGTTTGGTGTTGCCCTGCAACAATTTGTTTTCAATCTTTCTGGATGATTGCATCAAATAAAGAATAAAAGTGTCACACTGAGATTCTAAGTTTGGTATGCCACTTTTTTTTATGCAAATTATTCAGCAACACCACTTGTCTGCATAATCATAATGTCTCTGCAGTTTTGTCTTTCTTTTGGTTTGACTTTTTTATTATTCCCTTTGCGTTAGTCATCTCCTTGTTTTCAATGTTTCATTTATTTTTCTCTTCAACTGTTTTTGTTAAAAACCTTACCAACAAATCCTTATTCATGATAGATTCTTCCCTTGGTAATTGTATTTAACATATAACAGTTGCCTTTGTTTTAATTCAAATAAATTGACATATGATTGCATTCTAAGTTTGGTGTTGCTATGCAACAAAGTTTGCTTCCAATCTCTACTGGATACTTACATCAATTTCAAGTTAATGTGTCACACTAAGTTTGGTGTGCCACTCATTCTTTATGTAATGTATCATGCACACCCTCTTATTTTTGCAATCACAATGTCTCTGTTTCTCTGTGCCTTTATTGTTATTATTTTTGCTTTCTTAAACACATGTACTACTAACATTTTATTGTGTAAGACACTTATGCTCCATTCTAGACCCCATCACCATTGTTCTAATTATTGCTTGAGGATGAGTAAGCATTCTAAGTTTGGTATGGGAAGAGGGAAGAATAGAAGGAAAAGGACAATAGTAGAAAAGATGAATTACAAGGTGGTAAAGTTCCTTTTCCTCTCATTTGTTTCCAGCACTTTAAATTGCATGATTGTCTTCTATCTTCTCTGTAGGCATGTGTGTTATGAATAAGCATAGCCTGAATTTTGAATTTATAACATCTTGTTGTGACATTATGATTACCATCTTGAATTTTGTGAGTTCAAAAGCAATAAAGCATCATGCTCATAAACAAACAAGGAATTAAAGAAGAATTTAGCATGTGCATACAAGTATTGGAAAGCTAGTATGATTAATTGTTGCTCAATTGCATTAGATTTTATTTCATTGAAGTTTTCATCTAGGACATTTTATGAAATTTTTAAAATCATGAAAACCTTGAAGAAGTAAATACAGCTAAGGCAAGAAAAGAAAAGGGGAAAGAATGAGAAAGTTGAAGGCTCTGAGTACTAATGACAATTCAATTGTTAAGTACTTGTGGTGTTTATGTATCAGGCAAAAAGCTTGAAAACAAAAGACTTGGAGTCAAGGCTTGGCTCAAGTGCAAATGCACTCCCTCAAAGCTCAAGGCTTTGAGCATCAATGGTTAGAGAGTAAAGAAAAGAAACAAATAAGCTTAATGAAGTCCTCTAATTAAATGCTTGTGGTGCTTATGTATCAAGTGGTAATACTTGAAAACAAAGCATTTAGAGTCGTAGCTTTGTTATCAACTCATGGGGCATAGCATCCAAAAGGAGAAGCTGATAAGAAAATCAAAAGCTCATTTCAAGGAAGAAATATAAGGAGAAGATTTCATAAAATGAGCTAGATAGAAGCATCAATCATTTACATTTCTTTTGTGATTGTAGCATGCATAGAAAACTAGCCAACCATGAACATCAAATGCTAGTCTTCTCACCTTGGTTTGTCAAAATTTACTGTATGATTCTTTTCTTGCATGGGGACAAGCAAGGTTTAAGTTTGGTGTTGTGATGACATGCCATCATGTCATGTTTTTCTATGCTTTTTCATACAAGAAATTGATGATTAGTGCTTAAATATTGAATGCTTTTGTGCTTAAATGGTAAATTTCTTTTATCTTTTAATTTTATAAACTTTGTAGGAAATAAGTGAAAAAGGAAGCAAAAAGCACAAAAAAAGCTAAAAAGGAGAGAAGAGGAATTCTGGGGCACATTTTGGAGCTTGGGCACACTTTGGAGCTTTAGGCCACGCTTTTAAAAGTGTGGCCCATGATTTAAACAAAGAAAAGGCTCTTGCCGCGAAAACATCACGACGCGCACGCATACAATACGCGCACGCGTCGGGCAAGGAATTTTGAAGAACCACGCGTACGCGTGCATGACGCGTACGCGTGGAAATAACTGTCGTTCATTTGCACAGAGAATGCTATGTTCACTAAGCCAACGTTTTCGGCGAAGTTAAAATTTGGAGGCAAAGTTTTGCAAACGACGCGCACGCGTGCTTGATGCGCATGCGTCGATGGAGAACCTGGGTTAAAGCACGTGCAAGCGTGGCTGGCGCTGAAGCATGGAATTGAGATTTTGCTACCCACGCGCACGCGTACATGATGCGTACGCATGGGGCAGCGTTCATTAAGCAAACGTAGCGCTCATTAAGAGAACGCTGCAAGGGACACGTATGCGTAGGTGACACGTGCGCGTCGATGTGCGAAATTGCAAAAGCACGCGCAAGCGTGAGGGACGCATACGCGTGGGTGCCTGAACGCTCCATTTTCTAAATGAATGGAATGCTCTACTGGAAGCTGCAACTCTGGTTCAATTAATTCCAATTTAAGCCCATTGAAACCCCAAAGCAAGCAGAGTCCAATTGACATGACTCAAAGGCACTAGAAACAGTTAGATTAGGAATTTCATTTGAATTGTAATTTGTTTTCAATTTCAATTTTATTTTCATTTTTTAAAGCCTATTTAAAGGTATCAGTTTCATTTTATTAGGAGGACGCACAGTAGGAGTAGGAGTAGAATAGAGGCTCAGGCTGGAGGATTAGAGACTCTAGATCTCTCTTGGAGGATTAAAGACTCCAAAGAGCATAGCATAGTTTGATACACTTTTATCTTTCTGCAATTGTTACATTTCAGTATTGCATTCAATTTTATTTCAAAGACTTTTCAATTTCTGCAATTCACTTCTGCAATTCTACTTTCTGCAACTTTACACTTGAGTTTGTTGTGATATGAATCTACTTTTCCTGCAATTTAATTCTTCTATCGTTGTTCTGAGTTCTGATTTACTACTTTCTTTAAATTCCCAGCACCCAATTCCCTTTACATTTGATGCAATTTACTTTTCTTGCTCTTTATGCTTCTGCTGATTTATATTCTGCAATTTACATTCACTGCAATTTACTTTCTGTTGCACCAATTTTACTGAAGTCACCACTGTTAGCTTGACTAGACTAATCACCTCACTAAAGTTGCTTGATCCATCAATCCCTGTGGGATCGACCTCACTCTTGTGAGTTATTACTAATTGATGCGACCCGGTACACCTGCCGGTGAGTTTGTGTGGAATCATTTTTCTCTCATCAAGTTTTTGGCGCCGTTGCCGGGGATTGATATAGATCGACAATGATTAAGTGGGTGAGAAGTCTAAATTAAGCATTTTTTTTGTTTTTGTTCTTTTAATTTTCTATTTTCTGCTGAAACCAAGGTGTTTGTGTTTTTGCCTCACTAAGAAATTCTCATCTGTGACATGAATTTCAATTTTCATTGGTGATGTGTTTTCTAAAATTTAAATGGAGTTTAATTCATCTTTTGATCAAACAAATTTCATGGGATATTACCCGCCATCACCAATTGACTATTCGAATGGTGGCTGGGAATATCACCAAGAAATCACAGATTCTGAGCACTCCAATCAATGGAGATATGCTTCAGAACCACAAGATGAGCAAGATAATTTCATGGGATATTACCCAACACCATAGAATGATTCATATCAGTATCCTAATGGTGGCTGGGAGTATCAACAAGGAATGAGGGAGTATGAACAATCAAGTGAAATGAACTATTTCCCAGAGCCACAAAATGACTAATATTGTTATGACACTGACATAAATTATGGATGGAAAGGGAATTGCAATGATTCACATTTTAATCATTCAAAGACATTATCACTTGACTATGCTATCAATACATACATGGAAGATTGCTCCTCCATGCCACAAAATAATCCACACTGTGATGAATTCAACAATCACTCAAGTTGTGGGTGGGAGGATCAAAACCAAACAGCATTCAATATTTCATACTCCACTCATCAAGAGACATCATCACTGGAGTGTGCTTTCAATAAATTCATGCAAAATTTTCCCCTAATGACACAAGATGATCCATACTGTGATGTGTTCAACAATTCTTCAAGTTGTGCTTGGGAGAATCAAAATCAGGGAGCACTCAATGTTTCATACTCCATTAATCAAGAACCATCATCACTTGAGCAAACCTTCAACTCATATATGCAAAGTTGTCCAACTTCACCTCCCCGTTTTTCACTTGAAAATTCTTCATCACTTGATTTTGCCTCAACAAAAAATTCCACCCAAGATCCATACGACTCAGTTCACCAAAATTCATTCCACTACACAGAAAACTCATATCAGCAGTCACAAAACCCATTTCATCACTCACAAGATTCATTCCATACCACTCAAAATAACTTCACCACAATACCCACATATCCAGAAACTCATTCTCAGCCTTCATCCCTTGAGCTAGCATTTGAACAATACTTACAAACATCCATAGATTCTTGGAAAGAATAAGAAACCCTCTGCAATAAGATGGATGGATATTTAGAGCAGGCAAGGAAAAATAAAGAAGTGCTAAACAAGGAAGATGAAGACCAATTGGTGGATGTGAAGAAGGAAGTGGAAGAAGAGGCCCCTGCATCAAGTGAAATTTCAATGAAAGAGAAGGTGGTCGAGGTATTTGAACCTGAAGCTGCATATCCACAGAAGCCACTTGAGATGACAAAGGAACATGAAAACTCACAACCTCCACTGACTCCCCTGAACCAAAAACTCTCAACACTTGAACTGTGATTAAAAGATATGAAGAGGAGATGAAGAAATCCTGGGAAGAACAACAAACCTCCTCCATGAAAGTGCTATCAAGTCAAATGTTGAGTGCAAATGAGGAAGTGGAAGAAGAAGAAGGTGAGGAAGTCAATCATGAGAATTCACACTCAAGTGAAGCAGAGAAGTACATAGAGGAAGAGCTCATGGAACCACCAATTCAAAAGGCTCTTGATGAAGATAAAACTCCAATAATCACACAACAACCATGTCTTGAAATCAAAGAAGTGAAGGCAACCAACAAGAACACCAAAAAGAGGATTGTGACCAAGCAACAATTGATCATATCAAGGAAAAAGAAGAGGTCAACCATAAGCAATCTAACCCCTGGACCACCAGCAAGAAAGCTTAATCAAGCAATTAACAGAAGGAAGCTTGCTGAGGAGAGACCAAAACAGGGGACAATAGCTGAATCTTCTCCCCCCTTGAGGTCATTCCTCTTAACAAACTAGAAGAAAAGGAAAAAAGTGGGGAACAACATGTCAAGCTAATGACACTAAAGGAGCGCTAGTTGGGAGGCAACCCAACCTTAGGTAACATTTCATTTCTTTGCTTTGTTTATTTTATCTCTTTGCTTTGTTTAATTTCAATAAATTGGCAAATGATTACATTCTAAGTTTGGTGTTGCCCTGCAACAATTTGTTTTCAATCTTTCTGGATGATTGCATCAAATCAAAAATGAAAGTGTCACACTGAGATTCTAACTTTGGTGTGCCACTTATTCAGAAACACCACTTGTCTGCATAATCATAATGTCTCTGCAGTTTTGTCTTTCTTTTGGTTTGACTTTTTTATTATTCTCTTTGCTTTAGTCATCTCCTTGTTTTCAATGCTTTCATTTATTTTGCTCCTTAACTGTTTTTGTTAAAAACCTTACCAAGAAATCCTTATTCATGATAGATTCTTCCCTTGGTAATTGTATTTAACATATAAAAGTTGCCTTTGTTTTAGTTCAAATAAATTGACATATGATTGCATTCTAAGTTTGGTGTTGCTATGCAACAAAGTTTGCTTCCAATCTCTACTGGATACTTACATCAATTTCAAGTGAAAGTGTCACACTATGTTTGGTGTGCCACTCATTCTTTATGCAATGTATCATTCACACCCTCTTATTTTTGCAATCACAATGTCTCTGTTTCTCTGTGCCTTCATTGTTATTATTTTTGCTTGCTTAAACACATGTACTACTAACATTTTATTGTTTAAGACACTCATGCTCCATTCTAAACCCCATCACCATTGTTCTAATTATTGCTTGAGGATGAGTAAGCATTCTGAGTTTGGTATGGGAAGAGGGAAGAATAGGAGGAAAAGGATAACAGTAGAAAAGATGAATTACAAGGTGGTAAAGTTCCTTTTCCTCTCATTTGTTTCCAGCACTTTAAATTGCATGATTGTCTTCTATCTTCTCTGTAGGCATGTGTGTTGTGAATAAGCATAGCCTGAATTTTGAATTTTTAACATCTTGCTGTGACATTATGACTACCATCTTGAATTTTGTGAGTTCAAAAGCAATAAAGCATTATTATCATAAACAAACAAGGAATTAAAGAAGAATTTAGCATGTGCATACAAGTATTGGAAAGCTAGTATGATTAATTGTTGCTCAATTGCATTAGATTTTATTTCATTGATGTTTTCATCTATGACGTTTTATGAAATTTTTGAAATCATGAAAACCTTGAAGAAGCAAATACAGTTAAGGCAAGAAAAGAAAAGGGGAAAGAATGCGAAAGCTGAAGGCTCTAAGTACTAATGACAATTCAATTGTTAAGTACTTGTGGTGTTTATGTATCAGGCAAAAAGCTTGAAAACAAAAGACTTAGAGTCAAGGCTAGGCTCAAGTGCAAATGCACTCTCTCAAAGCTCAAGGCTCTGAGCATCAATGATTAGAGAGTAAAGAAAAGAACAAATAAGCTTGATGAAGTCCTCTAATTAAATGCTTGTGGTGCTTATGTATCAAGTGGTAATACTTGAAAACAAAGCATTTAGAGTCGTAGCTTTGTTATCAACTCATGGGGCAAAGCACCCAAAAGGAGAAGCTAATAAGAAAATCAAAAGCTTATTTCAAGGAAGAAATATAAGGAGAAGATTTCATAAAATGAGCTAGATAGAAGCATCAATCATTTACATTTCTTTTGTGATTGTAGCATGCATAAAAAACTAGCCAACCATGAACATCAAATGCTAGTCTTCTCACCTTGGTTCGTCAAAATTTACTGCATGATTATTTTCTTGCTTGGGGACAAGCAAGGTTTAAGTTTGGTGTTGTGATGACATGCCACCATATCATATTTTTCTATGCTTTTTCATACAAGAAATTGATGATTAGTGCTAAAATATTGAATGCTTTTGTGCTTAAATGGTATATTTCTTTGATCTTTTAATTTTATAAACTCTGTAGGAAATAAGTGAAAAAAGAAGCAAAAAGTACAAAAAAAGCTAAAAAGGAGAGAAGAGGAATTTTGGGGCACATTTTGGAGCTTGGGCACGATTTGGAGCTTTAGGCCACACTTTTAAAAGCATGGTGATGAGCAGATAATTTTTTATACGCTTTTTGGCATTGTTTTTAGTATGTTTTTAGTATATTTTAGTTAGTTTTTATTATGTTTTTATTAGTTCTTAAATAAAAATCACTTTTCTGGACTTTACTATGAGTTTGTGTGTTTTTCTGTGATTTCAGGTATTTTCTGGCTGAAATTGAGGGACCTGAGCAAAAATCTGATTCAAAGGCTGAAAAAGGAATGCAGATGTTGTTGGATTCTGACCTCCCTGCCCTCAAAGTAGATTTTCTGGAGTTGCAGAAGCCCAATTGGCGTGCTCTCAATTGCGTTGGAAAGTAGACATCCTGGGCTTTCCAGCAATATATAATAGTTCATACTTTTCCCGAGAATTGATGGCCCAAATAGGCGTTCCAAGTAGGCTCAAGAATTCTGGCGTTTAATTCCAGAACTGGCACAAAAGCTGGAGTTAAACGCCCAAACTGGCACAAAAGCTGGTATTTAACTCCAAGAAAAGTCTCTACACATGAAAGCTTCAATGCTCAACTCAAGCACACTCCAAGTGGGCCCCGGAAGTGGATTTTTACACTAAACACCCTAGCTTACTCATTTTCTGTAACCCTAGGAGTTTACTATAAAATCTACTTTTAGTGATTCATCTTGTACCTCATGACACTTTACACGTTTTATATTATATTCTCTACGACATGAGTCTCTAAACCCCATTGTTGGGGTGAGGAGCTCTACTGTTCTTCATGAATTAATGCAATTACTACTGTTTTCCATTCTATCACGCTTGCTTCTATTCTAAGATATTCATTCGCACTTCAACCTAATGAATGTGATGATCCGTGACACTCATCATCATTCTCACCTATGAACGCGTGCCTGACAACCACCTCCGTTCTACCTTAGATTGAATGCATATCTCTTAGCCTCATGATTCAGATCAGAGTCTTTGTGGTATAAGCTAGAATTTTTGGCGGCTATTCCTGAGATCCGGAACGTCTAAACCTTGTCTTTGGTATTCTGAGTAGGATTTGGGAAGGGATGACTGTGACGAGCTTCAAACTTGCAAGTGTTGGGCGTAGTGACAGACGCAAAAGGATCAATGGATCCTATTCCGACATGATCGAGAACCGACAGATGATTAGCCGTGTGGTGACAGCGCATTTGGAACATTTTCACTGAGAGGACGGGAAGTAGCCATTGACAACAGTGATGTCCAACATAAAGTTTGCCATGGAAGGAGCCTTGCGTGCATGAAGAAGAAGATAGTAGGAAAGCAGAGATTCAGAAGACAAAGCATCTCCAAAGCCTCAACCTGTTCTTCATTACTGCATAACAAGTATTTATTTCATGTTCTTTTACTTTTTACAATTAAATCTGAGAATTATTAATATCCTGACTAAGAGTTACAAGATAACCATAGCTTGCTCCAAGCCGACAATCTCCGTAGGATCGACCCTTACTCACGTAAGGTATTACTTGGACGATCCAGTGCACTTGCTGGTTAGTTGTGGGGAGTTGCAAAAGTGTGATTGTAATTTTGTGCACCAAGTTTTTGGCGCCGTTGCCAGGGATTGTTCGAGTTTGGACAACTGACGGTTTATCTTGTTGCTTAGATTAGGAATATTTTATTTTTGTTGGTTTAGAGTCTTTTATTTGAGTTTAGTTTCATATTTTAAGTTTGGTGTCAATTGAATGCTTTTATTTTCTTTTAATTTTACAAAATTGCATGTCCTTAGTTCTTTCTTGATTTTTAAAAAAAATTCTAAGTTTGGTGTCTTCTTTGTATTTTCCTTTAATTTTTCGAAAATTTGTGTTTGATTTTCTAAAAATTTTAAGATTAGTGTGTTTTTGTACTTTTATTTACTTAAAAATTTTTCAAAAATTTGTTCTTGGTGTTCATCTTGATCTTCAAAGTGTTCTTGGTATTCACCTTGACATTCAAAGTTTTCTTGTTTGTTCTCTTTGTTTTGATCTAAAATTTCTAAGTTTAGTGTCGTTTTGTTATTTTTCTCTTTCCTCATTAAAATTTAAAAATAAAAAAAATATCTTTTCCTTATTTTACTCATAGTTTTCGAAATTTAGCATTAAAGTAGTCAAAGATTTTCAAAATCATATCTTTTCTTTTTAATCAAGTGAAAATTCTAATTTCAAAAATTGATCTTTTCAAATCTTTTTAAAAAAAAAATCAAATCTTTTTAATTTCTTCAATCATATCTTCTCAATCAAATCTTTTTCAAAATAATTTTCAATCATATCTTTTTGATTGGTAATTTCAAAATCTTTTTAATTACTTAAATAATTTAGTCTTTAATTTGCTTTTATTTTATTTTATTTTTTTCGATATTTTATTTTATTTTATTTTCCATTTATTTTATTTTATTCTATTTTAATTTCGGTCACTTTTAATTAAATAAATAAAAAATAAAAATATAATTTATTTGCAATTCATATCAATTCCCTTTTCTCCCTCATGGACATAAGTGGAAATGAACAGTTCAGAAGGACTCTGGGGTCATATGCTAACCTCATTACAGCTGCATATGGGAGTAGCATCTGTATACCTCCCATCAAAACAAGCAGTTTTGAGCTAAATCCTCAACTCATTATCATGGTGCAGCAAAATTGCCAGTATTCCGGTCTTCCACAGGAGGAACCTACTAAGTTTCTGGCACAGTTCTTACAAATTACTGACACAGTACGTGATAAAGAAGTGGATCAGGATGTCTACAGATTATTACTATTTCCATTTGCTGTAAAAGATCAAACTAAGAGGTGGTTAAATAACCAACCCATAGCAAGCATAAAAACATGGAGACAGTTATCAGACAAATTCCTGAATCAATTTTACCCTCCAAAAAGGATGACACAGCTAAGGCTGGACATCCAAGGCTTTAAACAAGAGGATCATGAATCCCTTTATAATGCCTGGGAGAGGTATAGAGGGATGCTAAGGAAATGCCCCTCTGAAATGTTTTCAGAGTGGGTACAGTTAGACATCTTTTACTATGGGCTTACAGAAAGAGCTCAAATGTCTCTAGACCACTCAGCTGGTGGATCTATACACATGAGAAAAACAATTGAAGAGGCTCAAGAACTCATAGATACAGTTGTTAGAAATCAACATCTATACTAAAACAGTGAGTCCTCCATAAAAGAAGAGGCTATGGCAGTAACTACTGATCCTAATCCTCAAGAACAGATTGTTGAACTTAATCAGCAATTACTCCTTATGACAAAACAATTAGCAGAATTCAAAGAGATGCTCCAAGACACTAAAAATGCTAACAAAAATATAGAAGCACAATTGAATCAGACAAGACAGCAGCTATCTAAACAGATAATAGAAGAATGCCAAGATGTCCAACTAAGGAGCAGGAAGACATTGAATAACTCAGCTCAAAGTAGCAAAAAGTCAAGAAAGGAACAAATGACAGAGGATGACCAAACCACTACCCAAAATCCCTCTGAGGACACCAAGAGCCCAGAGAAGAATAACTTTGGCATTCAAACGCCAGAAAAGGGGGAAAAATTGGCGTTAAACGCCCATTCCTTGTCCAGTTATGGCGTTCAAATGCCAGAAAAGGTTGGGAAGCTGGCGTTAAACGCCCATCCAGCACCGAATCCTGGCGTTCAAACGCCAATGAGGGATCAGACACCTGCAAGTGCTGATAGTAACCCCTCTAAGAAGGCTTCTCCAACCACTTCTGTAGGGAATAAACCTGTAGCAACTAAGGTTGAAGAATATAAAGCCAAGATGCCTTATCCTCAGAACTCTTGAAATAAAGATCCCGTTTGCAGAGGCACTTAAGCAAATACCCTCTTATGCTAAGTTCATAAAAGAGATCTTAAGTCATAAGAAGGATTGGAGAGAAACTGAAAGAGTGTTTCTCACTGAAGAATGCAGTGCAGTCATTCTAAAAAGCTTACCAGAAAAGCTTCAAGATCCAGGAAGCTTTATGATACCATGCACATTAGAGGGTGCTTGTACCAAGACAGCTCTATGTGACCTTGGAGCAAGTATCAACCTAATACCTGCATCCACTATCAGAATGCTTGGGTTGACTGAAGAAGTCAAACCAACCTAAATATGTCTTCAACTTGCTGATGGCTCCATTAAATACCCATCAGGCATCATTGAGGGTATGATTGTCAAGGTTGGGCCATTTACCTTTCCCACTGACTTTGTAGTGCTGGAAATGGAGGAGCACAAGAGTGCAACTCTCATTCTAGGAAGACCTTTCCTAGCAACTGGACGAACTCTTATTGATGTACAAAAAGGGGAAGTGACTCTGAGAGTCAATGAGGATGAGTTCAAGTTAAATGCTGTCAAAGCTATGCAGCATTTAGACACATCAAATGACTGCATGAGCACTGATATTATTGACTCTTTAGTGGAAGAGATCAATATGACTGAGAGTTTTGAATCAGAGCTAGAGGACATCTTTAAAGATGTTAAGCCTGATTTGAAGGAACCAGAGGAAATAAAAGAACCTCTAAAAATTCCTCAGGGAGAGGAGAAACCTCCTAAACCAGAGCTCAAACCACTACCACCATCCTTGAAATATGCATTTCTGGGAGAGGGTGACACTTTTCCAGTGATCATAAGCTCTGCTTTAAATCCACAGGAAAAGAAAGCACTAATTCAAGTGCTAAGGACACACAAGACAGCTCTTGGGTGGTCCATAAGTGATCTTAAGGGCATTAGCCCAGCAAGATGCATGCACAAGATCCTATTGGAGGATGATGCTAAGCCAGTGGTTCAACCACAGAGGCGGCTAAATCCAGCCATGAAGGAAGTGGTGCAGAGAGAGGTCACTAAGTTACTAGAGGCTGGGATTATTTATCCTATTTCTGATAGTCTTTGGATGAGCCCTGTCCAAGTTATCCCCAAGAAGGGAGTCATGACAGTGGTTCATAATGAAAAGAATGAACTGGTTCCCACAAGAACAGTTACAAGGTGGCGTATATGTATTGACTACAGAAGGCTCAATACAGCCACCAGAAAGGATAATTTCCTTTACCATTCAAAGACCAGATGCTAGAGAGACTAGCAGGCCATGAATACTACTGCTTTTTGGATGGCTATTCAGGCTACAACCAAATTGCAGTGGATTCTCAAGACCAAGAGAAAACAGCATTCACATGTCCATCTGGAGTATTTGCTTACAGAAGAATGCCTTTTGGTCTGTGCAATGCACCTGCAACCTTTCAGAGGTGCATGCTCTCTATCTTCTCTGATATGGTAGAGAAGTTCCTGGAAGTCGTCATGGATGACTTCTCAGTATTTGGAGACTCATTCAGCTCATGTCTTGATCATCTAGCACTTGTCCTGAAAAGGTGCCAAGAGACTAACCTGGTCTTAAACTGGGAAAAATGTCACTTTATGGTGACTGAAGGAATTTTCCTTGGGCACAAAATTTCAAGCAAGGGGATAGAGGTGGATCAAGCCAAGGTAGAGGTAATTGAGAAATTACTACCACCTGCCAATGTTAAGGCAATCAAAAGCTTTTTAGGGCATGCAGGATTCTATAGGAGGTTCATAAAGGAGTTTTCAAAAATTGCAAAACCTCTAAGTAACCTGCTAGCTGCTGACACGCCATTTATGTTTGACACAGAGTGTCTGCAGGCGTTTGAGACCCTGAAAGCTAAGCTGGTCACAGCACCAGTCATCTCTGCACCTGACTAGACATTACCATTCGAATTAATGTGTGATGCCAATGACCATGCCATAGGTGAAGTGTTGGGACAAAGGCATAACAAGCTTCTGCACGTCATTTACTATGCCAGTCATGTTCTAAATGACGCACAGAAGAATTACACAACCACAGAAAAGGAGTTACTTGCAGTGATTTATGCCATTGACAAGTTTAGATCCTATTTATTAGGTTCAAAAGTGATTGTGTATACTGACCATGCTACTCTTAAATATCTACTCACAAAGTAGGATTCAAAACCCAGGCTCATGAGATGGGTGTTGCTTCTGCAAGAGTTTGATATAGAAATAAGAGACAAAAAAGGGACAGAGAACCAGGTAGCTGATCACCTGTTCCGGATAGAACCAGTAGCAGGGGCGTCCCTCCCTCCTACTGAGATCTCTGAGACCTTTCTGGATGAGCAACTTTTTTGCCATTCAGGAAACACCATGGTTTGCAGACATTGCAAATTATAAAGCTGTGAGGTTCATACCCCATGAGTACAGCAGGTTGCAAAAGAAAAAACTAATTTCTGATGCAAAGTACTACTTATGGGATGAACCATATCTCTTTAAGAGATGCGCAGACGGAATGATCCGTAGATGCGTCCCTAGAGAGGAGGCACAGAAGATCCTGTGGCATTGCCATTGATCACAGTATGGAGGACATTTTGGAAGTGAGCGAACAACCACTAAAGTCCTCCAATGTGGCTTCTATTAGCCTACTCTCTATAGAGATGCCCGAGAGTTTGTGCGTAACTGTAACAGTTGCCAAAGAGCTGGTAACTTGCCTCATGGTTATGCCATGCCTCAACAAGGGATCTTAGAGATTGAGTTGTTTGATGTATGGGGTATTGACTTCATGGGTCCTTTCCCACCATTATACTCAAACACTTACATTCTGGTGGCAGTAGACTACGTATCCAAATGGGTGGAGGCAATTGCCACACCCACTAATGATACCAAGACTGTGCTGAAGTTCCTCCAGAAACATATTTTCAGCAGATTTGGTATTCTCAGAGTACTAATCAGTGATGGGGGCACCCATTTCTGCAATAAACAACTTTACTCTGCTATGGTTCGATATGGAATTAGCCATAAAGTAGCAACTCTGTATCATCCACAGACAAATGGGCAGGCTAAAGTCTCTAATAGAGAACTAAAGAGAATCCTGGAACGGACTGTAATTGCCCGTAGAAAGGATTGGGCAAAGAGCTTGGATGATGCTCTGTGGGCATACAGAACAGCATTCAAGACTCCTATAGGAACCTCTCCATACCAGCTTGTGTATGGCAAGGCCTATCATCTGCCCGTGGAACTGGAACATAAAGCCTACTGGGCAACCAGATTCCTAAACCTGGATGCTAAGTTAGCTGGTGAGAAAAGATTACTCCAGCTAAATGAGCTAGAGGAGTTCAGACTCAATGCTTTTGAAAATGCAAAAATTTATAAGGAAAAATAAAAAAAGTGGCATGACAAGAAATTGTCATCCAGAGTCTTTGAGCCAGGATAAAAAGTTCTGCTGTTCAACTCTAGGATCAGATTATTCCCTGGGAAATTAAAATCCCGGTAGAGGGGACCACATGTGATTACAGGAGTGTCACCATATGGATATGTTGAGCTTCAAGATATTGATTCTGACAAAAAGTTCATTGTTAATGGACAGAGAATCAAACATTATCTTGAAAGCAATTTTGAGCAAGAATGCTCAAAACTGAGGCTTGAATGAAGCTCAGTAAAGGTCCAGCTAAAGACAATAAAGAAGCGCTTGCTGGGAGGCAACCCAGCCATTAGCAAGTTATTTGTTTTAATTAATACTTGTAGAAGTTTGATATACATTTTTCTTCAAAGGTTAATCATCAAAATTGAAGGAATTCACAGAGTTACAGAAGGATTCATTGCAAAAAGCAGAGAAAAGGAGCTTGCTGGCAAGAAAATACCAGTAAAGGGCATTTTGGGCGTTAAACGCCAGAATGGGTATCATTCTGGGCGTTTAACGCCAGAATTGCAGCATCTTGGGAGTTCAGAAAAACGCCCAGTGATAAAGGGGTTTCTGGCGTTTAACGCCAGACAGGGTACCTGGCTGGGCGTTAAACACCCATAATGGCCAACAATTGGGCGTTAAACGCCCGAATCGATACCATTTTAGGCGTTTATCGCCAGAAAGGCAAGGGGAGGAGATTTTGTTTCCAATTTCAAATTTTTTTCAAATTTTCATGTTTTGACTCATAATTTTCTGCATAAACATGTTTGAAACTTTCATCATTCACCCTCAATTTTCCAAAATTCAACAATTTTCTAAATCTCTCTTCAATTTTCTTCAAATCCTTCCCAAATCTTTTCATAAACTCAATTATCCTCTTAATTTCTTTCCAAATCTTTTAGAACTCATCATATCATCTCTTATTTCTTAGATGCATAACCAAATTTTCAAATTTAACATCTTTATATCTTTTTCAATTACAAATCTCATCTTTTTCATATCATGATTTTATTTTCTTCCATCAATCATGTCTCTATGTCATATCTCTTTCAAATTTTTCGAAGTCCCTCCCCTCCTCCTATAAATATACATTCGGCCATCCCCTCCTCTCCACAATTCAAATTTGGCTCTTCTCCTCTCTCTCCCCTTTCCTTTCTTTTGCTTGAGGGCAAGGAAACCTCTAAGTTTGGCGTGTTTTTCCGTGATCACTGAGCTAAGACTCATCAAGATCATGGCACCTAAGGGAAAATAAACCAATTCAAGAGGCAAGAAAGAGAATACTCCAAAGAGTCTTTGGAATCAAGAGAGGTTCTTAACCAAAGAGCATGCAGACCATTACCACAAAATAATGGGTCTGAGGTCAGTGATCCTGGAAGTTAAATTCAATTTGAAAGAAGATGAATATCCAGAGATCCAAGAGCAAATTTGAAACAGAGGATGGGAAATTATAGCCAATCCTGAGACAAAGGTTGGAAGAAACATAGTTCAGGAATTCTACTCAAATCTGTGGCTAACAGATAAGCAGAGAATAACTGGAACCGCCTTTCACACCTACCGAACTATGGTCAGAGGGAGGCTTATTTACTTCCATCTGGACAAAATAAGAGAGATCTTCAAACTGCCTCAACTACAAGAGGATCCGAAATCCTTTAATAGGAGAATGGTGAGAGTAGATAAGGGGTTGGATCAAGTTCTAGAGGATATATGCCTCCCTGGAACTAAGTGGATAACCAATTCAAAAGGTGTCCCAAACTAACTCAAGAGGGGAGATCTCAAACCAGTTGCAAGAGGCTGGTTGGACTTCATTGGGCGTTCTATATTGCCCACTAGCAACCGTTCTGAGGTCACTGTCAAAAGAGTAGTGATGATTCATTGTATTATGCTGGGGAAAGAAGTGGAGATTCATCATCTGATTTCTTGTGAGATTTACACAATTGCAAACAAGAACTCTACTGAAGCCAAACTGGCCTACCCAAGCTTAATTTCTCTGCTATGTAAAGATGCTAGGGTGAGGATGGGAGTAGATGAATTCATCCCAATCGAACACCCAATGACCAAGAAGTCAATGGAAGGACAAGTGCAAGACAACTCCATCAAAAGGAGGGCGCAGGAGTTCTTCCCAGAAATTCCTGAAATTGACTACTGGACCCGCCTAGAAGCATCTGTTACCAAGCTGCAAGAAGTTATGGAACAACTTAAGGAAGAATAGCAGAATCAAAACTGCATGCTCTGCAAGCTGCTGAAGGAATAGGAGAAGCAGGGGCGTGAGCTACAGGAGCTGAAGCACCAGAAGCTCTCCCTTGAAGGACCAAGCACCCCACAGATTGAGGGAGCATCCACTTCTCAAAATCAAGGTTGTTGAGTCCTAACTCTGTGATAACCTTTATTATTAAGAGTCTATTTTAAGAGTCATCCATTTTTCTGCTTTTAATTTTCTATCTTCTATTATTATGGGTCTGCTCTTATATTTATTTTTGAGTCTTATTTTTAGTCCATAATCAATAAAATTTAAAGTTTATGTCTTAAAGATATGAATGTCCGATGAATCCATCACCTTTCTTAAATAAAAAAAAATGTTCTTAATTGAAAAAGAAAAAGAAGTACATGAATTTCGAATTTTAAAACAGTTTAATTATTTTGATGTGGTGGTAATACTCTTGTTTTCTAAATGAATGCTTGAACAGTGCATATTTTTTAATTTGTTGTTTATGAATGTTAAAATTGTTGGCTCTTGAAAGAATGATGAAAAAGGAGAAATGTTATTTGATGATCTGAAAAATCATAAAATTGATTCTTGAAGCAAGAAAAAGCAGTGAATAGAAAGCCTGCAGAAAAAAAATGCAAAAAAAAAAGAAAGAAAAAAAAAAGAGAGAGAGCAAGCAGAAAAAGCCAATAGCCCTTAAAACCAAAAGGCAAGGGTAATAAAAAGGATCCAAGGCTTTGAGCATCAGTGGATAGGAGGGCCCACAGGAATAAAATCCTGGCCTAAGCGGCTAACCCAAGCTGTCCCTAACCATGTGCTTGTGGCATGAAGGTGTCAAGTGAAAACTTGAGACTCAGCGGTTAAAGTTGTGGTCCAAAGCAAAAAGAGTGTGCTTAAGAGCTCTGGACAACACTAATTGGGGACTCTAGCAAAGCTGAGTCACAATCTGAAAAGGTTCACCCAGTTATGTGTCTGTGGCATTTATGTATCCGGTGGTAATACTGGAAAACAAAATGCATAGGGTCACGGCAAAGACTCATAAAGTAGCTGTGTTCAAGAATCAACATACTTAACTAGGAGAATCAATAACACTATCTGGATTCTGAGTTCCTATAGAAGCCAATCATCTTGAACTTCAAAGGATAAAGTGAGATGCCAAAACTATTTAGAGGCAAAAAGCTAAAAGCCCCGCTCATCTAATTAATACTGATCTTCACAGATGTTTTAGGAATTCATTGTATATTCTATTCTTTTTATCCTATTTGATTTTTAGTTTCTTGGGGACAAGCAACAATTTAAGTTTGCTGTTGTGATGAGCGGATAATTTATACGCTTTTTGGCATTGTTTTTTGTATGTTTTTAGTATATTTTAGTTAGTTTTTATTATGTTTTTATTATTTTTTAAATAAAAATCACTTTTTTGGACTTTACTATGAGTTTGTGTGTTTTTCTGTGATTTCAGGTATTTTCTGCCAGAAATTGAGGGACCTGAGCAAAAATCTGATTCAGAGGCTGAAAAAGGACTACAGATGCTGTTGGATTCTGACCTCCCTGCACTCGAAGTGGATTTTCTGGAGCTACAGAAGCCCAATTGGCACGCTCTTAAATGCGTTGGAAAGTAGACATCCTGGGCTTTTCAGAAATATATAATAGTCCATACTTTGCCCGAGATTTGATGGTCCAAACAGGCGTTCCAAGTCAGCTCAAGAATTCTGGCGTTTAACTCCAGAACTGGCACAAAAGCTGGAGTTAAACGCCCAAACTGGCACAAAAGCTGGCATTTAACTCCAAGAAAAGTCTCTACACATGAAAGCTTCAATGCTCAGCCCAAGAACACTCCAAGTTGGCCCCGGAAGTGGATTTTTACACTAAACACCCTAGCTTACTCATTTTCTGTAACCCTAGGTCACCAGTTTACTATAAAAACTACTTTTAGTGATTCATCTTGTACCTCATGACACTTTACACGTTTCATATTGTATTCTCTACGGCATGAGTCTCTAAACCCCATTGTTGGTGGTGAGGAGCTCTGCTGTTCTTCATGAATTAATGCAATTACTACTGTTTTCTATTCTATCACGCTTGCTTCTATTCTAAGATATTCATTCGCACTTCAACCTGATGAATGTGATGATCCGTGACACTCATCATCATTCTATCCTATGAATGCGTGCCTGACAACCACCTCCGTTCTACCTTAGATTGAATGCATATCTCTTAGCCTCATGATTCAGATCAGAGTCTTCGTGGTATAAGCTAGAATTATTGGCGGCCATTCCTGAGATCCGGAACGTCTAAACCTTGTCTGTGGTATTCTGAGTAGGATCTGGGAAGGGATGATTGTGACGAGCTTCAAACTCGCGGGTGTTGGACGTAGTGACAGACGCAAAAGGATCAATGGATCCTATTCCGACATGATCGAGAACTGACAGATGATTAGCCGTGCGGTGACAGCACATTTGGAACATTTTCACTGAGAGGACGGGATGTAGCCATTGACAACAGTGATGCCCAACATAAAGCTTTCCATGGAAGGAGCCTTCCGTGCATGAAGAAGAAGATAGTAGGAAAGCAGAGATTCAGAAGACAAAGCATCTCCAAAGCCTCAACCTGTTCTTTATTACTGCATAACAAGTATTTATTTCATGTTCTTTTACTTTTTACAATTAAATCTGAGAATTATTGATATCCCGACTAAGAGTTACAAGATAATCATAGCTTGCTTCAAGCCGACAATCTCCGTGGGATCGACCCTTACTCACGTAAGGTATTACTTGGACGACCTAGTGCACTTGGTGGTTTGTTGTGCGGAGTTGCAAAAGTGTGATTGTAATTTCGTGCACCACGTGGCCCATGATTTAAGCAAAGAAAAGGCTCTTGGCGTGAAAACATCACGACGTGCACGCGTACATGACGCGCACGCGTTGGGCAAGGAATTTTTAAGAACCACGCGTACGCGTGCATGACGCGTACGCATGGAAATAACTGGCGTTCATTTGCACAGAGAATGCTATGTTCACTAAACCAATGTTTTCGGCGAAGTTAAAATTTGGAGGCAAAGTTTTGCAAATGACGCGCACGCGTCGATGGAGAACCTGGGATAAAGCACGCACACGCGTGGTTGGTGTTGAAGCATGGAATTGAGATTTTGCTACCCACGCACACGCGTACATGACTCGCATGCATGGGGCAGCGTTCATTAAGAAAACGTAGCACTCATTAAGAGAACGCTGCAAGGGATGCGTACGGGTAGGTGACGCGTACGCTTCGATGGGTGAAATTGCAAAAGCACGCGCAAGCGTGAGGGACGCATACGCGTGGGTGCCTGAATGCTTCGTTTTCTAAATGAATCGAATGCTCTCTTGGAAGCTGCAAATCTGGTTCAATTAATTCTAATTTAAGCCCATTGAAACCCCAAAGCAAGCAGAGTCCAATTGACATGACTCAAAGGCACCAGAAACAGTTAGATTAGGAATTTCATTTGAATTGTAATTCGTTTTCAATTTCAATTTCATTTTTATTTTGTAAAGCCTATTTAAAGGTATTAGTTTCATTTTATTAGGAGGTTGGGCAATAGGAGTAGGAGTAGAATAGAGGCTCAGGCTGGAGGATTAGAGACTCTAGATCTCTCTTGGAGGATTAGAGACTCCAAAGAGCTTAGCATAGTTTGATAAACTTTTATCTTTCTGCAATTGTTACATTCTAGTCTTGAATTCAGTTTTATTTCAAAGACATTCCAATTTCTGCAATTCTCTTCTGCAATTCTACTTTCTGCAACTTTACACTTGAGTTTGCTGTGATCTGAATTTACTTTTAATGCAATTTAATTCTTCTGCAATTATTCTGAGTTCTGATTTACTGCTTTCTTTAAATTTCCAGCACCCAATTCCCTTTACATTTGATGCAATTTACTTTTCTTGCTCTTTAAGCTTCTGCTGATTTACATTCTGTAATTTATATTAACTATAATTTACTTTCTGTTGCACCAATTTCACTCAAGTCACCACTGTTAGCTTGACTAGACTAATCACCTCACTAAAGTTGCTTGATCCATCAATCCCTGTGGGATCGACCTCACTCTTGTGAGTTATTACTACTTGATGCGACCCGGTACACTTGCCGGTGAGTTTGTGTAGAATCGTTTTTCCCTCATCAGTTTGCTCAACCAGTGAAGTATCCGATGCCTTACCCTTCTTTTTCATCCTGAAAATACAAATAAAAGAATTCGAGATCATAAGGCAACAATAAAATAAAATCATTGAGAAAGCACCAACAAGGTTAAAAGAAGCTTATAGAAATAGTGTGATTTACGAAAACATGGTGTGCATATTCCAATGATGTGCGTGGTTGGAATACACACACCGGCCAGATATCAAGGCAATCACACCCTTAAGGCAATTCACAGTTCAAAGCTTCACGACTTAATGCCCAAGTTGCAAATATAAAACAGAGAAATGAAAGCAACTTCAAGCAAGCACCAAAAGGGAATTGTCAATTGTTCATCCTCAAGAGGTGGTAATCACACATACAATGTTCTTAATTGGAAGCAAAAAGATGTTTGATCAAGACATCATTAAAAGTTGAACAATTGGAAAGTGGTTTCTTGATTTTAAATTCCAAGACGGACAATGTCAATTGAGTCTCATACAACACAATGCATTTTCAATCAAAATTCCACATCAACAAACAAAGAAATGCATTGGTCATGTCACATAATCACCATCAAAAGTCATAATAGAAGTTACACAATTCATACAATATGCCTAACAGGAGATCAATTGGACACATATGATGGCCAAGTCATATAAATCAAACAAAATATTCATTGAGGCATTTTATCGAACGTGTGGTTAATGTGCAAGTTCATCACGATTAAGCTCAAATTTGATCATAACCAACCCAACAATCAAACAACAACACTTTGCAAATCAAAGAAACATCAAAGAAAGCAACTAATTTAATCTAAGCAACATAAAAGAAATGGAAGCAATTGCAAAAATATGAACATAAAGAAAAAGGAAAAACAAGAACATGAAGTATAGAGGTTGAAAATAACAAGAACTAGGGAGGAACAATGGCACTTCTTATAGTCACTGCAAAAATCACGGCGTTTGGGTTCGCTGGAAAAAGAAGCACCGGAAGAGAGAACTCGCCGGTGGTGAATAGAGAAAAGAGAAGGGAAATAAAGAAAGAACAGAGAAGAGGAGAGAAATAAGAGAAAGAGAAAGGGAGGGGTTGCCAGCGGTGGGCTAGCGGCATCAGTGGCCTGGACCGGCGGGGCTGGGCAGACAAGAGGGAGAGAGAGTAGCGAAGAAGAAAAAAGAAAAGAAGAAAGCTGCCTGTCAATAGGGCAGGTTGCCCTGTTATTGCCCAGAACGCATCTTGTGCGGACGCACAGGGGCCTGTGCGGACGCACAGAGAGCGCAACTTAGAAAGGTTGCGAACGCACACAGCGTGCGATCACTGCGACCAGAGAGGTTGCATAAGGACGTGCGGACACACAAAGACGTGCGACCGCACAGACATGCTCTTTTTTTAACACTTGAGGACAGAATCATGTGTGCGTAAATGGGGGAGGTTGTTCACGCGCACAAGACATTCCCTCGCTCCCACCAGAGGGATCTACAATTGGTGTGCGGGCACACACATCTGTGCGGCCGCACAGATGAAGCACGAAAGGGAACGTGTGCGTACGCACGCAGCAGTGCGCTCATGCAGATCGAAGAAAACTGGGCAGCGCGCACGCACAGGCTATGCTGGCGGTGCAACCAGAGGGCCTATCAAGGCGTGTGCGGACGCACAGGCTTGTGCGTCCGTACTGATGGCGAAAAACACAGTTTTGTGCGCATGCACAGCTTGGTACGGACGCATAGATGCCCTGTTTCAGAAAATTATTTTCTCTTCAAAACTAAGGTTCCCACCCTTAGCATATCAACATACCAACCTCAAATCATACAAACAAGCACAATTTCACAGTCTACAGGTAAATCAACTTATACAACTCAAAATTCATCACACCAAACCTAAGCTAACTATTATATCACGAAAAGGCAAATAATTCAAAAAACTATAAACAAGAGATAGAATTAGAATAATGTCACCATGGTAGGGTGTCTCCCACCAAGCACTTTGGTTTAGAGTCCTAAGTTGGACTTGCATGGCTTCATTGGTCACTTGGAAACTTCACCAAGGAGGAAGATCTCCAACTCCTTGGCATTTTTGGGTTGAGTGTGATCCTTTGATTTTGACTTCTTGGCAACATCCTCTTTTTTTTGCTCCTTGCCATCCTCAATGACTTGCTCCTCAAAATGTCGCACCCAAAAATAGAATACACTTCAATAACGGATTTGTTCGACTCCTCCAAAGTGAACTTGACTAACTTGCCATCCGACTCAAAAGAATAGACTCCCGAATGTGCATCTAGCTTGAAACGGGCCGTCTTCAAGAATGGCCTTCCAAGGAGTATGGATGATGGCTTGTTTGAGTCAATGCGAGGGGTCTCCAAAATGTGAAAATCAACTGGAAAGAGCAATCCTTGAATATTAACCAGGACATTTTTGGCAATCCCAACAACTGACACAATACTTTTATCGGCTAGCACAAATCTCGCCCCAGACCTCTTTAGGGGTGACAAATGCAATCTTTCATAAATGGGGAGTTGCATAATGCTCACGCACGCCCCTAGATCACACATACAGTCCATGAATTTCATCCTACCAATTAAGCAAGTGACCAAACATGGGCCAGGATCATTGCATTTTTCGAGAAGTAAAGAAGAGATAGAATCATCTACCAGCTTTGTGTTGAGGTTGCCAAGCTTATCTTTGTGAGTACAAACATATTTAAGGAACTTGGGATATCTTGGCACTTGTTGAATGGCCTGGAAGAGGGGGACAGTGACTTCAACCTTCTTAAAAACTTCAACCATAGTGGGGTCAAGCTCTTCTTGTTTCTTAGCCTTCTTGGCTAAGGTTGGGAATGGAATGGGCAAAGGCTCTTCAAGCAAATATTTCTCTTTAGCACCTTGACCTTGGGTGGTTCTTTCCCCCTTTTGTCAACACTTTCATCTTCATTCCTCATCACTTCCACTTCATCTCCTACCTCTTCATTGTTTGTCTCCTCACTCAACTTTGTAGGTATAGCAACATTCTTATCAAGTTTAGTGCCGCTCCTAAGGGTAATGGTATTGATGGTACCCTTAGGGTTGGGTTGAGGTTGGGAGGGCAAACTACTCGAAGTTGAAGCTTCTTGGGCGTTTTTTGCAGTTTGAGGAGGGAGTTAAACGGGAAGGGCTTCGGCTATTGGAGCCATATATGCCTCTTATTTCTTATGGGACTCTCGTTGTTCTTGCATAAAGGTGTGAATTGTGTCATTCATGTGAGGTTGATTAGATGGAAGGGCTTGGTTAACTTGAGGAGGGCTAGGCCTACTATGTGGGTGTAGGTACTTCCCTTGAGGTTGAGATTGTGGGGGTTGTTGGTATGGTTGCTGGTATTATGGTTGACCTTGGGGATGTTGATGGTGGTAGACTTAAGCGTTTTGGTTGGGTTGAGCTTGAGGAGCTTGGTTCCACCTTTGGTTTTGATTGCCTCCATGTTGGTAGGATCCTTGGTTGTAATTTGGTCTTTGTGGATAAAAGTTAGCTACTGCCAATGTAGTGTCCTCTTGGAGTTGAGGACACTCATCGGTGTAATGAGTGTTACAAGCACAAACACCACATATCCTTGGTGGTCCTTCGATTCTTGGAGGTTGAGGTGGAGCACTTATCAAAGATTGAGGAATTTGTTGCCCTTGGGTGAGTTGTCGCAACAAGATTGTCATTTCCCCGAGGGTCTTGTTCAAAATAGCATCTCCGGAGGGAGAAACTTCATTCAAAGCTTTCGGTTGTGGACTCCTTGCCCTTGAGTGTTGAGTAGAGTCTGTTAGATCAGATATAACTTCTCACGCTTCTGCAGCGGTCTTGTTTTTGGTGGTGCATTCCTTGACATAAATAACTGATAAGAACCAACTCATCAATCCGATGGTGAAGACAAGCCTTCAGCAACTTCTTAAATCTCTCCCAGTATTCATACAAAGTCTCCCCGGCAACGGCGCCAAAAACTTGATGTGAGAAATTTATGTTGATCTAGAATTTCACAAAAATACAATCACGTTGCAAGTATAGTCTAGACCAACAATTAACTCTCAATCAAAGTTTAAATCAAAGATGTCACAATCAACACAAAATAACCAAGAGTATTAAACTCCCGGGTCCATTGATGTCTTGCATCATCTACCCATCTTTCTTGCATAAAGAAGACCATAAAACAACATAAATCTCATTTTATCAGTACAATTCATGAATTATTTGATGAATATTATGGTACACTACTTTGAGATGAGTTGTGCTGAATTTCAGGTGATAAAGGCATCAAAAATGGGTAGAAGACAAACAAGAAGCTGGGCGTGTGAAACTAGCGTGCCACTTGGAGCAAATGCCACAAAAATGCACAGGCGTGGCACGTTAGGAGCTAGGCGTGGCACGCTAGTACTAAAGTCCAGAGAAGAAGTCCAAGCATGCATATGGGTGGGGCACGCCAGGGACTAGGCGTGACACGCTAGTACAAAATTCCAGAGAGCAAAATGGAGGACACAAAAGGGGCGTGGCACACCAGGGTGGGCGTGGCACGCCTGACCCATCAACTACTATGGGCGTGCCACTTGAGCAAAAGGGGCCTGGCACGCCAACTCACCATTCCAAGAAGAACCTCCACTATGGCGTGCCACTTGGTATCGAAGGCGTGGCACGCCAGCTCCAAGAAGTCACTTGGGCGTGCCACTTGAGAACCTAGGCGTGGCACGCCAAGCTTGAAGAGTTCACAAATCCATGAGCGTGCCACTTGAACAGCATGGCGTGGCACGCTGGTACAATAATCCAGAGAAAGGGCTGAAGGCAATTGAAGACTGGGCGTGCCACTTGAAGTCGAAGGCGTGGCACGTCAACCTCTCAACCTCACTTAGGCGTGCCACTTGAGCAACCAGGCGTGGCACACCAATGCATAGAGATAACAAAAGCAAGGACTGAGCGTGCCACTTGGTATCCAAGGCGTGGCACGCCAACCCAAGCATGTCACTATGGCGTGCCACTTGAAGGCTAAGGCGTGGCATGCCAACTACTGGAACTAATACAAGATCATGGGCGTGGCACGCTAGTATAAGTTTCAAGAGAGGATGAAGGAGGCCAATTACATGGGGCGTGCCACTTGGTATCGAAGGCGTGGCACGCCACTTACCGTTCTTCACTTAGGCGTGCCGCTTGAGCAACCAGGCATGGCACGCTAGTGTCATTCAGAGAGCAAAGAAGCATTGGGGCGTGCCACTTGAGTTCGTGGCATGGCACGCCAAACAAAAGAACCACTCACTCACAAAAGGGGCGTGGCACGTCAAACTCTGGGCGTGCCACGCTAGTGCAACTTTCCAGAGAAGCTTAGCCAAGCATAGAGCAAGGGCGTGGCATGCCAGACCCTGGGGGTGGCACGCCAGTTCAAGTTTCCAGAGGCAAAGAAAAGTGGAAAAGGGCAAAGGGCGTGCCACTTGAGTTCAAAGGCGTGGAACGCCAAGGTTGATAGAGAGATGAGCGTGCCACTTGAAGGATTAGGCATGGCACGCCAAGCTAGAAATGAAGGGCACGTGACACGCCAGTAAAGCGCCAGCCACACGCCAGCTGAGAAGTCACGCTTATTGAGTGTTTTCTTTTCCTTCTAAAATGTAATTTTCCTTTTTCACTTTTGTAATTCTTTTATTTTACTAGGAGAAGTATAAATACTCCCAAGGAGTACTGAAGAAGGGGGTTAAGCAGTTAGTTTTAGATCCACTTTTACACTTTACTTTTGAGTACTTTTTGAGCTATGAGTAGCTAACTTCCCTCTCATTGAGAGAGGGAGCTCTATTGTACTTGATGGATTCATAATAGTGAAATTCTTCTTCTCTTCATCTTCTCTTCGATTTGCTAGAAGGAATTTCGTTCTTAATACTTAGTGTTCAATTATCTTGGAAAAGAGATTGAATGCAATTGGGTTGGTTTCATGGGATCCTTGGGAAAGGAAACATGAAACCATGCTTGAAATCTCTTCTCACACTTGAGTAGAATTTGGGTTTTAGTGTTTGGATATGTGACATATAATCCTCCCTCTACTTGGACCTATAATGGTGTGGTATAATTAGGGACCAAGCATATCTCTCTTCATGAGCAATTAGACCCAGGAATTGGCTATTGATCAAGATCTAAGAGATTGAGTCACCAAGGAATTGGGGCTTAATCAATCATGATTGCCAAGAGGTCAATGAGTTGCATGATTGAAGAGGATATAAGCTAGATTTGATCCAAAGAGACAACATCTCCCAATCTCAATGAATTTCCCCATTTTTATCTATCCATTTCTCTATAGCTTAATTTTACATTCAGCAATTCCCCATTCCCATTTACATTCAAGTCATTTATGATTCTGCACTTTACATTCTGCCATTTATATTTCTGCACTTTATCGCTTTTTCTTTATATTCTAGTTATTTACATTTATGTCATTTACAATTCTGCACTTCACAATCTTATTGATCTGCTTGACTAATTCATCAATCAATTAAAACTGCTTGAATTTGCCAATCTCTGTGGATACGATCCCACTCTACTGTGGGTTATTACTTGACGATAACTTTTGTGCGCTTGCCAAAAGAACTAATTCACCAATTTTTGAATGGGGTATTGGACTCATCAAGTTTTATGGCGCCGTTGCCGGGGATTAGCTTAAATTTGACAGTGATTAAATTGATTGGAGAGTTAGAGTAAGCAATTTAAATTCCTTGTTATTTTAGTTTCTTTTATTTAGCGCCTTTTATACTTTTTATTTTATTTTTTTATTTTATTTTGAGTTCTATTTCTTTCTTCTTTGATTATTCTTATTCATCATCCATATTTCCACTCTTCTAACTGTTCGATTAATTGCACCACTCACACTAACAACCACTCTAACAAGAGTAATTTCTCCATTTATTTTCTTTCTTGCTTTTTGCCTTGTTGGTTGTATGACAGGTAGAAGAAGCGGGGCTTTAACTTCCTTTGTTTCTGAACCTGAGAGGACCTTCCTTAGATTAAGGAGGGAAGCAAGAGGGAAGGGAGTCATTGGTCCTGAGAAAGAGGAAGAGTATTTTGAAACAGACATGGAGGATAATATGGAGAACCACCATGAAGAAGAAGCTTACAACCATGCCAGAGAAGGCCCAGTCAATCATGATGGGCAAGAAAGGAGAGTCTTAGGCTCCTACATCAACCCAAACCCAGAAAATTGTGGTAGCAGCATCCTAAAGCCAACAATTCATGCTAATAATTTTGAGCTGAAGCCTCAGCTCATCACACTTGTTCAGAATAATTGCTCATATGGAGGAAGTGCCCAAGAAGACCCTAATCAATATCTCAGCACATTTTTTAGGATATGTGATACTGTAAAGTCCAACGGGATACACCCTGACATCTACAAACTACTCTTGTTCCCTTTCTCACTCAGAGATATGGCAGCAAAGTGGTTGGAATCATTCCCCAAGGATAGCCTAACTACATGGGAGGAGGTCGTGAACAGATTCCTTGCAAGATTTTACCCTCCACAAAGAATCAACAGGCTGAGAGCTGAGGTGCAAACTTTCAGACAACAAGATGGAAAAACACTCTATGAGGCCTGGGAGAGATTCAAAGATCTGACAAGAAGATGCCCACTGGAAATGTTTAATGAGTGGGTATAACTATATATCTTTTATGAGGGACTATCCTATGAAGCAAAGAAGGCAGTGAATCATTCTTCAGGAGGCTCACTCAACAAAAAGAAAACCATTGAAGAGGCCATAGATGTCATTGAGACTGTAGCTGAAAATGAGTATTTCTATGCTTCAAAAAGAACTCAGAAGAAGGGAGTGCTAGAACTCAACTCTGTAGATGCTTTGTTAGCTCAGAACAAGGCAATTGCAGCACAAATAGCAGCCTTAACCAAGAGGATGGAGGCCAACCAAGCCTCAGTTATTCAAGACCAAACTCCTTAACAAGAAGGGAATGCACCAGAATCTGAAGGTGACTGAGAACAAGCCAATTATGTGAACAATTCATCCAGACCACCATATGACCCACACTCTAAGACATACAACCCAGGTTGGAAGAACCACCCAAACTTTGGGTGGGGAAATCAACAAAACCACAACCAGGACCACAACAAGCCTTATTCATCAAATCAACATCCCAACCATAACCCCAACCATCAAACAGGGAACCATAGACCCTACCATAACTCACAAAATACATCATACCATAGTAACCAACCCATACACAACAACCTCAATCAAGATGCACTATCCTCAACTATGCAACCATGTGAAATCAAGAGAAACTTTGAGAGGATGGAGGCTGCAATAGCACAACTGTCATCCCAGATTACAGGGGCAGTCTCCACCCTCATGGACAGACAAGCACAACTGAAAGAAGGATAGATGCTAATCAAGAGGAATACAGGTCAAATCTGAAAAATTAAGGCGCATCAATCTTAAAGTTGGAAGCACAAGTGGGGATTTTATCCAAGAAAATCCGACTTCCCACACACACATTTCCCAGCGATACCATGGCTAACCCAAGAGGGAAATGCAAAGCTATTACTTTAAGAAGTGGGGAGGTTGTAGAAGAAGGAACCCCAAGCAAAGACAATCATGAAGAAGCTGCAACAAAGCATGGGAACAAGGATGAAGGGGAGATCCCTGCTCTATCTCCACCAAAACCAGTCTTGAAGACTTACGTGCTAAAGGCACCATACCCACAAAGACTGGGAAAAGATGGAAAGTATGGCCAGTTTTCTAAGTTCCTAGAGATCTTCAAGAGGCTCCAAATCAACATACCATTTGCTGAGGCATTAGAACAAATGGCACTCTATGCCAAAATTTTGAAGGAGCTTATAACCGAAAAGAGAAACTGGAAGGCAAAAGAAACCATAGTATTGACTGAAGAATGCAGTGCCATCATACAGCAGAAACTGCCTCAAAAGCTGAAAGACCCAGGGAGTTTTCAAATCCCCTGCATCATAGGAGACATCACTATTGAGAAAGCTTTGTGTGATTTGAGAGCTAGCATAAATCTTATGTCCCTAACCATGATGAGAAGGATGAAGATTGAGGAAGCCAAGCCAACAAGAATGGCACTCCAATTGGCTGACAGAACATTTAAGTTTCCACATGGAGTGGTGGAGGACTTGCTAGTGAAAGTAGGAGAATTTATTTTCCCTGCTGATTTCGTTGTGCTGGACATGGAAGAAGAGGCCAACACGTCAATTATCCTAGGAAGACCATTTCTAGCTACTGCTGGAGCCATCATTGATGTGCAGAAAGGGGAACCAGTCTTGAGATTTCATGAAGAGAAAATGGTCTTCAACGTCTTTAAAGCAATGAGTTACCCCAAAGAATCCATAGGAGAATGCATGCTGGTAGACACCATGGAACAGATAGTTCAAGAAGTCTTGGAAGAAGAACAATGTGGAGGAACCATTGAGCTGGAACAAGCATCAGATGGAGAATCACCACAAGCAACCATTAGAAACTCAATCATGCCAACCACCACAGACAACAAAGATGCAGAGTCACCAAAACTAGAGCTGAAAACCTTATCACCCAGCTTGAAATATGCATACCTGGGTGCTAACAACATTCACCCAGTGATCATAAATTCAAGTCTGAGCAAGGAACAAGAAGAGGAGCTTATCCAAGTGCTGAGACAGCACAAGGATGCCATAGGCTGGACACTTGCAGATTTCAAAGGGATCAGTCCTTCAATGTGTATGCATAAAATCTTACTTGAGGAGAATGCCAAACCTTCAAAACAACAACAAAAGAGGCTGAACCCAACTATGAATGAAGTGGTTCAGAAAGAAGTGTTGAAATTGTGGCAGGCAGGGGTGATTTACCCCATCTCAGACAGCCCTTGGGTAAGCCAAGTGCAAGTAGTCCCTAAGAAGGGAGGGATCACTGTTGTGACAAATGAGAAGAATGAATTGATAACCACAAGGACAGTAACCGGATGGCGCATGTGCATTAACTACCGGAAACTTGATGAAGCCACCCGGAAAGATCACTTCCCCCTACCCTTCATGGACCAGATGCTTGAAAGATTGGTAGGACATGAGTATTATTGCTTTCTGGATGGGTATTCGGGCTAGAATCAAATTGTTGTAGACCCCAAGGATCAGGAAAAACCTTCATTTACTTGTCCATATGGTGTCTTTGCTTATAGGAGAATGCCCTTTGGATTGTGCAATGCACCTGCAACATTCCAAAGGTGCATGCTCTCCATTTTTTCTAACATGATTGAGAAGTTCATAGAAGTATTCATGGATGATTTTTCTGTATTTGGGAACTCATATTCTAATTGCCTATACCATCTTGCTCTTGTGCTAAAAAGGTGTCAAGAAACCAACCTGGTTTTAAACTGGGAGAAGTGCCATTTTATGGTGACTGGAGGGGTGGTTCTTGATCACAAGATTTCAAAAGATGGTATAGAAGTGGACAAGGAAAAAGTAGAAGTAATTGAAAAATTACCTCCACCATGCAATGTCAAAGCAATCAGAAGTTTTTTGGGACACGCTGGGTTCTATAGGAGGTTTATCAAAGATTTCTCAAAGATTGCAAAACCCCTTAACAACCTACTTGACTCAAATACTCCCTTTGTTTTTGATAGAGAGTGTATGGTAGTCTTTGATGAACTTAAGAAGAAACTCTCCTCTACACCTATTATAGCACCACCAAGCTGGGATCTTCCCTTTGAACTAATGTGTGATGCATCTGATTTTGCTGTTGGTGCTGTTCTAGGACAGAGGAAAGACAAGCTAGTACATGTTATTTATTATGCTAGCAAGGTCCTTAATGAGAATCAAAGGAACTATACCACCACGGAGAAAGAACTTTTAGCCATAGTTTTTGCTTTTGATAAGTTTAGATCATATCTCATTGGCTCAAAAGTAATTGTGTTCACTGATCATGCAGCACTCAAATAGTTGCTTACCAAATAAGAATCTAAGCCCAGACTAATAAGATGGATCTTGCTGCTCCAAGAATTTAATATTAAGATTAAAGATAGGAGTACAGCAGAGAACAAGGTAGCTGACAACCTCTTAAGGATCCCACAAGGAGAAAAAATGTAGCAAGTAGCAGTAAATGAAAGCTTTCCTGATGAACAATTGATGATGATTCGAGTAGCCCCTTGGTTTGCAGACATAGCTAACTTCAAAGCTATTGGGGAGCTACCAACTAACATCAATAAGCACATGAGGAGGAAGCTAATCACGAATGCCAAACACTACATCTGGGATGACCCCTATTTGTTCAAAAAGTGTGCTGATGGAATCCTAAGAAGGTGTATATCCCATGAAGAAGGGCAGGAAGTGTTATGGCAGTGCCATGGATCCGCATATGGAGGTCACTTCAGTGGAGAAAAAACAGTAGCAAAAGTGCTTCAATCCGGATTTTACTGGCCAACAATGTTTAAGTATGCCAAGAAAATGGTGTCAAGGTGTGATGAATGCCAAAGAGCTGGTAATTTAACCAAGAAAAATGAGATGCCATAGCAATTTATACTAGAGCTGGAGCTATTTGATGTATGGGGGATTGATTTCATGGGACCATTCCCAACCTCCTACTCAAATAGCTACATATTGGTGGCTGATGACAAGTCATCTTAGCCTAGTTTCACTAGCCTTTTTCTTTTGTTTTCAATGGAATTATGCACTTTCTTGAGCCATAAGCAAGCCAATTGGGTAGATTTTCATGTTTCCTTTGATTTAATCAACCATGTATGAATTCATGCTATTTCATGAGGTTTTATGCTATAATTGTCACATATTATGAAAGAATGAATATCTCATGATTTTGAGCATAGCTTTGATGTGTTTGGTTGATTAATGATAGGTGAAGAAAGCTTGGAGAAAGGTTAAAGCAAGAAGGAATGGCTAGGAGGAAGAGAGGACAAAAAGTTTGAGCAAAAGTTTGAGCAAAAGTTTGCCTCAAACTTTAGCTCAAACTTTTGGATTAATTGAAAAAGAACCAGGGAGTAAAAAACTTGACCAAAAGTTTGCCTCAAACTTTTGGGCAAACTTTTGGGCGAAAAGCTGGAGCAAAAGTTAGCCTCAAACTTTTGTGCAAACTTTTGGGCGAAAAGCTGGAGCAAAAGTTAGCCTCAAACTTTTTGGCAAACTTTTGGCATCACAAATCAACACCCTGGAGAGCAAAAGTTTGCGCCAACGTTAGCCTCAAACTTTTTGGCTAACGTTGGCGCATGAACAACACACCCTGGAGAGCAAAAGTCTGTGCCAACGTTAGCCTCTAACTTTTTGGCTAACGTTGGCACCATGAGTGTGCAAGGGGAGGCCAATGTTGGAGCAAATGTTTGACCCCTAACTTTTGCCCCAACGTTGGTATCAGAAAAAGTGGGTGACTGATGTGAAAAGTTGGAGTAAAAGTTTGCCTCAAACTTTTACTCAAACTTTTACTCAAGCTTTCATGATTCCAAACCCGGTTCAATTCGGTTCTTCTCCAAACTCCAAGAGCAACCAACCAAGGCCTCTATCAACCCAATTCCATCAAGAGCAAAGGCCCAATTGAAGGCTTGAAGACCATTTGAAGAAAGTGTATAAATAGCATAGGATTTAAGTTTTTTGGGAGCTTCCCTTTTTAGTTTTCATAGAGCTTTCTTTTCGGGTTTGATTGGGGAGTTTTGTGGAGAGCTCACTTTTACATTCTAGCATTGTTGTTTTAATTCAAGAGAATTGGAGAGGAGAATTGATCTCTCTTCTTCCTTGTTCTTGCCCAGCATTTTTTAATTTTCTTGCGTCGGATCTTGGCTGGAGAATTGAAGAACTTCTGTTTTAATCTCACCTTGGGATCTTGTTTAATTCACTGCTTAATTGAATTCCAGTTTTTGTTACTTGCTCTCTCATCTACTTTCTCTGCAATTTACATTTCCTTTGCAATTACTCTTGTTGGATCTAGGAAGGCGTTGAGAACTAGACTTGGTTATCTAGTCTCTTGAGTCCTGACATCTGAATTCTCATTTTACTTTCTCTGTTTAACGCTTTTCATGCTCATTTACAATTCGGTTTTTAGATCCGGTTCAATCCAAGTCTTCTTCTATTTCTCTGTTTGTTTCAATTTTACTTTTCCTTGTTTAATTTCTGCAAATCCAATCCCCAATTCCATTTACAATTCAAGCCATTTACATTTCTTGCACTTTAAGATTCTGCAATTTACATTTCATGCGTTCTAAGTTTCTGTCATTTAATTTCTTGTTCTTTAAGATTCAACACTTTAAATTTCAGTCCTCTTTACTTTCATGCAATTTACCCATTCCCTTTACTTTCTATGCAATTTAAATTTTGTTAATCACAAATCTCTCAACCAAATTTTGATTCGCTTGACTAAATCAACCACTAAACTAAAATTGCTCAATCCTTCAATCCCTGTGGGATCGACCTCACTCCCGTGAGTTATTATTACTTGATGCGACCCGGTGCACTTGCCGGTTAGTTTTGGGTGTTTTGGAGAAATTCGTTTTTCCACAAAAATATCCCATCAAGTTTCTGGCGCCGTTGCCGGGGATTGATTAGATTGACAATGATTAAGTGAAGTGGAGATCTAGATCAAGCACTTTTTCTTTTCTGTCCTTTAACTTTCAATTAACCCACTAACTGTTTGAATTTTTGCCTGAGAAGACTGAAACTTCACTTTAGCAACAAAGTGAAGTTTTCCTGGAAATTTCTGGCTCTATGCAATGCTCTTGCTTACACAAGAGAAGCAATTTCTGCCACTAATCTCCCAAGTCCATCAACTGTTTGATACTTTGTGCCAGCTAACCTTCTGAATCACATTCTGAGCTTGAAAATATTCAATCATCACTTGAATTGTTTGTGACTGTGCAGATCATGGAGGGGAACTCAACAAATTCTAGCAATCATGAGAGTGATATCCCCACCTTGGATGATAATGTAACCCATAGCTCGAAGCAACTATCCATAGCCATGAATGATGTTGCCCAATGGTTTGAAGCTTTTCCACAAGGAAGCATTATCGGATGGGAAGAACTGATGAGTGAACTTCTAGTCAAGTTGAACCCATCACAGAGAATTGTTAAACCAGAGGCAGAGGTGCACCCATTCACACAAGAAAAAGAAATTGAAGATGCTCGTACAGTCATGAGCCAAAACAAGCAGATGCATCATCAGACTCTACAACAACTAGACATGATGGCCAGAAAAATCACTGAGATGAGGCATGCTGTAGTACATACATACAACCTGACTCAAAACTCATATAGGGGTAATCAAGCTGAACAAAGTTTTGGGATCATTAACCATGAGCAACTACAATCTCCAAGCAATCACTCTAGCGTGCTCCAACACAGGCCTCAGAATGATGTGTACAATCCACCTTGGAGAACTCATTCTAATGGGAGGGGGGTTAAGAACCAAAACCAAAGACCAAGGGATTTCAACTGCAACAATCCCAGCTTCAAAAATCAACATAAAACACACCCCCACAACAACAATCACACACACTTCCAACCCCGTCCTACCTCACCATTCACCCAAAATGACCTTCATCGACCACCACAATTGACACAGCCACAACCACTTCCAACCTTTCAAAGAATCTATATTCTAGAAATGCTGATGGAGAGGTTCATGAAAAATCAAGAAATGATGGCAATAGAGCAGGAAGAAATAAAGAAACATCAAGAGATGATAAGCAAGAACCAAGAGGCCTCACTCAGAAGACTTGAAAGGCAGATGGAACAACTGGTTCAAAACCTTGCTGAAATGGGTGAGAAGAAAGGGATTCTGAACCCAAAGAGCCATGAAAAGGATGCTGGGTTGAAAGAGAAGGGAGTCATGGAGGAAAGTAAGAAGGCTATGGAAAGAGAAACAGAGGGAAGGAAGCCTATAGCAAGAGGAGGAAACCTAAGGCAACAGAAGCCTCAACTTCCATGAGCACAGAATGAAGGATGTCAAGCTAGTGACAATAAAAGAGCGCTTGTTGGGAGGCAACCCAACCTGAGGTAGTTTTCTTTTCATAGCTATTTTAATAAAAAGGTTAATCAGTTTTATCTATATTGCAAGAAGCTAAGTTTGGTGTTGCACACCAAAACAATATAAGGGAGAATGAAGGATTCTAAGTTTGGTGTTCCACCAAAATCTCATTTAAAACATATTCTCACCTTCTGCATAATGCTAGCTACAAGCAGCTAGATAAACTAGTTAACTATTTTGCTATTCTTTTGTTTTCAGTTTTGTAACTTTTGAAAAAGAAAAAGAGTTTTACACATGGTTAATCTGATGCACAAGAACCATTGGCAAGGTACTAAGTTTGGTGTTCCCACACCAAAAGTATGTTCAAAAGCCCACAAATAAATCATGCAAGCTAACCATTTCTTCTTTCAAGTGCTTGGGGAACAAGCAACTTTCAATATCACTGCAGAGTACCATACAAAATTTTGGGAAGATTAAGCATCATCAACCAAAGAGATGAAAGATGAACGGGAAGGCCAGCACTAATGATGATGAGAAGAAGGAAAGCAAGCGAACTCCAAAAGGTTGTATTGTTAAGTAATTGTTTTACATCAAACACTGCTATGATTGAAAGTGATATAATACCCCTGCCTGTCTGCATAGTATAGTTCTCTATAATTCAATAAGCAAGATGCTTGATCATTCACAACATTATTCTCTTCAAAACTTGTTTGCACTCAATGTTAAAAAATGCATCACATGAAAGTTCTTTGAAAAGAAGGATTGAGGAATTAAACAATTTTGAGGCAAGCAAAAGATTAGGATAAGTGGTGGTTCTAGTTGTATGATTATGTATTGAGGTTGCATGCTTGTGAAAACTTGCATGGGAGCTCATAGGCAGGACATGAAGTTCAAAGAAGTATTGTGGAGATTCTCAAAAATTTATTGATCCAAGAAGCAGCAAACAAAACAAAAGAAAGAAAAGAAAATACAAAAACAAAAAGAACATGGCCCAAGGCTCTGAGCATCAATTACTAGGCAGAAAAAGAAAGAAGAAACAAAACTCAAAGAGTTGTTAGCCTAGTAAATGCTTGTGGTTGAGTTGTGTCAAATAAAGAGGCTTGAGCAAGTAAATCCTTAGGGGTGCTTTAACACCTAATACCTTAAAACCAACTGGTTTAGGAGTATTGATTGAAAGCTTATCTAAAGAGCCGCTTTGAGACATGACACTTAGAGTCAAGGCCAAAGCACAGAAACTATAAGCTGCTTCAAGGTGACTACATATAAAGAGATCTCCATGATACCATTTGGATGAAAATCCTAAGACCTAAGACTCCCAATATGTGAGGACTAGTAAGCACTGAAGCCCTTGTATGAGCATATAATTTAGAGTTCACCCCACTGTTACTTAATCACTTTACTCACAGGACTTTACAAGTTGTTCTTCAATCCATCTTAAAAGAAAGAACCATTGAGCATAATTCATTCCTTGCTTGGGGACAAGCAAGCTTTAAGTTTGGTGTTGTGATGACAAGTCATCTTAGCCTAGTTTCACTAGCCTTTTTCTTTTGTTTTCAATGGAATTATGCACTTTCTTGAGCCATAAGCAAGCCAATTGGGTAGATTTTCATGTTTCCTTTGATTTAATCAACCATGTATGAATTCATGCTATTTCATGAGGTTTTATGCTATAATTGTCACATATTATGAAAGAATGAATATCTCATGATTTTGAGCATAGCTTTGATGTGTTTGGTTGATTAATGATAGGTGAAGAAAGCTTGGAGAAAGGTTGAAGCAAGAAGGAATGGCTAGGAGGAAGAGAGGACAAAAAGTTTGAGCAAAAGTTTGCCTCAAACTTTAGCTCAAACTTTTGGATTAATTGAAAACGAACCAGGGAGCAAAAAGCTTGACCAAAAGTTTGCCTCAAACTTTTGGGCAAACTTTTGGGCAAAAAGCTGGAGCAAAAGTTAGCCTCAAACTTTTGTGCAAACTTTTGGGCGAAAAGCTGGAGCAAAAGTTAGCCTCAAACTTTTTGGCAAACTTTTGGCATCACAAATCAACACCCTGGAGAGCAAAAGTTTGCGCCAACGTTAGCCTCAAACTTTTTGGCTAACGTTGGCGCATGAACAATACACCCTGGAGAGCAAAAGTTTGCGCCAACGTTAGCCTCTAACTTTTTGGCTAACGTTGGCGCCATGAGTGTGCAAGGGGAGGCCAACGTTGGAGCAAAAGTTTGACCCCTAACTTTTGCCCCAACGTTGGTATCAGCAAAAGAGGGTGGCTGATGTGAAAAGTTGGAGTAAAAGTTTGCCTCAAACTTTTACTCAAACTTTTACTCAAGCTTTCATGATTCCAAACCCGGTTCAATTCGGTTCTTCTCCAAACTCCAAGAGCAACCAACCAAGGCCTCTATCAACCCAATTCCATCAAGAGCAAAGGCCTAATTGAAGGCTTGAAGACCATTTGAAGAAAGTGTATAAATAGCATAGGATTTAAGTTTTTCGGGAGCTTCCCATTTTAGTTTTCATAGAGCTTTCTTTTCGGGTTTGATTGGGGAGTTTTGTGGAGAGCTCACTTTTACATTCTAGCATTGTTGTTTTAATTCAAGAGAATTGGGGAGGAGAATTGATCTCTCTTCTTCCTTGTTCTTGCCAGCACTCTTTAATTTTCTTGCTTCGGATCTTGGGTGGAGAATTGAAGAACTTCTGTTTCAATCTCACCTTGGGATCTTGTTTAATTCACTGCTTAATTGAATTCCAGTTTTTGTTACTTGCTCTCTCATCTACTTTCTCTGCAATTTACATTTCCTTTGCAATTACTCTTGTTGGATCTAGGAAGGCATTGAGATCTAGACTTGGTTATCTAGTCTCTTGAGTCCTGACATCTGAATTCTCATTTTACTTTCTCTGTTTAACGCTTTTCATGCTCATTTACAATTCGGTTTTTAGATCCGGTTCAATCCAAGTCTTCTTCTATTTCTCTGTTTGTTTCAATTTTACTTTTCCTTGTTTAATTTCTGCAAATCCAATCCCCAATTCCCTTTACAATTCAAACCATTTACATTTCTTGCACTTTAAGATTCTGCAATTTACATTTCTTGCGTTCTAAGTTTCTGCCATTTAATTTCTTGTTCTTTAAGATTCAGCAATTTAAATTTCAGTCCTCTTTACTTTCATGCAATTTACCCATTCCCTTTACTTTCTATGCAATTTAAATTTTGTTAATCACAAATCTCTCAACCAAATTTTGATTCGCTTGACTAAATCAACCACTAAACTAAAATTGCTCAATCCTTCAATCCCTGTGGGATCGACCTTACTCCCGTGAGTTATTATTACTTGATGCGACCCGGTGCACTTGCCGGTTAGTTTTGGGTGTTTTGGAGAAATTCGTTTTTCCACAAAAATATCCCGTCAGTGGCTGTTGATTATGTTCAAGGTGGGTAGAAGCCATAGCCACTGCAACAAATGACGACAAGGTTGTGATAAGCTTCTTGAGAAGGAACATCTTCAGTAGATTTTGAGTTCCCAGAGCTCTCATTAGTGATGGAGGGACACACTTCTGCAACAAACAACTCGAGACACTCCTTCTCAGATATGGAGTAAAGCACAAAGTGGCAACTCTATACCACCCACAGACCAATGGGCAAGCTGAAATTTCCAACAGAGAGATAAAAAGAATCCTTGAAAAAACTATTGAAAGCTCAAGAAAGGATTGGTCTAAGAAGCTGGATGATGCACTATGGGCCTACAGAAAAGCCCATTGGGATGTCTCCATACCAACTGGTATATGGCAAGGCTTGTCACTTACCAGTTGAACTTGAGCATAGAGCATTTTGGGCTCTAAAAATGTTAAACTATGATGAGCAAGCTGCTGGAGAAAAGAGATTAATGCAACTCAATGAGCAGGAAGAGTTTAAAAATCAAGCATATGAGAATGCAAAAATCTACAAAGAGAACACAAAAAGATGGCATGACCAAAAGATAGCAAGAAGGGAGTTCACTGAAGGACAGAAGGTGTTACTCTACAACTCAAGACTCAAGTTCTTCCCTGAAAAACTGAAGTCTCGATGGTCAGGGCCTTTCACCATACTCAAGGTGTTTCCCTATGGACATATAGAGCTCATGGAGGACAAGACTCAGAGAACTTTTACTGTCAATGGCCATAAACTCAAACACTATTTGGGAGGCTCCTTAGAGGGGCAAAGAGTGAGCCACAAGCTCAGCTGAAGATGAAGGAATGTCAAGCTAATGACAATAAAGAAGCGCTAGTTGGGAGGCACCCCACCACTTTATCCTTTTTGATTTAATTACTTTTCTTAGAAGTAGTTTAAAATTTATTGCTTTAGATAGTTTAATTTTCAGTCTCACTTTGATGTTACAGTATCAAATTAGGATTAGTTTACAATTGTAGACTAGAAAGTTTGATTTTAGCTTTGGTAGCTAGATTTTCTTTACATTGTTTATTTCTTCCTATTTTGGAATTGCAACATGATGAAGGCATAAATCATGATGAGTGAATGGGCTGAGAACTAGCTAAATTGCTAAGTTTGGTGTGGCCTTTCACCCACTTAATCTAGGCTTACAAACAATTAATATTTTGATTTTGAAGAGTAAGCCCAAAGATTAAGTTTGGTGTGGCCACCACCAAGAATCACCTAGCAGCCAAGTCACCCTATTTGAAAGCACTTAATGCTTTGGGTAAGAACATGAACGTGGTTTAATGAGTTCAGAAGAATTGGAATCAATAAAAAATAAAAAGATTGATGTTATTCCACTCTTATGAACACATTAAATACACAATGATGAAACCAATTTATTATGATGCTAAAGAATTAAGTTTGGTGTCCCAAGGGACACTCATCAGTTGCAATCCAATTCACTCTTGATGAGAAGGAATGTGAAGGGGTTCTTTAGTCATTACTAATGGGTCCAGTTCACGTGGTAAACAACTCACAAAGCAAGGAAGTCGAAGTGTACTTGCACTTTGGAACTCAACACATGCAAAAGACACTGTGAGAAAAGAGTTGGTGCCTCTTCCCACGCTAGGCGCCACTCCCCAAGTGGGAAAACATTTAACCCTTTTTTATTTCCCACCCTTCGAACCACACCATTCACCCATTATAAAAGCCTCACTTTCCCATCTCCTATCCCACTTCAACAACCCCCAATCACACACGAAGAACATACACCCCTCACCTTCCTTTCTTTTTCCATCTTTTACCGTCTCTTCCCTTACTTTCTTTCTTCTTTTTCTTGATTGGGACAATCAAGTCCTAAGTTTGGTGTTGGAGCAAAACCTTGTTTTGCTTGCTCTTTCTTGCAACCCCCATTTTTTACAACCTCAAACACACTCTCTCAACCTAATGGCACCATCAAAAAGCTCAGCCTCAAAGAAAAGAAAAACCAAAGAACCAACCTCTGGATCCTCAAGCTCTTTTAATACAAGCTCCTCTCCACATTCAACCAAAATCAATTCTATGGTTGGGTGAGTGAGAGGGAAATCATTCCAGAAGTTGGGTTTCAACTAGGGAGGAATGAGCATATTGAAATCAATATTGAGATCAACAATAGGGGTTGGTCACTTCTATGCAACCTACCAAGGAAAGTGGTAGAGAGCTTGGTGAGGGAATTCTATGCCAATGCAGTGCCTCAACCAGGACAATACTATGGCTACATTAGCTATGTAAGGGGAAGTCCATTGACTACAGCTCCTTTAGCATAGAAAAATGCTAATGGTGAAGAGGACAAGCTCCACTCGGAGCTATGAAGAGAGAATGAAGCAGCAAAACCCTGGGTTTGAGGAGATCCTGAATGAAATTTGTGTGATGAATGTACGTTGGATAAATGATAAGGATGGGATACCCAACCAATTGAGGAGAAGAGATTTGAGCCCCCAATTTAGAGGGTGGCTAGAATTTGTGAGGAGGTCCCTAATCCCCACATCCAACACTTCAGAGGTGACCAAGGAGAGAGCTGTGCTCATCTACAGTATCATGAGAGGAGAAAACATCAACGTGGGGAAGATGATTGCCAACAACATCAACAAAGTGCTGAAAAGCAACAGTGAAAACACAAGGTTGGCATTCCCCATCATTATACATAGGCTATGTGATGAGGCTGGAGTTGAAAAAATCATTGATGAGGTGCTTGTGAAGCAAGACAAGTTCATAACTGCCAAAAAGATGGCCAAAGTGGTGGCTATTCACCCACTCAACAGGGCCAGAGAACGAAGAGCTCAAGCTCATGGACCACAACAACAACAAGAAGAGGAAGAGGCAAAAGAGCAACCTCACTTTCTGGCACTTCAACACCACCACCACACTACCAATATCAGCAATTTCCAGAGGAATTCAACTGGGAACAATTGCAAGGAGATGTACACCAAATGAAGGGAGATCTACACCACTTGAGAAAATATGTCAATCAACTGAAAAAAACTCAACAACAACAATGGAGTCAAGTCAACCAAAACATTCAACAACTCCGAGGGAATTGGGAGCATATGAGGAAGGAGCAGCAAGAACAATTTGACTAGGGAGAGGTGCGAAGTGCACTGGACAAAATAGTAGAGCAAGGCAAATGGCAACAGAGGAACTTGGCCGAATTCAGACATCTCTATGATGCCAGAACCATATCCAGGAGGCAGTATGACATCAACACACAAGCGAAGCTGAATCACTTATATAATGCCGTGGCCGCTCTAAACCCAGAATACCCAACCTTCATGCAAGGAATGGAAGAGCTAAGTGCAAGACAAGAGGAAATCCTAGCCAAACATAAGGAAAATGAAAGGAATTATATGAGAAGGGTAGGATTTTGGAAGCCCAAGGATGCCAAAGCACAAGAAGGTTCCTCCAAGCCAGATGAAGGTGGCTCCTCCCCTTCCAAAAAGAAGGACAAAGGGAAGGGGCCAATGAACTAAAGAAGAAGCTGCTCAAGGTTGTTGAGTCCCATGGTTGACACTTTTTAATTTCTAAAATCTTGTTTAAGTTTTTGCTTTATTTACTCTTTGAATAAATAACTATGCTAGGATAGTTTATGTCTTATGCTTAATTTAATTCCTGTTTGAAGTCTTTATGAGTTTTTTTTTCAAGAAAGAAAATGCCATGTATTTCAAGTCTTCATTTCAACATAAATAAAAGTAGAGCTTGTCTCCATAAGAGTTACTGTGAGTTGTGCTAAAACATCAAGAGAGACCAAGGCCAAGAGGGATTATCAAACAAACTAAGAAATAAGAAACTAAGTGTTGAACCTTGGATGAACTAAAAAAAAAAAGAAAATGAGTCATGGAGAGCAACTAGTCCTAGAAGGTATAACCAGGGAAGGCTAAGGGGTGTTCCTTGAATATCCATAGAACCAAGAGGTAGTAAGCAATAAAGGCCCAAGGCTCTGAGCATCAACTACTGGGATAGAAAAAGAAACATTAAAAAGCTCAAAAAGAATTAAAGATCTTAGTAGATGCTTGTGGTGAAGATGTGTCAAGAAGAGACCTGGGCAAGTAAATTCTTAGGGGTGTCTCAACACTTAGTACCCTAAAACCAACTGGTTTGGGAGTGCTAATTAAAAGCTTAATTAAAGGGTTGTCTTGAGACAAAACACTTAAAGTCATGGTCAAGAAAGCAAAACAACCCTTACTACTTCAAGGTGACAACCAATAGAAAAGACCCCTAAAGCCTATACCTGAAAGAACCCTCTAGGATCCAAGAGCTTTTCATGACATTAAAACATTCATACATGTGTTGAACACTTAGTTTTACTCTTAGTTGTAGTGCAATCATTCAAAGCCAAGGCCTCAAGTTATAAAGGTTCACTCACATTGATTTGCTTGGGACAAGCAAAGCTTAAGTTTGGTGTTGTGATGACTTGCATCATCTACCCTTCTTTCTTGCATAAAGAAGACCATAAAAGAACATAAATCTCATTTAATCAGTACAATTCATGTATTATTTGATGAATATTATGGTACACTACTTTGAGATGAGTTGTGCTGAATTTCAGGTGAAAAAGGCATCGAAAATGGGTAGAAGACAACACAAGAAGATGGGGTGTGAAACTGGCGTGCCACTTGGAGCAAACGCCACAAAAATGCACTGGCGTGGCACGTCAGGAGCTAGGCGTGGCACGCCAGTAATAAAGTCCAGAGAAGAAGTCCAAGCATGCATATGGGCGTGGTACGCCAGGGACTAGGCGTGGCACGCTAGTACAAAATTCCAGAGAGCAAAATGTAGGACACAAAAGGGGCGTGGCACGCTAGGTTGGGCGTAGCACACCTGACCCATCAACTACTATGGACGTGCCACTTGAGCAAAAGGGGCATGGCACGCCAACTCACCATTCCAAGAAGAACCTCCACTATGGCGTGCCACTTGGTATCGAAGGCGTGGCATGCCAGCTCCAAGAAGTCACTTGGGTGTGCAACTTGAGAACCCAGGCGTGGCACGCCATGCTTGAAGAGTTCACAAATCCATGAGCGTGCCACTTGAACAGCATGGCGTGGAACGCTGGTACAATAATCCAGAGAAGGGGATAAAAGCAATTGAAGACTGGGCGTGCCACTTGAAGTCAAAGGCGCGGCATGCCAACCTCTCAACCTCACTTAGGCGTGCCACTTGAGCAACCTGGCGTGGCACGCCAATGCATAGAGATAACAAAAGCAAGGATTGGGCGTGCCACTTGGTATCGAAGGCGTGGCACGCCAACCCAAGCATGTCACTATGGCGTGCCACTTGAAGGCTGAGGCGTGGCACGCCAACTACTTTAGGCGTGGCACGCTGGTATAAGTTTCCAGAGAGGATGAAGGAGGCCAATTACATGGGGCGTGCCACTTGGTATCGAAGGCGTGGCACGTCACTCACCATTCTTCACTTAGGCGTGCCACTTGAGCAACCAGGTGTGGCACGCCGGTGTCATTCAGAGAGCACAGAAGCATTGGGGCGTGCCACTTGAGTTCGTGGCATGGCACGCCAAACAGAGGAACCACTCACTCACAAAAGGGACGTGGCACGCCAGACCCTGGGCGTGCCACGCTAGTGCAACTTTCCAGAGAAGCCTAGCCAAGCATAGAGCAAGGGCGTGGCACGCCAGTTCAAGTTTCTAGAGGCAAAGAAAAGTGGAAAAAGGCAAAAGGCGTGGCACGCTAACACAAGAATTCCACTATGGCGTGCCACTTGAGTTCGAAGGCGTGGCACGCCAAGGTTGATAGAGAGATGAGCGTGCCACTTGAAGGATTAGGCGTGGCACGCCAAGCTAGAAATGAAGGGCATGTGACACGCTAGTAAAGCACCAGCCACACGCCAGCTCAGAAGTCATGCTTATTGAGTGTTTTCTTTTCCCTCCAAAATGTAATTTTCCTTTTTCACTTTTGTAATTCTTTTATTTTACTAGGAGTAGTATTAACGTGGCGGAAATTGGCGAGTCAAGAATTGTTATAAGATACGCGTTGCAAGTATAGTTCTTAACCAACTAGAATTCCGCTTATCAATTTAGAAGGTTGTCACAAAAATTAAAATTAAAATACTGGGAGTATAAATCCCATGTCGTCTCCCAATGAGTTGTAGAAAGGTGTGCTATTTTATTAATCAGATGTTTTCAAAAGGGTTTGAGTTGAATAAACGGGAAATTAAATTGGAGAAATTAAGTAATTTAAATAAAAGCCTTGACTGGGAGTAGATTAGTTGGAAGCCCTATTCTTATTGCAGTACTCTCAAGATTAATTGATAATTGAAGGTTGTTCTGTTTAGTTATCCCTTACTAGGTAAGGGAAAGTCAAACAAGTTGGAATGTTGTTTCTATTCACAAGTTCCAATCCGCTCAATTGAAAAGGATTAGTGTTACTGACTAGAGAACATTCCAACAATAAACCCAATTACAATTTTTCTTTTAAGCACCCCAACTCAAGGGTTTCTTTCAATCAACTCCCCATCAAGTTAGGGAACTACTCGCTCATTGTGAATGTAGAACTCATAACATAGGAAAGGAAATTAAAGAAAGACATGATAAATAAAACTCAAAGGAATCAATTAAAAATAAAAGCAACTCTTGTATTAATAAATTCTAAAATAATCCAATAGTGAAATTGAGTAAATTAAAGGACATGGAAGAGTAAAGACAAGTAAAGAAAACGAACTAGAATGATGAAGTCTTGATGAGGTAATAACTCTTCTCAATATCCCAATGCAAAGAGCAATAGAAATAAAAATCCTAAGAACTATGAATGTGTAGAGAGAAAACCTAAAGGAGGAGTAAAACTAGATCTAAAAACTAAAACTGTGTAGAATGAATATTGTTGTTGGTTTCTGCATGTCCTCTGGCTCTACTCTACTTTTCCGGGCCGAAAACTGGGTCAAAACAGGGCCCAAAATCGCCCCCAGCGATTCTGCAGATTATGCAGATCACGCACGTCACGCGATTGCGTCATTCATGCGGACGCGTCATTCGGCGTTTTGCTTTTCCACGCAGGCGCGTCGTCCACGCCTCCGCGTCACTTGTGCTATTCCAATCCGCGCAGTTGCGTGAGCCATGCAGTCGCGTCACTACGATTTCCTCTCTTTCGCGTGGTCGCGCGAGCCATGCGGCTGCGTCACTTCTCGCTGGTCGTCTTCTCAATTTCTTGTGTTCCTTCCGTTTTTGCAAGCTTCCTTTCCAATCTCCAATTCATTCATGCCCTATAAAGCCTGAAACACTTAACACACAGATCACGGCATCGAATGGAATAAAGGGGAATTAAAATACATAATTAAAAGTCTCTAGGAAGCAAGTTTTTAATCATGTAATAATTTTAGGAAGGAAATATAAATGCATGCTAATCATATGAATAAGTGGGTAAAAATCATGATAAAACCACAAAATTAAACACATTATAAACCATAAAATAGTGGTTTATCAACCTCCCCACACTTAAACATTAGCATGTCCTCATGCTTAGTTGAAGGAGATAAAATAGATGCGTAGGAACATGTAAAAATCATGCAATGCAATGCAACCTATATATGTGAATGCAACTATATGGTCCTTGTCCACTTGATCAATAGTAAATAAGCTCTTCAAAACAATTACAAATCAAATTCCACTAATTCAATTCTTATACAGTAAGGACAGATAAAAATGCAAGAAGGTAGCTCATGAAAGCAGGGAACACAGAAATTTAAGCATTGAACCCTCACTGATGATGTATGTACGCTTTAATCTCTCTAGTGTATAGGGCAATCACTCTATCCTTCTCTAATCATGCTCTCTAATTTTTGTTCTTCTCCTAATCAATCAACAATATTTAATATACTAATGCAAACATCATGAGGTCTTTTCAAGGTTGTAATGGGGGCCAAGGTAAGGGTAAGGAATCATATGTGGCTAAGTAAGCTTATAAACTGAATCTTTAATTAACCCAAGCTTTAACATAACCTATATATATATTCTATATAACTTTAGAATTCATACCTAGCTACCCAGAATTTCCCTTTCACATTCCCTACTCATGTATCAACTTTTTATTTTAATTTTATCATACATGCATTGATCCTTGAATTCTTAACTTAACATTGGGGTAATTTTGTCCCCTTATCTATTTATTGAATATTTTTGGTTTTTTTTTCAACATAAACATAAAAATAAACATAGCTTATCAATGCACATAGATATTTAATTCTTATAGTTTCACATGAGTAGCTATCCAAATTTCCATTATATTATCATGACACATTCCCTTATTATCTTTTGTTCCCACAATTTCCCATACTTAATTAGCACACACAATTCTATCTTAAGCTAACCAAAGATTCAGTTTGGGATATATAATTGTTCTTCCGCTTAAGGTTAGTAATGTGGTAAAATATAGAACAAATGGGATTTAAAGGCTCAAAGTGGCTAACAAAGGTAATTGAAAGGGTATGCTTAATTTGGATAAGTGAGCTAAACAATTAATAGCCTCAATCATATGCAAACATATAAATATAATAAACATTGGTCATATAGGATGAAACAAAATATAGATTACAATTATAGAGAAGTAAACACACAAGAATAAAATAATTATGGTTAAATAATGTAACCATGCATAAAGGCTCAATTCTCACAAGTTATGTGTTCTTTAGCTTAAAAATCATGTTCCAAATACAACTTCAAGCAAATTTAACATAAAAATTTCAATTAAAGTTAGTGAAATTTTGTTCCAAAAATAGAGTCTTAGAAGAAACTTATTGTCTTTTCAATCAAGTAGAACATGCATGCAACTAATCTATTACTATGAAATTTATCCAATTCTACAAAAGAAAAAAAAAAACTAACTAAATATCCTAATTTATTGGTGTTTAGGGAAGAGAAATTACCTCCGGAAGTCAGGTACTGACCGACCTCCCCACACTTAAGGCTTTGCACCGTCCTCGGTGCCATCTGTCAGAAACAAAGGTGGGCTAGTAGCAGTATCTTCACAGTCTGGGCCATCATGGCTTCCTGTGCTGGTAAAGGACGTGGAGTCCGGGGTGTCTAAGTCCCTAAATTTTCCCATAATCACCTCCTTGAGGTATGTGAATCGGCGCTTGTTACGGTGCTCTCTCATCTTAGCTTTGTGTTCTTGTCGATCCAACCTTTCGAGTATCTGATGGAGCAGTTGGTCTGTTGTAGGTGCTTGTGGTGTTGAAGAAGGAATATCTTCAACCGGTTCAGTAGGATGGCTAGTAGTGGCTGCTGGAGGTGTGATGTATTTCCCGTTAGGGATATACTGATCATCCCATGGAAGCATGGCTTTAGTGTCCCCAGCTTTGTAGGAGATTCCGGCTGCTGAGAAAAGATCTGAGACCAAGGCGGGAAAAGGTAAGCTGCCCGCAATTTGTACGTGTCCTATGGCATGCCGGATGTGTCTTGGTAGGTTCAGAGGTTGGTCTGTAAGGATGCACCATAGTAGAATGGCCATGTCCGCAGTGAAGGAGGACTCGTGAGTGCTCGGAAAGACGTAATGGGACATGATCTGTGCCCATACGCGAGCCTCCAAGGTAAGTGCTGAAGCCAATATTCCCTTAGGGCGGGTACGATGGTATCCGTAGATCCAACGGCTGCCAGGTAGTGCGATAACTCAGAGAACGGCGTCCCAGTCAAATTGATACATCTGGCGCTTGAGTGCGGCTTCTTGAAAGGCGTCCAATCCTTTTGGAGTAGGGAAAAGATCTAGAGCTCTTTGAATGGCCTCTTCTATAGTGGGGACTTGCTTCTGACAGACAAAGACGGACTGCTGGGTTGACAGGTGGAAGTTGGAGTAGAACTCGACTAGCCAAGAAAGATTGACCTGCCTCGGCTGTCTCTGTAGGAAACCCCATTGTCTTTGTGCAATTTGCGGATCAACAAAGGTAGTAATATGGTTCGGGAGGAGAAGAAGGTATTAGTTGTTGTAACTCTTTTCTGCCAGGATGGGGAACATCTGCTCACAGTAGCGATTGGGAAAACGCGTAGTGTCCCTTGCTGGGAAGGCTCTTTCTTTATCATCAACCTTTATAATCCTCTTAGTTCTTTTTGTTAAGGGTTTAACCGCAGTTGAAGAGGACTCTGCCACTAATGCTCTTTTGGTTCCTCTTCTTGCTAGTGGCTTGGGATTAGCTTTCTCTTTCCCTTTCTTAGTGGCCATCCTGAAAGGAAGAAAAGAGGGATCATGTCAAAATGTCAAGGGTAAAGCAAGGAATATGATGGTATGAATGGCAAACAATGCACATTAAAGATGAATGAAGTGAATACATGGTCATGACTACATGTGAAAAGTTCATCAAAGGGAATAAAGCAAGTGCATTTGTGGGTAATTAGATGCAAGATGTTTATTGGCATGCTGGCAAAGGCATGCGTAGCATAGATCAAGCATTTCTCGTAACAAACCATCACGTTTGTATTGACAATTATTTTCAACGAATAAAATATGAAAGGGGTTTTGTGAAAAACAAGCATTTAATAGTAGAATAGAATAACGTAGAAAAATGCATAATGCCATATTGGCTTTTTCCACAAACACATAGCATGCATGGTGAATAAGGTATAGAAAGTATTAAAGTGAACATGCAAGCAACCCTTTAAAAAGTAATATATAATTGCCAAACAAATTTACAACAATCCACAAGTATATAATGAGAAACAATGACGCAAATAAATTTCCAACACCAAGTAAAAAGGAAAAAGAAAGAAAAAGAAAATTTGGAGAATGAAAGTAAAAAGAAAAAAAAAGAAGATAACATATAAAAATAAGAAGAAAAATAGAAAAGTAAGGAGGGAAGAAGAAAAAGAAAAACCTTGTTAATGGGGGTGAGAGAGAGGGAGAGAGTGTAGAAAGTGAGAAAGAAGGAAGAAGGAAGAAGGAAGAAATAAGGGGGGAGGGAAAGAGAAAATAGGATTTGGGGAAAAGAAAGATAAGATAATTGGCAAATCAGGGAAGCTGTGCGGCGCAAGCGATGCGGCCGCGTGGGGCACGCGGTCGCGTGACTTGTGCTTATACTGATTGACGCGGTCGCGTCGGTCACGCGGTCGCGTGACCCTGTTTTATGCCACTGGCGCGAGGGCAGCCTCGTGCTCGCACAACTCTCTGTTCAAAATCTTATTTTGCCAAATTTTTGGGTGACACGATCGCGTGGGGCATATGATCGCGTGAGTGGCCATTAGAGGGATATGACGCGGTCACGTCGGTCACGCAGCTGCGTGGGAAGAATTGTGCGTTCAGCACCAATCCAGCACCACTCTAGCACAACTTTCAGTCGTGCACCCTTTTCACGTCGAAATCCAGGGCACGCGGTCGCGTGTGAGGCCAATGTCCCCATGTGACGCAGATGCGTCGACGACGCGGTCGCGTGGGGGCAATTTGTGCCACTGGCGCGCCTCTAGCCACGCTCTTGCATGACTCTCTGTTCGTTTTATTATTTCCTCCCATCTCCTGCGACGCGGACGCGTCAATGAGGCGGTCGCGTCGCGTGAATTTTTTTTTTTTTAAGTATGTAAATGCAGATGCACGAAATGTACTAATAAAGAGAAGAGTTATTGAATAGGAAAACTAAAAATAAAGAAAAGAACGATCATACCATGGTGGGTTGTCTCCCACCTAGCACTTTGCTTTAACGTCCGTAAGTTGAACGCTCCACTAGCTTAATCTTTGGCTATGTGAGGATCTTCCAAGAGGAAGATCTCGAGCTCCTTGTTCTTCTTCAGCTTCTCGCCATGGTACAGCTTTAAACGATGTCCATTAATTTTAATAAGTTCAGAGCTTGAAGGATGACTTAGGTGATAAACTCCGTACGGTTCGGCCTTCTTGACTCTGTATGGACCTTCCCATCTTGATCTCAACTTTCCTGGCATGAGCCTCAGTCGAGATTTGTAAAGGAGGACTAAATCCCCAGGTTGGAACTCTTTTCTCTTGATATGCTGATCATGTACAGCCTTCATTTTCTCCTTGTATAGTCTTGAGTTCTCACAAGCTTCTAGGCGAAGGCTTTCCAATTCTTGCAGTTGCAATTTCCTTTCGGCTCCAGCTTTCTTAATTCCCATGTTGCACTCCTTTACTGCTCAAAAGGCTTTGTGCTCTACTTCAACAGGGAGATGACAAGCTTTGCCATAAACCAAGCGGACAGGACTTATCCCAATGGGTGTTTTGTATGCTGTTCTGTATGCCCAGAGTGCATCTTGTAGCCTGGTGCTCCAGTCTCTTCTATGAGGTCTGACTATCTTCTGCAAGATACGCTTTATCTCTCTATTTGACACCTTGGCTTGCCCATTAGTCTGAGGATGGTAGGCTGTTGCAACCTTTTGAATTTTCCCATGCTTCTTCATTAATCCTGTTAGTCTCCTGTTACAAAAATGGGTGCCTTGATCGCTCACGATTGCTCGTGGTGATCCAAAGCGACAAATAATGTGGTTTCTCACAAAGGAAACAACAGTGTTAGCATCATCAGTGCAGGTAGGAATTGCTTCCACCCATTTGGAAACGTAATCGACAGCTAACAATATGTAAAAATAACCATTAGAATTTGAAAATGGACCCATGAAGTCAATGCCCCAAACATCAAAAATTTTATAGAAAAGCATAATTCGTTGAGGCATCTCATCCCTCCTGGATATATTACCAAATTTTTGGCATGGAAAACAAGATCTACAAAATTCAGCAGCGTCTCTAAAAAGGGTAGGCCACCAGAATCCACAGTCTAAGATTTTTCTAGCTGTTCTTTGAGGGCCAAAATGTCCTCCACTCTTAGATGAGTGACAGGCCTCTAAGATGGACTGGAATTCTGATTGAGGCACACACCGTCTAATTACCTGGTCAGCGCCACATCTCCATAAATATGGGTCATCCCATATATAATATTTAGACTCGCTTTTTAGCTTGTCTCTTTGATGCTTAGAAAAGTTTGGAGGAAAGGTGCAGCTAACTAGATAATTAGCTACAGGTGCATACCAAGGGACTACCTCAGATACTGCTTGCAAGTTATCAAATGGGAAATTATCAGCTATAGGAGTGGGTTCATCTGTAATGTGCTCAAGGCGACTCAAGTGGTCCGCCACTAAATTCTGATTACCACTCCTATCCTTAATTTCTAAATCAAATTCTTGTAATAGCAATATCCAACATATGAGCCTTAGTTTGGATTCCTTTTTAGCTAATAGATACTTTAGACCTGCATAGTCTGAGTACACTACTAGCTTCCTACCAAGTAAATAGGCTCAGAATTTATCCAGAGCAAAAACAATAGCATGAAACTCTTTCTCAATAGTAGCGTAATTGGACTGAGCGGCATCTAAAGTTTTAGACGCATAAGCAATAAAAAAGGGATCCTTACCTTCACGTTGAGCCAGTGCTGCTCCTACTGCATGGTTGGAGGCGTCGCACATTATTTCAAATGGCTGGCTCTAGTCTGGTCCTCTCACAATTGGAGCTTGAGTCAGGGTGGTCTTCAGCTTATCAAATGCTTGTTTGCAATGCTCACTGAACTTAAACTCAATATCCTTCTGCAGTAGCCTGGATAAGGGAAGTGCTACCTTACTGAAGTCCTTAATGAATCTCCTGTAAAATCCTGCATGGCCATGGAACGAACGAACTTCCCTCACAGAGGAGGGGTAAGGTAAACTAGAAATAACATCCACCTTTGCTGGATCTATAGAAATGCCAGTATTAGACACAACATGTCCTAGTACAATACCTTGTTTTACCATAAAGTGACATTTTTCAAAATTTAATATAAGGTTTGTACTGACACATCTATCTAACCCTCTAGATAATCCATCTAAGCAAAGGCTAAAGGAATTGCCGTATACACTAAAATCATCCATAAAAACCTCCATACAGTCCTCAATAAGATCAGAGAAAAGACTCATCATGCACCGTTAGAAGGTAGCTGGTGCATTGCACAAGCCAAAGGGCATTCTCTTGTAAGCATAAGTCCCAAAAGGACATGTAAAAGTGGTCTTTTCCTGATCATCAAGAGCTATATGAATCTGGAAATAACCTATGTAACCATCTAGAAAACAATAATGTGATTTACCTGACAGGCGATCCAGCATTTGATCAATGAATGGAAGAGGATAGTGATCCTTACGAGTGGCCTGGTTAAGGCGTCTGTAGTCAATGCAGACCCTCAGGCGTTCTGAACTCGGGTTGCTATGAGATCTCCATGCTCATTCTTCACTGTAGTGACTCCAGACTTCTTGGGCACCACTTGTACTGGGCTTACCCATTCACTGTCTGAAATGGGGTAGATGATATCTGCCTCCAATAGTCTGGTCACTTCCTTCTTGACAACCTCTAAGATAGTGGGGTTCAGTCTTCTCTGGGGTTGACGGACAGGTCTTGCTCCCTCTTCTAAAAATATCCTATGCTCACAGACTTGGGGGTTGATGCCTACTATGTCTGCCAAACTCCAACCAATTGCCTTCTTGAGCCTCCTCAGCACACTAAGTAACTGCTCTTCCTGTTGAGAAGTGAGTTCCATTGCAATGATAACTGGAAACTTCTGCTCGTCTTCAAGGTAAGCATATTTGAGGTGTGGAGGAAGGGGTTTTAATTCTAACTTCTGATCATGGTCAGGCTCTGGGTTGTCTGGAGCTGGTAACAATGGTAAAGCACTGTCATTGTGCTCTGAGAATGTCCCCACACTTGGACCTTGTCCTATGTACTTCTCTTTAAATTCCTCCTGGTGAACCTCAGCTACGATTTCATCTATGATGTCACACTAGAGGATAGAATGATCCTCCGGAGGATGCTTCATGACTCCATTCAGATTGAAGATTACTACTCGGCCATCTATTTCAAAAGAGTATGTTCCTGAAAAAGCATCTAATTTGAACTTCGAGGTCTTCAGGAATGGTCTTCCGAGTAGGATTGATGATGGCTTCTCTGAGTCATTTTGGGGCATCTCCAGGATATAAAAATCAACGGGAAATGTGAGCCCCTTAATGCCTACTAATACATCCTCAGCAACTCCAGCCACTGTAATAATGCTTTTATCTGCTAACACAAAACGAGCTGCCAACCTTTTTTAAGGGAGGGAGCCTCAAAATATCATATATAGACAAAGGCATTATACTCACACATGCTCCTAAATCACACATGCAGTCAGAAAATACTACACCACCAATAGTACAATTAACCATACATGGACCTGGGTCACTACACTTTTCAGGTAAACCTCTCATTAAAGCAGATATGGAACTTCCTAAAGGAATAGTTTCTAAGTCATTAATTTTTTCTTTATGTATACATAAATCTTTTAGAAACTTTGCATATTTAGGTACCTGTTGAATAACATCAAAAAGAGGAACAGTTACCTCAACCTTTTTGAATATCTCTACCATTTTGGGATCAGGTTCCAGCTGCTTCCTGGGCTTCCTTGCAAGTTGTGGAAATGGAATGGGAGTGGTGTCTTCTGCAGTATCTACGCCCTGTGGTGCTTCCTCCTGTGGTTGGATTTCTTCTTTTTCAGCTATGTCCTATATGTCCTCTTCCTCTTCAACATCTTCTATTTCCACTACCTCTTCAGCTGAGGCATTTTCTGGTGGGCTTGGCTACTCCTAATTCCTCTCCTGCAGTGTGGTTCCAGACCTCAGGGTGATGGCATTAATGCCACCCTTTGGATTGGGTAATGGTTGAGAGAAAATTCCACTGGAGCTCAAAGGCTGGTTATTGGAGTTATTCATTGATCCAATCTGTGAGACAAGAGCTTGCAAGGTAGAGTTCAGACCATTTAGTGTAGCATAAAGATTATTTTCCATGGTCTGTTGTCTCCGATCAATAGATTGTAGTAAAGTCATCATTAGAAGATGAGGAAGGATAAGTAATTTAAGAGGTCTGCTTTGGTTATTCTGTGGTCCTTGGGATTGCCTCAGGTGAGGTGCTCTGTAGGGCCGGTTCTGGTTCTGCTGCCTGTTGTTATTATTATTCCACCTCTGATTTCCCTGATTGTCTCCGCCTCCTATGTTGTTGTTGTCTCTCCAATTCTGATTAGAATTGTCCTGCCATCCATGGCTGTAATTGCCACCTTGATTGTACCCTTGGTTGGGGCGGTCATAGAAGTTATGAGTGGCTGCCACGGTGTTGTCTTCCTGCTGGAGCGGCGGACATTCATCAGTATAATGGCTATAATCAGCACAGACTCCGCAAACTTTCTGTGGGACTAACTGTTGGCTTTGCTGTGGTGGAGAAGGTTGAGCTTGCTGAACTTGTTGTTGATTCAATTGCATCTGCTTCAGCAAGTTGTTCATTTCACAGATACTCTGAGTTAGAGCAGCAGTCTCTCTACTAGAGGATAATTCTGCAACAGCTTTTGAACGGCCTTGTTTCTGCCTGTGATTCCGAGTAGATTCAGCTAAGTCGCTGATCAATTGCCATGCCTCATCAGTGGTCTTGTACTTTTTCATAGACCCATTGCTAGCACTTTCCAATGTGGTCTTATCTTGGGGCCTCATGCCCTATGTGACGTAACCGAGCAACACTATTTTCTCAATTATATGGTGGGGGCATGCTTCCAGAAGATTATTGAAGCGCTCCCAGTATTCATAGAGAGTCTCAGATTTGTCCTGAACAATCATGGAAATGTCTTTCCTCAATTTATCAGTAACTTCAGCTGGAGAGAACTTTTCCAAAAATTCTCTTCTAAGTGTATCCCAGTTGGATACAGTTGCTGCGGGTTGAGTGTAGTACCACTCTCTTGCCTTTCCCTCAAGAGAAAACAGGAAAGCTTTCAACAAAATTGAAGTTTCATCTGCACCATCACGCCTGACAGTAGAAAATCTCTCAGGTGCTTGATAGGCTCTTGAGCAGGTAAGCCATGAAACTTGGGCATCAAATTGAGCAGTGCAGTCTTTATTTCAAAGTCTGTAGCCACCGCTGGGTGATGCGCTTGAAACGGTTGCATTGTAAAATCAGGGGCTCCAGCCTCCTGGATAGTAACTTTCCTAGGTGCTGCTATGTCACCTACACATAAATCAACCGAATCAGTAGAACGGGGGCTAGTTTCTTCCTCAAATGACGTTTCAGATCTGCCCTCGGAGAGGACTAACCGACGCCGAGCTTGCCTTATTCGTGAAATAGTTCTTTCAATCTCAGGATCAAATACTGGCAAGCTTGGATCAGGAAGTGAACGCGTCATCTAGCGAAAGAAACAAGCAGCTCATAGTAGCAAGATAAAATAAAATTCAAATAAATAAATTCCAATTAATAACTTTAGCACTCTATTACAACTCCCTGGCAACGGCGCCAAAAATTGACGTGGCGAAAATTGGCGAGTCAAGAATTGTTATAAGATACGCGTTGCAAGTATAGTTCTTAACCAACCAGAATTCCGCTTATCAATTTAGAAGGTTGTCACAAAAATTAAAATTAAAATACTGGGAGTATGAATCCGAGGTCGTCTCCCAACGAGTTGCAGAAAGGTGTGCTATTTTATTAATCAGATGTTTTCAAAAGGGTTTGAGTTGAATAAACGGGAAATTAAATTGGAGAAATTAAGTAATTTAAATAAAAGCCTTGACTGGGAGTAGATTAGTTGGAAGCCCTATTCTTGTTGCAGTACTCTCAAGATTAATTGATAATTGAAGGTTGTTCTGTTTAGTTATCCCTTACTAGGTAAGGGAAAGTCAAACAAGTTGGAATGTTGTTTCTATTCACAAGTTCCAATCCGCTCAATTGAAAAGGATTAGTGTTAGTGACTAGAGAACATTCCAACAATAAACCCAATTACAATTTTTCTTTTAAGCACCCCAACTCAAGGGTTCCTTTCAATCAACTCCCCATCAAGTTAGGGATCTACTCGCTCATTGTGAATGTAGAACTCATAACATAGGAAAGGGAATTAAAGAAAGACATGATAAATAAAACTCAAAGGAATCAATTAAAAATAAAAGCAACTCTTGTATTAATAAATTCTAAAATAATCCAATAGTAAAATTGAGTAAATTAAAGGACATGGAAGAGTAAAGCCAAGTAAAGAAAACGAACTAGAATGACGAAGTCTTGATGAGGTAATAACTCTTCTCAATATCCCAATACAAAGAGCAATAGAAATAAAAATCCTAAGAACTATGAATGTGTAGAGAGAAAACCTAGAGGAGGAGTAAAATTAGATCTAAAAACTAAAACTGTGTAGAATGAATGTTGTTGTTGGTTTCTGCATGTCCTCTGGCTCTAGTCCGCTTTTCCGGGCCGAAAACTGGGTCAAAACAGGGCCCAAAATCGCCCCCAGCGATTCTGCAGATTATGCAGATCGCGCACGTCACGCGATCGTGTCATTCATGCAGACGCGTCATTCGGCGTTTTGCTTTTCCACGCGGGCACGCCTCCGCGTCACTTGTGCTATTCCAATCCGCGCGGTTGCGTGAGCCATGCGGCCGCGTCACTGCGATTTCCTCTCTTTTGCACGGTCGCACGAGCCATGCGGCCGCGTTACTTCTCGCTGGTCGTCTCCTCAATTTCTTGTGTTCCTTCCATTTTTGCAAGCTTCCTTTCCAATCTCCAATTCATTCATGCCCTATAAAGTCTGAAACACTTAACACACAGATCACGACATCGAATGGAATAAAGGGAAATTAAAATACATAATTAAAAGTCTCTAGGAAGCAAGTTTTTAATCATGTAATAATTTTAGGAAGGAAATATAAATGCATGCTAATCATATGAATAAGTGGGTAAAAATCATGATAAAACCACACAATTAAACACATTATAAACCATAAAATAGTAGTTTATAAAGTATAAATACCCCCAAAGAGTACTGAAGAAGGGGGTTAAGCGGTTGGTTTTAGATCCACTTTTACACTTCATTTTTGAGTACTTTTTGAGCTATGAGTAGCTAACTTCCCTCTCATTGAGAGAGGGAGCTCTGTTGTACTTGATGGATTGATAATAGTGAAATTCTTCTTCTCTTCATCTTCTCTTTGATTTGTTAGAAGGAATTTCGTTCTTAATGCTTAGTGTTCAATTATCTTGGAAAAGAGATTGAATGCAATTGGGTTTCATGAGAACCTTGGGAAAGGAAACATGAAATCATGCTTGAAATCCCTTCTCACACTTGAGTAGAATCTGGGTTTTGGTGTTTGGATATGTGACATATAATCCTCCCTCTACTTGGACCTATAATGGTGTGTGGTATAATCAGGGACTAAGCATATCTCTCTTCATGAGCAATTAGACCAAGGAAATTGGCTATTGATCAAGATCTGAGAGATTGAGTCACCAAGAGATTGGGGCTCAATCAATCATGATTGCCAAGAGGTCAATGAGTTGCATGATTGAAGAGGATATAAGCTAGATTTGATCCAAAGAGACAACATCTCCCAATCTCAATGAATTTCCCCATTCTTATCTATCCATTTCTCTATAGTTTAATTTTACATTCAGCAATTTCCCATTCCCATTTACATTCAAGTCATTTATGATTCTGCACTTTACATTCTGCCATTTATATTTCTGCACTTTATCACTTTTTCTTTATATTCTAGTCATTTACATTTATGTCATTTATAATTCTGCACTTCACAATCTTATTGATCTGCTTGACTAATTCATCAATTAATTAAAACTACTTGAATTTTCCAATTTCTGTGGATACGATCCCACTCTACTGTGGGTTATTACTTGATGATAACTTTGGTGCGCTTGCCAAAAGAACTAATTCACCAATTTTTGAATGGGGTGTGAATTGGACTCATCATTGTTCTCCCTAGGAATTGCAATAAAATGTTCAATTATTGGCTACAAGGGATTGGATGTTATGATTGCAAGGAGCAAGAAATTAAAGTTCAAGAAAGTACTTAAGCATGCAAGGGAATTAAAACTCAAAGCAAGTAAATCAAAATGGAATTCAAATGGCAAAAAAAGGGGAACTCTTAGCAAGGATTGGGAGTTAAGGATTCCTATCATAATCATAGACCACAAACATGATAATTGCTAAGAATTAATCCCAATTAGTCTATCCTAACATCGAGAATAAGTCAAAAGGGCATAATTGATCTCAATCCACAAGTCCTAATCAACTCACTAATTAACTTAGTGAAAGATTAGCGTTAGTGGAACCAAACCAACTAACAATTCTAATCACAATATCAAATGGACATCTATGACTCAAGGTCACCTAATTATCCAATTCCAAGCCAAGAGTGTGAACAACTATACAAAAATTAGAAGAGACATTTTATGAAACACCTAACATGCATAAAAGGGGAAAGCATATTAAATTGCAACAATAATAAAATCTATAACTACCAATTGCAATAAAATGATAATAACAACTCAAATAAGTATTAAAGAAACATAAAACATCAAAATTGCATTAAATGAAATTAAAAGTGACAAGTGTGTTCAAAGAACTAAAGTGGCATGAAAGCAAAATTAACAAAGGAAACTAAGAGATTAAAGACAAGAGAACATGAAAATGTAAATGAAACTATAATAAAACAAGAATTCAAGAGAGAAATTAAGGAGAGAATAAAGCTAAAAACCCTAATTCTAGAGAGTAGGGGGAGCTTCTCTCTCTAGAAAACTAACAAAAATATGTAAAAATCTAAACCTAAGTGCTCCCCATCTCGTTGCACAATGCAAGAGATCTTTCTTTGCAACTTGTCTATTTTCTGAGGAGGGTAGAACTTTTCCAAAAATTCTTTACACAATAAGTCCCAATTGGACCTAACTTCACCCGATTAAGTATAAAACCACTCTTTCGCTTTTCCCTCCAAAGAGAAAGGGAAAGCAAAGACCAACACTTCGGCTTCATCCGCCTCATGTCTTCTCGCGGTTGTACATGCAACTTGGAAATTCTTTAGATGCTTTAGAGGATCTTCCCCAGGTAGTCCATTGTATTTGGGAAGCAAGTTTATCGTGCCGGATTTGAGCTCAAAATTTGGATCTAAGGCCGGATACAAAATTTGAAGCGGTCGCAAATCAAGATCAGGAGCTCCGGCCTCCTTCAAGGTGATTCTTCGAGGTAGGTCTGTGATGAGTATTTTGGTGAAAAATAAATTTCCCCCAAAACACACAAATCTAACCGGCAAGTGTACCGGGTCGTATCAAATAATAAAAACTCACGGGAGTGAGGTCGATCCCACAGGGATTGAAGGATTGAGCAATTTTAGCTTAGTGGTTAATTTAGTCAAGCGAATCAAGATTTGGTTGAATGTTTTGTGATTTGCAGAAATTAAATTGCATGGAAGTAAAGAGAACAGGGAATTAAAGTGCTGAATCTTAAAGAACAAGAAATTAAATAGCAAAAACTTAGAATGCAAGAAAAGTAAATTACGGAATCTTAAAGTGCAAGAAATGTAAACGGCTGGAATTGTAAAGGGAATTGGGGATTGGATTTGCAGAATTTAAACAAGGAAAAGTAAATTGCATCAAGCAGAGAAGTAGAAGAAGGCTTGGGTTAGATTGGATCTTGAAGCAGAAAAGTAAATGAACATGAAAACAGTAAACAGAAAATGTAAAATTGGGAAATTAGATCTCAGGACCCAGAGACTAGAAAACCAAGTCTAGATCTCAATGCCTTCCTAGATCCAACAAGAAATTGAAATTGAAATTCAAAGAAAGTGGATGAAGAGCAATTAACAGAACTTGAAATTCAATCAAGCAGTAAATAAAGCAGTGAGATCCAAGGTTGAGATTGAAACAGAATTTCTTCAATTCTCCAACCCAAAATCCAAGACAAATGTAATTGAAATTGAAAGCAATAAAACTGAGAGGAAGAGAAGTGAATTCTCCTTCCCCAGGACAAAGAAATTAAAGATCACTCAATATCAAAAGCTCTCCGAAAACTATTATGAAAATTCCAAAAGAAAGCTCTCCGAAGAACTTGAATTCTATCCTATTTATACACTTTCTTCAAATGATCTTCAAGCCTTGAGTTGGGCCTTTGCTCTTGGTGGAATTGGGTTGAAAGAGGCCTTGGTTGATTGCTCTTGAAGTTTGGAGAAGAACCAAAGTGAACCAATTGAACCGGGTTGGAGTTTTGCAAAAGTTGGACCAAAAGTTTGAGCAAAAGTTAGGGGGCTAACTTTTGCCCAAACTTTTCATATCAGCAACTATATCCATCTGATACCAACGTTGGTGCCAAAGTTAGGGGTCTAACTTTGGCCCTAACGTTGGCCTTACCTTGTGCACTTGTGGCGCCAACGTTAGCCACCAAGTTAGGGGCTAACGTTGGCGCAAACTTTTGCTCCTCCCCTTGTGATTTTCATGTGCCAACGTTAGCCACCAAGTTAGGGGGCTAACGTTGGCGCAAACTTTTGCTCCTCCCCTTGTGATTTTCATGTGCCAACGTTAGCCACCAAGTTAGGGGGCTAACGTTGGCGCAAACTTTTGGTGCCCAGGGAGGTTTTCTTCATGCCAACGTTAGCCTCAAAGTTAGGGGGCTAACGTTGGCGCAAACTTTTGGTGCCCAGGGGTGATTTTCATGTGCCAACGTTAGCCTCCAAGTTAGGGGCTAACGTTGGGGCTAACTTTTCACCCAAAAGTTTGTGCAAAAGTTTGAGGCTAACTTTAGGTCCAGCTTTTTGCTTCCTGGTTCAATTTCACTCCTAGCTATTCCTTCTTGCTTCAACCTTTCTCCAAGCTTTCTTCACCTATCATTAATCAACCAAACACATCAAAGCTATGCTTAAAATCATGAGATATTCATTCTTTCATAATATGTGACAATTATAGTATAAAACCTCATGAAATAGCATGAATTCATACATGGTTGATTAAATCAAAGGAAACATGAAAATCTAGCTAATTGGCTTGCTTGTAGCTCAAGAAAGTGCATAATTCTAATGAAAACAAAAGAAAAAGACTAGTTAAAATAGGCTAAGATGACTTGTCATCAGTCTGCCATGATGGTGTCACCTGAGTCACTCAAAGAGAATTCAGTACTCCCCATAGATGAATATAGAGTCTCCTCGTTGATTGGAGAATGATGGCCACGGATGGTTGGTGATAGTGAATTGGAGTGCTCCTCTAGGGAACCCAATTCACTATTCACAAAAGCTAGCCGGCGCCGAGCTTGCCTTATATGAGTTAAAGTTCTTTCAATTTCCGGATCAAAGTGGCCAAGCTCGGGTCTGGAAACGACCGTGTCATTCAACTAAGGAGGCAATAAAACCATGCAATTATGAAAAGCAAAACAAAAATAGGCAAGTAAACAAGAACCAACTTAACAATCAAAGACTACTAAAATTAACTAAAGAGGGAAGTGGTATCTACAATTAGAGCCAAGTAGCAAACCAAAATCAAATATTTACACTATTCATATATTTACAACAACCAAAATAGTAGCACTCTTTGAACTTGAAGTGAACTCCCCGGCAACGGCGCCAAAATTTGGTAAATGACGCCCAAAATGCATATAGGTTAGGAACTTGGTTATCGAAAATGGAATTAATGTTGCAAGTATAGTACTAACCCAACAAATTGGACATCAATCAAATTGGAAATTCACAAGATGTCTCATAATTCAAAACTAATTCAAAATCGAGAGTACTAGACTCCCGAGTCGTCTCCCTAGGAGCACTTTAGAACTGAGTGTGCAATTCCGGTTGTAGTGATAAAGGGGTTGTGAATGAAGAAATGAACATATAAAGCAATAAAAGAACATGAAAAATTGTAATGATTGAACAAATTATAAAATTAAAGAACCGACTGCGTAATATAAATAAGTAAAGTAATAAAGAGATCAACATATAAATGTATGAAAGATTGAAAGCATAAAAAGAGTTTTGACTTGAAGTGAGCTAAGGGTCCTTTCCTTGTAAGAACCACAACTATGACAATTATGATGGATTAGTCTCACTTGATCAACCCTCACATCGGAAAGTAAGTTAAATGAGTATAAGTGTCCTTAACCCACAAATCCTAAATTTCTTACTAATTGCCTTAGCAACAACTTAGTGTTAGTGGGAACAAGAACAATAAACAATCCAAGAATTAAAACTAAATGTTGAACATTCCAACTCCAGAAACCCAATTGCTCACTTTACCCAAGCCAAGAACAAAAAATTTAGCCTAAAACCATGTTTGATATTTTGTCAAACACTTAGTGGGCAAGAACTTTAAACATTGGAAAAATGGGAAAAGACTTGAAACTAAAAGCAACAATTAATCTCAATCAACAAGAATAACATAAGAAAGTATGAAACAAACATTAAACATCAAATTCATCAACAAGAAATTAAAATTGCAAGAGAAAACTAGCAAAGAGTAATGACAATGTAACTACAAAGTGTAATAACAAGAGAATACTTACAATGAAAGCTAGCAAAATCCAAAATCAAAATTGGAAATGGCACTTGAATGTAAAACCCTAATATAAACCCTAATAGAGATGATGAAAAACTTAGAGAAAACTAAACTAAAAACTTCCTACCACTACCCTAAAACTATAATAACGATATGCTATCTTACGTTCCTCATTCCCCCCCCCCCCAATATGAGCTAGAAGACTTCAGAAATGGGCCTCCAAAGTCCCCAAATCGCGAGGCACGTGCTCTTTTAATGAATTCATGTGCGGACACCTGTGCGGATGTACAGACGCGTGTGTCCGCACACTTCGCGAAAAATCCTTTCCTGTGCGTATGCACAAGTAGCTGTGCGCACGCACACTAGGCGATACATGGCTCTACGCGTGACGCGCTCGAAATGATCCACGCGCTCTGATTGGGCGGCTATGCATACGCACAAGTAGCTGTACGCATGCACAGGTCTCTGAACTCATCTCCTTTGATTCCTCTTGTTTCCTCCACTTTGTATGCTCTTCTTCCATTTTTTCCAACCCATTCCTACCTTATACACCTGGAATCACCCACCAAAAACATCAAGGCATTGAGTGGAAGGCAAATGGAATAAAATAGATTAAATTATGAACAAAAGAGCATATTTTCATAATCAAGCACAATTTGGGAGAAAAGTTCGAAAGCATGCTGATGAGCGGATAATTTATACGCTTTTTGGCATTGTTTTTAAGTAGTTTTTATATTATTTTAGTTACTTTTTATTATATTTTTATTAGTTTTTATGCAAAAATCACATTTCTGGACTTTACTATCAGTTTGTGTGTTTTCCTGTAACTTCAGGTATTTTCTGGCTGAAATTGAGGGACCTGAGCAAAAGTCTGATTTAGAGCCTGAGAAAGGACTGCAGATGCTGTTGGATTCTGACCCTCCTGCACTCGAAGTGGATTTTATAGAGCTACAGAATCCCAATTGGCGCGTTCTCAATTGCGTTGGAAAGTAGACATCTTGGGTTTTCCATCAATGTATAATAGTCCATACTTTGCCCGAGATTTGATGGCCCAAACTAGCATTTAAACGCCAGCCAAAGACCCTTTTCTGGCGTAAAACACCGGAACTGGCACAAGAACTAGAGTTAAACGTCCAAAATGGCATCCAAGCTAGCGTTTAACTCCAGAAAAGGCCTATGCACATGTAAAGCACAATAATCAGTCCAAGCACACACCAAGTGGGCCCCCGGAAGTGGATTTCTGCACTCTCTACATTTAGTTACTCAATTTTTGTAATCCTCAATAACTAGTTTAGTATAAATACTAGTCTTTCCTATTGTATTCGACACTTTTTATCATCTTATGCCATTTTTCACATTTGGGAGGCTGGCCATTCGGCCATTCCTAGACCTTTTTCTCTTATGTATTTTCCAACCGTGGAGTTTCTACACCTCAAAGATTAAGGTGCGGAGCTCTGCTGTTCTTCATGAATTAATGCAAGTACTGTTGTTTCTCTTTCAATTCACGCGTACTTCTTCTCCAAGATATACTCTTGTACTTAATTCAGTTAAGTCAGAATGAAGGGGTGACCCGTGACAATCACCCACTATCTTTGTTACTCGCTTAGCCAAGATCCACGTGCCTGACAACCACAAGCGATCTACATGAGAGCATTTGCCTCTCCTAACAATAGAGGATTCGAATCCGTGAGATTAGAACCTTCGTGGTAGAGGCTAGAACCAATTGGCAACATTCTTGAGATCCGGAAAGTCTAAACCTTGTCTGTGGTATTCCGAGTAGGATCTGGGACGGGATGACTGTGACGAGCTTCAAACTCACGAATGTTGGGTGCAGTGACTGTGTGCAAAAGGATAGAGAGATCCTATTCCGACACAGGTAAGAACTGACAGATGATTAGCCGTGCGATAGGTGTGCCTGGTATTTTTCATCCGAGATGAGAGATCCGACAGTTGATTAGCCGTATAGAAACCGTACCTGGACCATTTTCGCTGAGAGGATAGATGGTAGCCATTGACAATGGTGATCCACCAACATACATCTTTCCATGGAAGGGAGCACGCATGATTGGATGAAGACAATAGGAAAGAAGAGGTTCAGAAGCAACAAAGCATCTCTAAATGCTTATCTGAAATTCTCACCAATGAATTACATAAGTATCTTTATTTTAATTTGCATTTTATTTATCTTTCAATTATCAAAACTCATAACCAATTGAATCCGCCTAACTAAGATTTACAGGATGACCATAGCTTGCTTCAAGCCGGCAATCTCCGTGGGATCGACCCTTACTTGCGTAAGGTTTTATTACTTGGACGACCTAGTAGACTTGCTGGTTAGTTATACCGGAGTTGTGAAAAGTGTGATCACAATTCCGTGCACCACATGCTATTCAAGGGAATAAGGGCAAGTTTATGTGATGAAAATCCATTCAATTCTAACCAAAAATCATCATCAAATATGGATTCATCAATGAGCAAATAGGAAACATAAATGAATAGAAATTGAATGAAGGAAATAAAGAGCAGAAAAAGTAAATGGCAAGAATATAAAGTGCTGGAAAATTAAAGAGCAAAAAAAGTAAAGTACAGAAAAGTCAAGTGCAAGAAAAAGTACAAGGAAATGAATTGCAAAAAAGTAAATGACAGAAAGTAAAGATAGCAGACATAAGGGATTGGAGATGTTGATTCCTCTTGAATCAATGGGTCTCACTCCTTCTCAATCATATTAGATAGATCCATGGTGGACTGTGAGTAATTAAACCCCAATCTCTTGGTGATTTAATTTCTCTTCACATAATCAATTGCCAATCTCTTGATCTAATTGCTCATGAGAAAAGGTGAAGTTCAATTTCTATTCCAAAAGCCACCCAACCCTCAAGATCTCAATTCATAGTGGTTACATCTCACATACCAACTAAGAATGTATTGATCTAGAGGATTATGAGAGAAGTTCCTCAAACTGAATTCCATGATCCCTCTCTCGAGGCTCACATGCAATTTAAGTAGATCCAATCCCCCTCTCGGTAGTAATAGGATCTATAAAGCACAAAGACTATTTCTTAGAAAAACAAACATGATTTTTAATCTCATACTACATAATTCAAAGTGCATAAAAATAAAGATGAAAATTAAGAATTCAAAACTGAAAATGAAAATTCAAGAATTCACAAATGAGAATTACAAACTAAAACTAAACTACTACTAAGGAAAAAAAGAAAAGAAAAGGAAAAAGAGTGTATGAGGGGATTGGAGGGGTCTGAAGACCCACTCCCAGTGGAGTGTGCCAATGTGTGTTTTCAGCTAAGAGTTCCCTTCTCTGCTCCCCCTCTGGATGGATGCCTAATTCTATGAAACTAAGGCCTTTATATAGGCTTTCCTAAATTAAAAATTAAAATGAAATTGAAAACAAATTACAATCAAACGAAAATTAATTATTCTAGATGATTCTTGTGGCCTTGATTGGTTAACAATTGTGGGCTTGCTTGCTTCAATTTAGAGTGGACTTGGATTGAAAAATGAATCAAAATGAGGCTTCAGGCTAGCGTAGCATTTTTCAGGAAAGCTTATTGTTCGCGAACCCACACGTACGTGTCACCCACGCGTGTGCGTCATCAAGCTTTTTAGCACTTGTCACAGGTATGCGTCACCCACACGTGCGCGTCATCTTCAGCGTTGGTGTCAAAGGCGTAGCATTAGTGTCAAAGGCGCTCTTCCACCCGTACGCGTCATCCACGCGTGCGCGTGGGCTTCCAAAAATATCATTTTCACGCGTATGCGTCACCAGCTAAATTTTAACTTTCACACGTACGCATCATCCACGCATACGCGTCGCTAGCAAAATTTTCCAACTTCTTTCGCAGGCGCTCTTGGAATAACGTAGCGCCAAAGGCGCTCTGTTGTGCTGTGCAGCGCTTTTGAAGGAAGCGTAGCGCCAAAGGCGCTCTTCTCTTGGATGCTCCTTGTTTTCCTCTGCTTCTGCTTTTCCTATCATCAAGCAAATAAGTGCATCAAGGTAATATACAAGATGATCTTTATATACTAAGTGTGCTAATAATACTCAAAATTAAAACTTCACTTAGTGTGATCTATTTTATCATATTTACCCTGTATATTAGCTAAAATTCACCTATGCTTGAGATTTTATTTCATGCAGAGATATTTCATGCTATTACTTATTTATTAACAAAATTTGTATGAAAACTAAACTAAAATCTACTAAAATAACAACTAAAAATAGGCAATGATGCACCCGCATCACAACACCAAACTTAAACCATGCTTGTCCCCAAGCAAGAAAAGGACTATACACAAAGAATTCTCTTTATGGGAATGTGCTGAGGAATTGCTTATGATGCTTTAGTGAATGAAGTGACTAAGAGATAATGGGAGCTAACTTCAATTGTATGCTTACGCAAGGATTCCAGTGCTCATTATTGCTTATATCTTGGAAGTCTTAGATCTCAGGAGTGTCATTCAGATGGTATTATGGAATCCTCTTTATAGATTATCACCTTGAAGGAGCACTTATTCATCTTGGCCTCGACTCTAGGTGTCATGTCTCAAAGCGACCCTTTATGATAAGTTTTCAATCAATACTCCCAACCCAGTTGGGTTAAGATATTAGGTGATGAAGCACCCCTTAGGATTTACTTGCTCAGGCCTCTCTCTTTGACACAAATCCCTCACAAGCATGTAACTAGGATAATAACTCTTTGAGTTTTTGTATCTTTCTTTTTCTCCCTAGTAATTGATGCTCAGAGCCTTGGGCTTGTTCTTTATTTTTCTTTTTCTTTTGTTTTATTTTGTTACTAGTTCTTAGATCAATAGGTTTTTTAGAATTTCCATAACAGTTCTCCAAATTTCAATTCCTGTTTATGAGCTCCCATGCAAGTTTTCACAAACATGAAACCTCAATACACAATCACACAATCAGACCATTTCTCTTAATCTTTAGCTTACCTCAAAATTGATAAAATTCCTTAACACTTTCCTTTGAAAAGAATGATTTGCATTTTAAGTGTAATGGGTGCAAGCAAATGCAAAAGCAAGGTGAAATGAGAAGGAGTGAATCATGCTTATTACTAAAAGAAACTAAATAGAATAGAAAATAGAACAGAGAACTTCAAAGCAAAGGACATTCATGATTGCATTTAAGCATACTGGGAGTAAATGAGAACGAAAGGAACTTTACAACCTTTGTAGCTCACCTTCACCCTTGTTGTCCTTTCTTGCAGACTTTCTCTCTCCAATCACCATCTTAGAATGAGTGCTTTGCCGGCAAGCAATAAGTAGGATCAGTGGTGCTGGGATTGTGATTAATCATGAATGTAAAAAAGAAACACAATATAAGTAATGCATGAATTTAAGCAAGCTTGGTTAAAGATAATGATGAGCGAATAATTTATATGCTTTTTGGCATTGTTTTTAAGTAGTTTTCAGCATGTTTTAATTACTTTTTAGTATATTTTTATTAGTTTTTATTCAAAATTCACATTTCTGGACTTCACTATGAGTTTGTGTGTTTTTCTGTAATTTCATATATTTTTTGGCTGAAATTGAGGGACCTGAGCAAAAATCTGATTCAGAGGCTGAAAAAGGACTGCAGATGCTGTTGGATTCTGACCTCCCTGTACTCGAAATGGATTTTCTGGAGCTACAAAACCCAAATGGCGCGCTCACAATTTCGTTGGAAAGTAGACATCCAGGGCTTTTCAGCAATATATAATAGTCCATACTTTGCTCAAAGATAAACGACGTAAACTGGCGTTCAACGCCAGTTCCATGCTGCATTCTGGCGTTAAACGCCAGAAACAGGTTACAAGTTGGAGTTAAACGCCCAAAACAGGTTACAACCTGGCGTTTAACTCCAGAAACAGCCTAGGCACGTGTAAAGCTGAAGTCTCAGCCCTAGCACAGACCAAGTGGGCCCCGAAAATGGATTTCTACACTATCTATCGTAGTTTACTCATTTTCTGTAAACCTAGATTACTAGTTTAGTATTTAAGCAACTTTTAGAGATTTATTTTGTACCTGATGACATTTTACACATTTCATATTGTATTTCTAACAGCATGAGTCTCTAAACCCCATGGTTGGGGGTGAGGAGCTCTGTCGTGTCTTGATGAATTAATGCAATTACTTCTATTTTCTATTCAATCACGCTTGTTTCTGTTCTAAGATACTCGCTTGTACTTAACCGTGGTGAATGTGATGATCCGTGACACTCATCATTATTCTCAACCTATGAACGCGTGCCTGACAACCACTTCCGTTCTACCTTAGATTGAGTGTGTATCTCTTAGCCTCTTAGTTTATGATCAGAGTCTTCATGGTATAGGCTAGAATTATTAGCGGCCATTCTTGAGATCCAAAAAGTCTAAACATTGTCTGTGGTATTCCGAGTAGGATCTGGGAAGGGATGACTGTGACGAGCTTCAAACTCACGAGTGTTGGGAGAACCGACAGATGATTAGCCGTGCGGTGACAGCGCATTTGGACCATTTTCACTGAGAGGATGGATGGTAGCCATTGACAACGGTGATCCACCAATATATAGCTTGCCATGGAAGGAGCCTTGCGTGTGTGAAGAAGAAGACAGTAGGAAAGTAGAGATTCAGAAGACAGAGCATCTCCAAAACCTCAATCTGTTCTCCATTACTACATAACAATTAACCTTTATTTCATGTTATTTAGTTTTCATAAACAAAAGTAATTTTTATTATTAATCTCCTGACTAAGATTCACAAGATAACCATTGATTGCTTCAAGCCAACAATCTCCGTGGGATCGACCCTTATTCACGTAAGGTATTACTTGGACGACCCAGTGCACTTGCTGGTTAGTTGTGCGGAGTTGTGAATCACGATTTTGTGCACCAAGTTTTTGGTGCCGTTGCCGGGGATTGTTCGAGTTTGGACAACTAACGGTTTATTTTGTTTCTTAGATTAGGAAAAACTTTTCTTTTTGGTTTAGAGTATTCTATTATTGTTTTTGGTTAAATTTTTTTTTTAAAAATCCTTATTTTCACTATTTAAAAATTTTTTTTTGAAAAATTTCTATAAACTAATATTTGAGTTTTTCTGTTTGAGTTTAGATTCATATTTTAAGTTTGGTGTCAATTGCATGTTTTTATTTTCCTTTAAATTTTCGAAATTTGTGTTCATTGTTCTTTCTTGATCTTCAAGTTGTTCTTGCTATTTTTCTTGTTGGATATTTAGTTTTTCCTATTCTGTGTCTTTTCTTGTTTTTCTTGGGCATTTTCAAATTATTAGTATTCAAAAATTTTATATACATTAAATACCTTTTTTAAAAAAACACTTTAAATTTATAGCTTAGTTGGCTAGAGCGTTGAGCTTATGTTCTTGGAAATTGAGTATCTTCCTTTTAAAACTTTTCAAAAATAATTTTTCTTTGATTAAATCTTGTACCAAACTTTTAAGTTTGGTGTTCTCTTGCCATCTTTCCTTAATTTTCGAAAATTTATTTTTAGTTTTCCTAAAAGTTTTAAGTTTGGTGTTCTTTTTATGTTATTGAGTCTTTGAAATTTATTCTTGTTGTTCTTGTGAATCTTCAAGGTGTTCTTGAGTCTTCTTTGTATTTTGATCTTAAAATTTTTAAGTTTGGTGTTCCTTGGTGTTTTCACTCCAAAATTTTCGAAAAACAAGGAGCATTAGATCTAAAAATTTTAAGTCTTGTGTCTTTTGTCTGTTTTTCTCTTTCATCATTAAATTCAAAAATATCTTTTCTCTTTATTTCAATTAATTTTCAAAATTTCCCTTTAAAAATTCAGATTTTTATTTAAAAAAAAAACTTTCTATTTTATCTTATCTTAGTTTTAAAAATTCAAAATTCAAGTCTTTTTCGAAAATCATATTCAAAAATTTTCAAATCTTTTCAATTAATTAGTCAATTCAACATTCAAAATTCTTTTTATTTTTTTTCTTTTAATTTTCAAAATCTGTATTTTATCTTCTAATTATATTACTTTATTTTATTTCATTTTTTTCGGTTATTTTTAATTAAATAAAACAATATATATATATTTTTTATTTGCAATCCGCATCATCTCCCTTTCTCCATCATGGACCTAAGTGGAAATGAATAGTCCAGAAGGACTCTGGGGTCATATGCTAACCCCACTACTGCTGCATATGGGAGTAGCATCTGTATACCTCCCATCAAAGCAAGCAGTTTTGAGCTAAATCCTCAGCTCATTGTCATGGTGCAGCAAAATTGCCAGTATTCCGGTCTTCCACGGGAAGAACCTACTGAGTTTCTGGCGCAGTTCTTGCAAATTGCTGACACAGTGCGTGACAAGGAGGTAGATCAGGACGTATACAGGCTGTTACTGTTTCCGTTTGCTGTAAAAGATCAAGCTAAGAGGTGGTTAAATAACTAACCCACAGCAAGCATAAGAACATAGAAACAGTTATCAGACAAATTCCTGAATCAATATTTCCCTCTAAAAAGGATGACATAGCTAAGGCTGGACATCCAAGGCTTTAAACAAGAGGATGATGAATCCCTTTATAATGCCTAGGAGAGGTATAGAGGGATGCTAAGGAAATGCCCCTCTGAAATGTTTTCAGAGCGGGTGCAGTTAGACATCTTCTACTATGGGCTTACAGAAAAAGCTCAGGTATCTCTAGACCACTCAGCTGGTGGATCTATACACATGAGAAAGACTATTGAAGAGGCTCAAGAGCTTATCGATATAGTTGCTAGAAATCAGCATCTGTACATAAGTAGTGGGTCCTCCATAAAAGAAGATGCCAAAGTAGTATCTACTGAACTTGGTCCTGCAGAACAAGTTGCTGAACTCAATCAACAGTTGTGTTTTCTAACAAAACAGCTAGTAGAATTCAAGGAGATGCTACAAGACACTAAAAATGCTAATAAAAATATGGAAGTACAGTTGAATCAGACAAAATAGCAGTTATCAAAGCAGATAACAGAAGAGTGCCAGGCAGTTCAATTAAGAAGTGGAAAAACATTAAATACCTCACTTCAGAGTAGCAGAAAGCCAAGAGAAGAACAACTGACAGAGGATGAGCAAAAAACTATCCAAAATCCCTCTGAGGACAGTAAGAGCCCAGAGAGGAATAACTCTGGCATTCAAACGCCAGAAAAAGATGCAAAGCTGGCGTTAACCGCCCAACCCACGCACAGTTCTGGCGTTCAAACGCCAGAAACAGGCAATGAGCTGGCGTCAAACGCCCAATGGAATCTCATTTCAGGCGTTCAAACGCCAGAAACAGATAAGAAGTTGGCGTCCAACGCCAATCAAGCTTCCAACCCTGGCATTCAAACGCCAGTAAGGGATCAGACACACACAAATACTGATAACAACCCCTCTAAAAAGGCTTCTCCAACCACCTCTGTAGGAAATAAACCTACAGCAACCAATGTTGAGGAATACAAAGCCAAGATGCCTTATCCTCAGAAACTCCGCCAAGAAGAGCAGGATAAGCAATTTGCCCGCTTTGCAGACTATCTCAGAACTCTTGAAATAAAGATTCCGTTTGCAGAGGCACTTGAGCAAATACCCTCTTATGCCAAGTTCATGAAAGAGATCTTGAGTCATAAGAAGGATTGGAGAGAAACTGAAAGAGTTCTCCTCACTGAAGAATGCAGTGCAATCATTCTGAAAAGCTTCCCAGAAAAGCTTAAAGATCCCGGGAGCTTTATGATACCATGCATATTAGAGGGTAATTGCACCAACTATCAGAAAGCTTGGTTTGCTTGAAGAAATCAAACTAACCCAGATATGTCTCCAACTTGCTGATAGCTCCATTAAATACCCATCAGGCGTGATTGAAGACATGATTGTCAGAGTTGGGCCATTCGCCTTTCCCACTAACTTTGTAGTACTGGAAATGGAGGAGCACAAGAGTGCTACTCTCATTCTAGGAAGACCTTTTCTAGCAACTGGATGAACTCTCATTGATGTCCAAAAAGGGCAAGTAACCTTGAGAGTCAATGAGGATGAGTTCAAGTTAAATGCTGTCAAAGCCATGCAGCATCCAGACACACCAAAAGACTGCATGAAAGTTGATCTTATTGACTCTTTGGTAGAGGAGATCAACATGGCTGAGAGTCTCAAATCATAGCTAGAAGACATCTTTAAAGATGCTCAGCCTGATCTGAAGGATTCATAGGAAATAAAAGAGCCTCTGGAAATTCCTCAGGGAGAGGAAAAACCTCCTAAACCCGAGCTCAAACCACTACCACCATCCCTAAAATATGCATTTTTGGGAGAACGTGACACTTTTCCGGTGATCATAAGCTCTGCTTTAAACCCACAGGAAGAGGAAGCACTACTTCAAGTGCTAAGGACACACAACACAGCTCTTAGGTGGTCCATAAGTGATCTTAAGGGCATCAGCTCCGCAAGATGCATGCACAAAATCCTATTGGAGGATAATGTAAGCCAGTTGTTCAACCACAGAGGCGGCAAAATCTAGCCATGAAGGAGGTGGTGCAGAAAGAGGTCACCAAGTTTCTAGAGGCTGGGATTATTTATCCCATTTCTGATAGCCCCTGGGTGAGTCCTGTCCAAGTTGTCCCCAAAAAGGGAGGCATGACAGTGGTTCATAATGGAAAAAATTAACTGGTTCCTACAAGAACAGTTACAGGGTAGCGCATGTGTATTGACTACAGAAGGCTCAATACAGCCACCAGAAAGGATCATTTTCCTTTACCATTCATAGACCAGATGCTAGAAAGACTAGCAGGTCATGATTATTACTGCTTTTTGGATGGCTATTCAGGCTACAACCAAATTGCAGTAGATCCCCAAGATCAAGAGAAAACAGCATTCACATGTCCATCTGGAGTATTTGCCTACAGAAGAATGCCATTTGGGCTGTGTAATGCACCTGCAACCTTTCAGAGATGCATGCTCTCTATCTTCTCTGATATGGTGGAAAAATTTCTGGAAGTCTTCATGGATGACTTCTCAGTATAGGGAAACTCATTCAGCTCTTGTCTTGATCACCTGACACTGGTTCTGAAAAGATGCCAAGAGACTAACCTGGTTTTAAACTGAGAAAAATGTCACTTTATGGTGACTGAAGGGATTGTCCTTGGGCACAAGATTTTGAACAAGGGAATAGAGGTGGATCAAGCTAAGGTAGAGGTAATTGAAAAATTACCACCACCTGCCAATGTTAAGGCAATCAGTAGCTTTCTGGGGCATGCAGGATTCTACAGGAGGTTTATAAAGGATTTTTCAAAAATTGCAAAACCTCTAAGCAACTTGCTCGCTGCTGACACGCCATTCGTGTTTGACACAGAGTGTCTGCAGGCATTTGAAACTCTGAAAGCTAAGCTGGTTACATCACCAGTTATTTCTGCACCAGACTGGACATTACCATTCGAACTAATGTGTGATGCCAATGACCCTGCCATTGCTGCAGTCAGTATTGGGACAGAGGCATGACATGCTTCTGCATGTCATTCATTATGCTAGCCGTGTTTTAAATGATGCCCAGAAAAATTACACAACCACAGAAAAAGAATTGCTTGTAGTGGTTTATGCCATTGACAAGTTTAGATCATACTTAGTAGGATCAAAAGTGATTGTGTACACTGACCATGCTGCTCTTAAATATCTACTTACAAAGCAGGATTCAAAACCCAAGCTCATAAGAGGGGTGTTGCTTCTGCAAGAGTTTGATATAGAAATAAGAGACAGAAAAGGGACAAAAACCCAAGTGGCTGATCATCTGTCCCGGATAGAACCAGTAGAAGGGGCATCCTTTCCTTCTATTGAGATCTCTGAAACCTTTCCAGATGAGCATTTGTTCGCCATTCAGGAAATACCATGGTTTGCAGACATTGCAAACTATAAAGCTGCAAGGTTCATACCCAAGGAGTACAGCAGGCAACAAAAGATAAAATTAATTACTAATGCAAAGTACTACTTGTGGGATGAACCCTATCTCTTTAAGAGATGTGCAGACGGAATAAACCGTAGGTGTGTTCCTAGAGAAGAAGCACAGAAGATCTTATGGCATTGCCATGGGTCACAATATGGAGGCCACTTCGGAGGTGAGCGAACAGCCACCATGGTCCTCCAATGTGGCTTCTACTGGCCTACCCTCTATAGAGATTCCCGAGAGTTTGTACGTAACTGTGACAGTTTCTAGAGAGCTGGTAATCTGCCTCATGGTTACGCCATGCCTCAACAAGGAATCTTGGAGATTAAGTTGTTTGATGTATGGGGTATTGACTTCATGGGGCCTTTCCCACCATCATACTCAAACACTTATATTCTGGTTGCAGTCGACAATGTATCCAAATGGGTAGAGGCCATTGCCACACCCACTAATGATACAAAGACAGTGCTGAAGTTCCTTCAGAAATATATCTTCAGCAGGTTTGGTGTCCCTAGAGCACTAATTAGTGATGGGGGAACTCACTTATGCAACAAACAACTTTACTCTGCTATGGTCCGGTATGGAATTAGCCCAAGGTGGCAACTCCATATCATCCACAGACAAACGGACAAGCTGAAGTCTAACAGAGAACTAAAAAGAATCCTAGAACGGACTGTAAGTACCCGTAGACAGGATTGGGCAAGAAGCTTGGATGATGCTCTGTGGGCTTACAGAATAGCATTCAAGACTCCTATAGGGACCTCTCGATACCAGCTTGTGTATGGTAAGGCCTGCCATCTGCCTGTGGAACTAGAGCATAAGGCCTACTGGGCAACCAGATTCCTAAACTTTGATGCCAAATTAGCTAGAGAAAAAAGATTGCTCCAGCTAAATGAGCTAGAGGAATTCAGACTCACTGCTTTCGAAAATTCCAAGCTTTACAAAGAGAAAGCAAAAAGGTGGCATGACAGAAAGCTGTCATCTAGAGTCTTTGAACCAGGACAAAAGGTTCTGCTGTTTAACTCTAGGCTCAGGCTATTCCCCGGGAAACTGAAATCCCGGTGGAGGGGACCATATGTGATTACAAGTGTGTCACCATATGGCTGTGTGGAGGTTCAAGACATTGATTCTAATAAGAAGTTCATTATTAATGGACAGAGAATCAAGCATTATATTGAAGGCAATGTTGAGCAAGAGTGCTCAAGGCTGAGGCTAGAATAAAAGCTCAGCAAGGTCCAGCTAACGACAATAAAGAAGCACTTGCTGGGAGGCAACCCAGCCATTAGCAAAGCTATTTATTTATTTATTTATTTATTTATTTTAATTATAAATGTTTAATATAAAGAATCAATTGCATAAGTTCACAGCGTTACAGAAGGATTTAGAATACAAAACAGGGAGAAGGAGCTCACTGGCAAGAAAATGCCAGTACGAGGTACATTTGGGCGTTAAACGCCCAAAAGAAGCATCTACTGGGCGTTTAACGCCAGTAATGATACCTTTTTAGGTGTTAAACGCCAGAATGGGTACCATTCTGGGCGTTTAACGCCATACTTGCAGCATCCTGGGCGTTCAGAAAAATGCCCAGTGACGAAAGATTTCTGGCGTTTAACGCCAGCCAGAAGCAACAGATGGGCGTTAAACGCCCAAAAGAGGCTACAGATGGGCGTTAAACGCCCAAAACAAGCAGCAGTTGGGCGTTTAACGCCAGGATTGTGGAGGGGAGGAAGTTTTTGTTCCCAACTTGATTTTTTTTTAAAATTTCATATTTCCATCCATTTTTCTTGCATAAACATGTTCCCATACTTTCATTTTTCAAACTTTTTTCAAAAAAAAAAAAAGTTTTTTAAAATATCTTAATCCTAAAATTAAATCTTTCTCAATTCTTCTTCAACCTCTTTTCAAATCTTTTTCAAAACAAATCTATCTTTTTCAAATTTTTTTTTTCAAACTCATTAATATCTTTTTCAAATCTTCACAATATTTTTAGAACAAATCTATCTTTTTCAAATATCTTTCGTATCTTTTCAATTTTAAATTACATCTTATCCTATCATACTTATCTTTTCCAAATCACAGTTTCTATCATATCTTTTAAAAAATTTTCGAAAACCCACCCCCTTCCCTTTAAATCCTCGTTCGGCCTCTCCCTCTCTTCCACAATTCAAACTTGGCTCTCCCTCTATCCCTTTCCTTTCCTTTCTTTTGCTTGGGGACAAGCAAACCTCTAAGTTTGGTGTGTTTATCCGTGATCACTAAGCCAATACCCACCAAGATCATGGCTCCTAAGGGAAAACAAACCACCTCAAGAGGCAAGAAAGAGAATATTCTAAAACCACTTCGGAATCAAGGGAAGTTCTAAACCAAAGAACATTCAGACCATTACTACAAAATAATGGGTCTAAGGTCAGTGATTCCGGAAGTTAAATTTGATCTGAAAGAAGACGAATATCCGGAGATCCAAGAGCAAATTCGAAACAGGAGCTGGGAAATCCTAGCTAATCCTGAGACAAACGTGGGAAGAAACATGGTTCAGGAATTCTACTCTAATCTTTGCAGACAAACAGGCAGAGAATAGCTGGAACCGCATTCTATGACTATCGAACTCTGGTCAGAGGGAAAATTGTTCACACCCACCCTGACAAAATAAGAGAGATCTTCAAGCTGCCTCAATTGTAAGATGACCCGGACTCCTTTAATAGGAGAATGATGAGACCGAATAAGAGCTTGGACAAAATTCTAGAGGACATATGCCTCCCTGGAACCAAATGGACAACCAACACAAAGGGTGTCCCAAACCAACTCAAGAGAGGAGATCTCAAACCAGTCGCTAGAGGCTGGCTGGACTTCATTGGGCGTTTTATACTGCCCACTAGCAACTGCTCTAAAGTCACCCTCAAAAGAGCAGTGATGATTCATTGCATTATGTTGGGAAAAGAAGTGGAAGTTCATCAGCTGATTTCTTGTGATCTTTACACAATTGCAAACAAGAACTCCAAAGATGCCAAATTGGCTTATCCAAGCTTAATCTCTATGCTATGTAAAGATGCTGGGATAAAGATGGGAGTAGATGAGTATATCTCAGTTGAGCAACCAATCACCAAAAAGTCAATGGAAGGACAACAAGTGCAGGACGACCCCATCAAGAGGAGAACACAGGAGTTCCTCCCTAAAATCCCTCAAATTGAATACTGGGAGCATTTAGAAGCATCTGTCACCAAGTTGTAAGAAGCTGTGGATCAACTGAAAGAAGAGCAGCAAAATCAAAATAGCATGCTCTGCAAACTGCTTAGGGAACAAGAAGAGCAAGGGCGTGAACTGAAGGAACTGAAGCGCCAGAAGCTATCTCTTGGAGGGCCAAGCACCCCACAGACTAAAGAGGCATCTACCTCCCAAAATAAAGGTTGTTGAGTCCTAACTCTGTGATAACCTTTTATCCATTTTAAAAAAAAGTACATGAGTATTAGAATTAGAGTCAATTGTCTTTATGTCCTTAATTTCCTTTCTTTACTAATTGTCTGCTTTTTATGCATAGTTTATATTATTTCTATTAAATAATGAATAAAGAGTAGAGTCTATGCCTTAAGGTTATGAATGTCCTATGAATCCATCACCTTTCTTAAATGAAAAATGTTTTAATTTCAAAAGAACAAGAAGTACATGATTCTGAATTCATCCTTGAAATTAGTTTAATTATTTTGATGTGGTGACAATACTTTTTGTTTTCTGAATGAATGCTTGAACAGTGCATATGTCTTTTGATATTGTTGTTTCTGAATGTTAAATATGTTGGCTCTTGAAAGAATGATGAAAAGGAGAAATGTTATTTGATAATCTGAAAAATCAGAAAATGATTCTTGAAGCAAGAAAAAGCAATGAAGAACAAAGCTTGCAGAAAAAAAATAAATGCGAAAAAAAATATAATAAAAGAAAGAAAAAAGAAAAAGCAAGCAGAAAAAGCCAAAAGCACTTTAAACCAAAAGGCAAGAGCAAAAAGCCAATAGCCCTTAAAACCAAAAGGCAAGGGTAAAAAGGATCCAAGGCTTTGAGCATCAGTGGATAGGAGGGCCCAAGGGAATAAAATCCTGGCCTAAGCGGCTAAACCAAGCTGTCCCTAACCATGTGCTTGTGGCGTGAAGGTGTCAAGTGAAAACTTGAGACTGAGCGGTTAAAGTCAAGGTCCAAAGCAAAAAACAGAGTGTGCTTAAGAACCCTGGACACCTCTAATTGGGGACTTCAGCAAAGTTGAGTCATAATCTGAAAAGGTTCACCAAGTTATGTGTCTGTGGCATGTATGTATCCGGTGGTAATACTGGAAAACAGAGTGCTTAGGGCCACGGCCAAGACTCATAAAGTAGTTGTGTTCAATAATCAACATACGAAACTAGGAGAATCAATAACACTATCTGAATTCTGAGTTCCTATAAATGCCAGTCATTCTGAGCTTCAAAGGATAAAGTGAGAAGCCAAAACTGTTCAGAGGCAAAAAGCTACTAGTCCTGCTCATTTAATTGGAACTAAGTTTCATTGATATTTTGGAATTTATAGTATATTCTCTTCTTTTTATCCTATTTGATTTTCAGTTGCTTGGGGATAAGCAACAATTTAAGTTTGGTGTTGTGATGAGCGGATAATTTATACGCTTTTTGGCATTGTTTTTAAGTAGTTTTCAGCATGTTTTAATTACTTTTTAGTATATTTTTATTAGTTTTTATTCAAAATTCACATTTCTGGACTTCACTATGAGTTTGTGTGTTTTTCTGTGATTTCAAGTATTTTCTGGCTGAAATTGAGGGACCTGAGCAAAAATCTGATTCAGAGGCTGAAAAAGGACTGCAGATGCTGTTGGATTCTGACCTCCCTGCACTTGAAATGGATTTTCTTGAGCTACAGAAATCCAAATGGCGCGCTCACAATTGCGTTGGAAAGTAGACATCCAGGGCTTTTCAGCAATATATAATAGTACATACTTTGCTCAAAGATAAATGAAGTAAACTGGCATTCAACGCCAGTTCCATGCTGCATTCTGGCGTTAAACGCCAGAAACAGGTTACAAGTTGGAGTTAAACGCCCAAAACAGGTTACAACTAACTCCAGAAACAGCCTAGACACGTGTAAAGCTCAAGTCTCAGCCCTAGCACACACCAAGTGGGCCCTGGAAGTGAATTTCTGTACTATCTATCATAGTTTACTCATTTTCTCTAAACCTAGGTTACTAGTTTAATATTTAAACAACTTTTAGAGATTTCTTTTGTACCTGATGACATTTTACACATTTCATATTGTATTTCTGATGGCATGAGTCTCTAAACCCCATGGTTGGGGGTGAGGAGCTCTGCTGTGTCTCGATGAATTAATGCAATTACTTCTGTTTTCTATTCAATCATGCTTGTTTCTGTTCTAAGATACTCGCTTGTACTTAACCGTGATGAATGTGATGATCCGTGACACTCATCATCATTCTCAACCTATGAACGCGTGCCTGACAACCACTTCCGTTCTACCTTAGATTGAGTGTGTATCTCTTAGCCTCTTAGTTCATGATCAGAGTCTACGTGGTATAGGCTAGAATTATTGGCGGCCATTCTTGAGATCTGGAAAGTCTAAACCTTGTCTGTGGTATTCCGAGTAGGATCTGGGAAGGGATGACTGTGATGAGCTTCAAACTCACGAGTGTTGGGCGTAGTGACAAACGCAAAAGAATCAATGGATTCTATTCCAACATGAGGGAGAACCGACAGATGATTAGCCATGCGGTGACAGCGCATTTGGACCATTTTCACTGAGAGGATGGATGGTAGCCATTGACAATGGTGATCCACCAACATACAGCTTGCCATGGAAGGATCCTTGCGTGCGTGAAGAAGAAGACAGTAGGAAAGCAGAGATTCAGAAGACAGAGCATCTCCAAAACCTCAATCTGTTCTCCATTACTGCATAACAAGTAATCTTTATTTCATGTTATTTAGTTTTCATAAACAAAAGTAATTTTTATTATTAATCTCCTGACTAAGATTTACAAGATAACCATAGATTGATTCAAACCAACAATCTCCGTGGGATCGACCCTTACTCACGTAAGGTATTACTTGGACGACCCAGTGCACTTGTTGGTTAGTTGTGCGGAGTTGTGAAAAGTGTGAATCACGATTTCGTGCAGCAGATAACATCGCAGGCCTAAGAAGCAAATGCATTATGATTGTACAAATAAGTGGTATTGCTGGATACATTGCATAGAAAAATAAGTGGCACACCAAACTTAGTGTGACACTTTCTCTTGGAATTGATGCAAGCATCTAGAAAGATTGAAAATAGGTTGTTGCAAGGCAACACAAAACTTAGAATGTAATCATATGCCTATTTTATTTGAAATAAAGCTAAGTAAAACAAACTGTTGTATTAATAGCACAATCACCAAGAGCCAGATATGTCACGAATAGAGGCTTCTTGGTGAGGCATTAACACAAATAGTCAAAGAGCATAGAAAATAAAGAACAAAAGTAATTAAATGAACAAGACTAAAAAAGAAAATGTCTAATCTAGGTAATCAACCACCGGTAGATTGTCAAGCATAACTAATCCCCGGCAATGGCGCCAAATACTTGATAAGTAAAAATTATTAAATTTTCTCACGTATGAACTACCGGCAAGTATACCGGGTCGCATCAAGTAATAAAACTCACAAGAGTGAGGTCGATCCCATGAGGATTAAAGGATTAATCAATCAATAGTTAGTTGATTATTCTAGTTAGATGGTTCATATTGGAGTGACGAGCAAACAGGAAACACAAATGACTAGAAATTAAATGGAGGCAATAAAGAGCAGGAAAAGTAAATGGCAAGAATATAAAGTGCTGGAAAATTAAAGAGCAAGAAAAGTAAAGTACGGGAAAGTAAAGTGCAAGAAAAAGTCCAAGGAAATGAATTGCAAGAAAGTAAATGACGGAAAGTAAAGATAACAGACATAAGGGATTGGAGATGTTGATTCCTATTGAATCAATGGGTCTCACTCCTTCTCAATCATTGAAGATAGATCCATAGCGGACTGTGAGTAATTAAACCCCAATCTCTTAGTGATTTAATTTCTCTTCACATAATCAGTTGCCAATCTCTTGATCTAATTGCTCATGAGAAGAGGTGAAGTTCAATTTCTAATCCAAAAGCCACACAACCCTCAAGATCTCAATTCAAAGTGGTTACATCTCACATACCAACTAAGAATGTATTGATCTAGAGGATTATGAGAGAAGAGCCTCAAACTTAATTCCATGATCCCTTTCTCGAGGCTCACATGCAATTCAAGTAGATCCAATCCCCCTCTTTGTAGTAATAGGATCTATGAAGCACAAACACTCTTTCTTAGAAAAACAAACATGATTTCTAATCTCGTACTACATAATTCCAAAGACTCCAATATAAGAGTGGTTATAGGTCACATACCAACTCTAAATCAACAATCAACTTCATTATTCCAAGAGATCTCAAACTGAAACCTATGATCCCTCCCTAGAGGCTCACAATAGGACTCTAATAGATCCAAAGATATTTGAAGAACAAAACTCTCTTGCCAGGATTCTAATAGATATCCAAGTACGAAGATAAAATGAAGAAGAGAAGGAGAAATAAACATTAATTCAATCAAAATTGAAACAGAGCTCCTTTCCTAAATGTAGAGGGAATTAAGTGCTCATTGCTCTCAAATAAAAACCAAATTGCATGAATTTAAAGTGCATAAAAATAAAGATGAAGATTAAGAATTCAAAATTGAAAATAAAAATTTAAGAACTCATAAATGAGAATTACAAACAAAAACTAAACTACTACTAAGGAAGAAAATAAAAGAAAAGGAAAAAGAGTGTATGAGGGGAGGGGTCCGAAGACCCACTCCCAGTAGAGTGTGCCAATGTGTGTTTTCAGCTAAGAATTCTCTTCTCTACTCCCCCTCTGGATGGATGCCTAATTCTATGAAACTAAGGCCTTTATATAGGCTTTCCTAAATTACAAATTACAATCAAATGAGAATTAACTATTCTAGATGATTCTTGTGGCCTTGATTGGTTGACAATTGCGGGCTTGCTTGCTTCAATTTAGAGTGGACTTGGATTGAAAAATGAATCAAAATGAGGCTTCAGGCTAGTGTAGCATTTTTCAGGAAAGCGTAGCGTTCGTGAACCCACACGTACGTGTCACCCACGCGTGTGCGTCATCAAGCTTTTTAGCACTTGTCACGCGTACGCGAAACCCAGGCGTGCGCGTCATCTTCAGCGTTGCAGTCAAAGGCGTAGTGTTAGTGTCAAAGGCGCTCTTCTACGCGTACGCGTCACCCATGCGTGCGCGTGGGCTTCCAAAAATATCACTTTCATGCGTACGTGTCACCGACGCGTACGTGTCACCAGCTAAATTTTCACTTTCACGCGTACGCATCATCCACGCGTACGCGTTGCCAGAAAATTTTTCCAACTTTTATTGCAGGCGCTCTTGGAATAACGTAGCGCCAAAGGCACTCTTTTGTGTTGTGTAGCGCTTTTGAAGGAAGCGTAGCGCCAAAGGCACTCTTCTCTTGGATGCTCCTTATTTTCCTCTGCTTCTGCTTTGCCTATCATCAAGCAAATAAGTGCATCAAGGTAATATACAAGATGATCTTTATATACTAAGTGTGCTAATAATACTCAAAATTAAAACTTTACTTAGTGTGATCTATTTTATTATATTTACCCTTTATATTAGCTAAAAGTCACCTATGCTTGATATTTTATTTCATGCAGAGATATTTCATGCTATTACTTATTTATTAACAAAATTTGTATGAAAACTAAACTAAAATCTACTAAAATAACAACTAAAAATAGGTAATGATGCACCCGCATCAACTTCCACCTCACTTCCAATCATGATACAATAGATCATGATGGCTCTTTCAGTAGTCACTTCTGACCAGTTGCTAGTGGGGATGATAGAGCTTTGGATGAATTCCAACCATTCTCTAGCTATGGGCTTGAGCTCAAGCCTTCTTAGTTGAATGGGCTTGTCTTGGGAATCCCTTTTCCATTGTGTTCCTTCCACACAGATGTCTAGGAGCACTTGATCCAGTCTCTGATCAAGGTTGACTCTTCTAGTGTAAGGATGTGGGTGTCCTTGTATCAGGGGCAAGTTGAATGCCAACCTCCAATTCTTGGGATTTAGGTTCACACTAATGTCATGGTTTTTTGTGACCCAAGAATTAGCATAGAACTCTTGCACCATTAAGATCTCAACCTCTTGGATGGGGTTGGTTAGGACTTCCCAACCTCTTCTCCGAATCTCTCTTCAGATTTCGAGATACTCATTCTTCTTGAGCCTGAAAATGACTTCAGGGATCTCCTTCTTCTCTACCACTACTTCATAGAAGTAGTCTTGGTGGCCTTTGGTGATGAATCTCTCCATCTCCTAAGATTCAGAGGTGCCGGCTACTGCCTTTTCTTTCCTCTTTCTAGAGGATTCTCCAACCTTGGGTGCCATAAGTGGTAATGAAAAGCAAAAAGTAATGCTTTTCGCACATAAAACTTAAAATCTTTGCTCGTCCTCGAGAAAAAATAAAGAAAAGAGAAGAATGGAGTAGAAGAAGAAGAAAATAGAAGGAGATTAAGGGAGAAGGTAATTCGGCCAAGGGGAGCTTTGATGTGTATGAGAGGTGTGTGTATGAAGGTTTAGAATGAGGGGTATTTATAGGAGTGGCCTACGGTAGGTTCAGTCATGGGTGGGGTAAATGGGAGGAAAATTTGATTTTGAAGTGGGTGGGGGATGGTGGGAGTTAAGATGGATTTAGGGAAGTGATATGGATGTGATTGGGCTAGGGTTTATAGGGAAGAGTGTATGGGGAAGTGTGAAAGAAAGAGGGAAGTGGGGTAGGTAAAGATGCTGTGAGACCCACTGGTCTTGAGAGGCTAGGGAATTCAGATTACCTGCCCTCTGCATGGGCATTTAAACGCCCAGGGCTATGCCCACAGCTGGCGTTCAACGCCATTAAGCTGCCATTTGGGGCATTGAACGCCCAGCCAATGCTCCCTGGCTGGCGTTCAACGCCAGCAACACTCCATCCAGAGTGCTCTATTTTCACTGCTGAACATTTCTGTCTCTGTTCTGACTACTGCACCTGATCATGAACCTAAAGAAATAACTTAAAGAAAAAAGAAAATTAAGGAATTAAAAGAAATAGAAATACTAAATAGGGTTGGGTTTCCTCCCAACAAGCGCTTCTTTAATGTCATTAGCTTGACGGTTAGCTCCTTACAAAGGAGAGTATGGTCTTAGAATTTCGCCCCTTACTATAAACTTTCTTTCTGTCTTCTCATGAATGAGCTCCACATGCTCTAGAGACAGGATACGACTCACTGTATGTGGTATGAGTGGTTTCTTAGTGAAGACAATTCTCATGCCAGGTGAGAGGCCTTTAGTTGGGACTTTCTTATCCCTCCAGCCTTTAGATACTTTCTTCCTAGTACCTTTGTTCTCAGTGCTTGTTGATGGCTGCCTAACACCAAACTTACAATTGATGTCTGGGGGCAAGCCACGCGCATGCGTCACCTACGCGTATGCGTGAGGAGGGATCAACTTTGGGAGCCCATGGTTTGTGAAGAACTCCATCAAATCTTGGAGCTATTGACTTTGAATGATGGAGCTTATTAGAAGTCCAAGCATTGGTGGATGTTCAAGGATGGATTCAAGCACAAGCCACCTTGATAAGAGCTCCCCATAAGTCCAACTTAAGGACAATAAACAAAAGTGCTAGGTGGGAGACACTCTACCATGGTAACATCTTTCCTTTTTCCTTTTTGTAAATATTAGTAAAAATAGGTTTAATTTCATGTCTTGTTTAGTTAGTTGAGTTTAATTGGGAGTGTAGTATATTAAATAAGGTTTTATGGTGTTTTGGTCGTTGTTTGGAGGTTTGGAATGCTTGGTTTGGTACAAGGACTAGAAAAATTTTGAAAAACAGAGAACCATGCCACGCATACGCGTCACCAACGCGTACGCGTGACACCAAGTTTTTCAACACACCAGGCATACGCCTCGCCCACGCGTACGCGTGGAATCCAAAATTTCGACCTCCCATACAAATTCCAGAGAGTTGTGCGAGTTTTGGGCTGGAATTATGCCTCTAACACAAAATCCACCCACCCCTACGCGTGCCCCACGTGTACGCGTCGCCTCTCTGATTTGTACATCACGCGTACGCATGCCCCACGCATGCACATCGCACCTCATTTTTTCCATTCACGCGTACGCGTGACGCCTGCCCTGTTTCACCACTCTTCTTTTCTTCTCTTCTTTCCATTTCTTTCCTTCTTCTCTTCTCTTCTTTTCTTTCCTTTCTTCACCCATCATCCGACACTACCAATCACCATATATTACCATTTTTTTTAGTTAGTTAGTTATTTAGTCATTTAGTTAGTTTAATTTTTGTTTAATTTTTTTCATGATAAGTGTTGGATTATTGATTTGATTTGCTATTTCTTGATGCCGATATTATTCGATGTTGGATTCATGGTTGAGGTTATACTTTGTTACTTGGTTTTGAGTTTTTCATGTTTAATATTTGTGCATACCAAGTACTTGAGATTACCTTCAAGCATCTTAACTTTTTTGAATTGTATGTTTTGGCCACCATGCATTCACCATCCATTGTTAGGCAATTGTACATTATCAATGCATTTTTTTTAGGTGTTGCTTGTTTATGATTGACCTTTCTTGACACCACCTATTTCATGCATTGAGATTTGTGAAATTGGATCAAAAGCTTACCTAGTGACATATTTTTTAGCTTTCTAAGCTTTGTGGACCATGCTTGCTATGTGATTGATTTTCACTTCTATCTTCTTTTTCCTAAGTTCCATAGCACTCATGTGTTCCACTTCTATGTCGCTTAGGTGTTGCAACAACTTCAACATGCGTCATTGTTTGATGTGTGAGCTCTATATTTCATTTGGTTCATTACGTTTCCTTGCACATCAATCAATGTCCATTCATTATCCAATTCACAATAGTTTGATTTTTGCTTGAATACTTTTATGCTTCTTGACTACTTATTTGGTTGTCTTAACATTCAAGTTTTCTTCAAAGTGTTTCAAGCATACTAGAATGAGTGAAGTGCACCCTTCTTTTGTATAATTGTGACATGGCTTTTAAATACTAGGGTTTGAGTTCTAAACCGCGCGCAATCTTAGAACTTACACACACCTATTTTTCATCAATGTCACACTAATTCACTCACTTCATTATAGTAATTTATCCCATTCCAACAATTTATGCTTCCTTGCTTTTTGCATTTACTTTTTTTACTATACTGTCTTCTATTTTCAAGATAATTAACCATAAGCAACAAGGAAAGCGGGAGAAAGAACACGTAGTAGCCGATTGATCCACCAGCTGAAGGTGGAAACCCGTGTAGTCGTCGTACCCCTTTGCTCATCTTTGAATGCACCGACAACGGTGTAAACTTTTAAGTGTGGGGAGGTCGTCCGACCGATCGGCCTTTTGGGTGACAAATTTCTAATTCCAATATTTTTTGCATTTCATTTTTAGGTCTTTTAGAATTTTTAGTTGCACTTTCTTGTTTTGCATATATAAATTATAAGCTTAGTCAAGATAATGAGATTTTCCAAGAAATATATCTATAGGGCACCCCAATTGATTGAAAAAAAAAATTTTTTTTTTGAACTTGCTTGAATTATATATTGTGGATCATGTTGAGCTAAGAACACATAAGCATGTGAGATTTCAGCCTAATTTTGTGGTTACATCATATAACCACTTATTTCTATTCTTGTGTGCATTATTCTCTTTCTATGATTGTAATCTTTGATTTGTTTGATTTTTTATGTCCATTATTTTGTATATGAATGCATTTATATGATTGAGGCCATTATTTCAATTAGCTCTCTCACCCAAATAGCCTACCTTTTATCTTCCATTGTTAGCCAACTTTGAGCCTATGCTAAACCCATTTGTTCTTAATTTTAGCACATTACAAGCCTAAGGCAAAAAATAATAAATGTCCTTAATTTGGATCTTTGATTAGCTTAGGCTAGTGAGAGTGTTTATCATTCAAGTTTGGGAGAGTTAGGAACATTGGTTGGGATAAAAGAGTGTTTTTGTATTTCTATTGAAAATATTGAGAATTGGGTACATACTCATGCATTGAATGTGTAAGCCATATGTATTGATGCTCTTGTATATATTTTAGTTTGAAAAAAAAATTTGAGAAAAATAAAAAGAAAAAATATATAAAAAGAAAAAAAATAGAAAAAGAAAGAAAAAGAAAAACAATAAGAAGGGGACAAAATGCCCCAAAGTGAAGTTCAATAAAAATCAATGCATATGTGTGGTGATTAAAAGAGAATGCATGAGTGTGTGAAAAAGTGAAGAATGGGTAGTTAGGTTAACATTTAAATTGTATAGTTTGACATATGTTAGGTGGGAAGTTTAAGTTAATCAAAGATTTAAATTCTAGCTCACTTGGCCATATGCATCCTTACCTTGACCCTAGCCCCATTACAACCTATGAAAAATTCCTCATGATATTTGTATGCATGCATGAAATAATTGTTGATTGTTAGATGAAAAACAAATCTTAGAAACCATGATTAGGGGAGAATTGAGTGAATCAACCATATACACTTGAGTGACTAGAGCGGATACACATCCGGTGAGGGTTCGATTGCTCAATTACATGTTTTCACCTATGATCATCTTTTCTTGCAAGTTTATAAAATTTTTTCAATAACTCAATTCAATTGTGGGTTTGCTTTTATTGCTATTGCTTTTGTATATGTATTCTTGGGAATTGATTTATTTTGACCAAGTAATTGCATTCATTTAGATAGATTGCATGTAGGTAGTTGCATCTAGGTAGTTTGCATTGAATAAATGTTGATACCCTTTGTTTCTTTCTTGAGTTTAGCATGAGGACATGCTTGGTTTAAGTGTGGAGAGATTTGATAAACTCCAATTTTGTGGTTTATCTTGTGCTTAATTTAGGGAATTTTATCACCTTTTCTCCCATTTATTCAATGAAATAGCATGGTTTTGTAATTATCCCTTAATTGTGCTTAAGTGTAAAAACATTCTTTTTGGGCCTTAAAATAGCTAGATTTAATTACTTAAATTCCATTCGATGCCTTGATATGTTTGTTGAGTGATTTCAGATTCATAAGGCAAGTATTGGATGGAAGAAGGAAAGAGAAAAGCATGCAAAGTGGAGAATTCATGAAGAAATGAGCAATTGGAATATTGAGGGCCACATGTATGCGTCATCCACGCATACGCGTGAGTTGAAGATTTGCAAGCCACGCGCACGCGTCACCCACGCGTACGCGTGAGGAGGGATTTTGGTCATCAACGCACACGCGTCGTCCACGCGCACGCGTGATAAGCGGCACGTGACTCACTTAAAGTGAATTCGCTGGGGGCAATTTCTGAGCTTCCCAGGCCCAGATCCAACTCATTTCTGAGGTTATTTCATGCATAATTCAAGCTTGGGCAAACGGGGACCAATTAGTTGTAGGTTAGCATCATGTAGTTTAGTTTTCTAGAGAGAGAAGCTCCCTCTTCTCTATAGAATTAGATTTCTTAGGGTACTTTGCATCTTAGATCTAGGGTTTAATTCTAGTTTTCCTTTAGTTTTCCTTGTAATTTCTTGTTCCTACATCTTAATTCTCTTAGTTTGTAGTGTTAATTCTCCTTTTATGTCACCTTTGTGTTTATGAATGCTCATGTTGGATTTGATTTCCTTTTAATGCAATTGATGTTTGATGTTCTTTTATTGTTGATTTGAGTAGTTATTGTTAATTCCTTGCAATTGGTAGTTGTTAGATTTTATTCCTTCTTGCAATTTATTATGCTTTCCTTTTATGCCTTCCAAGTATTTGACAAAATTCTTAGTTGGATGTTAGAGTAGAGCTTTTTGAGCATTCTCGGCTTGGAAAGAGGAATTAGGCAATCTTGAGTCGATAAGACCCAACCTATGTTGGTGATCTAGAGTTGTTAGCTAGTATTGTTTCCATTGACTCTAATTTCTTGCTAATTCAATTAGTGAGTTGATTAGGACTTTTGGATTGAGATTATCTAATCTTATTTGACTTTCTCCCTATGTAAAGATAACATTATACCTTCTTCCATTGTTGGAGATAACGAAATAGGATAAATTGTTATTAGTTATTGTTATTAGTGACTAGGATAGAAAATCTATATTCTCAATCTTTGCCATGAATGTCTCTCTTTATTAATTGTTTCTTTAATTGTTTGCTTTATTATTCTTGCCATTTATTTTCTTGCCCCTTTTACAAAATCAAACCCCCTTGTTCCTACATAGCCAATAATTGATCACTTCATTACAATTCCTTGTGAGACGACCCGAGGTTTAAATACTTCGGTTAATTTTTATTGGGGTTTGTACTTGTGACAACCAATCATTAAAATTTGATGTGAGAATTATTTGTTAGTTTGGAGCTATACTTACAACGAAGAAATTCTTATTTCTATAAGAGCAATTTCTAGACCAATAATAATTCTTGTATCACGGGTGTTTGTCAGGAACGTTCGTCTTAATATGATGAACAGAGCCAATTTGTCAGATCATCCTGTTCATCACGATGAAGATCGGAATATACATCTTAGAGAAAGATCAAACACAGATCGAAGAAGAAGAAATAGTACTTTTATTAATTCCTAGGACTCAATAGGGCTCCTCCTCACAACCTAGGAGGTTTAGAAACTTACTGAAGTAAGAACAATGGAAAAAACGTGACTGATGCGCTCCTAAATCGGAGAGTCTGTAAAAAAGTCTTAGATCTTGTAACGGCCTAGCTTTTAGCCTCGAAGAAACAGCGCTTTTTCGGGATCAAACGGAATTTTTATAGAATTTTTAGGAATTTTAGTGCATATAAGCACCTCCACTGCACAGGTGCTGCATCATCAAGCTGTTGAGTCAGCAGCTTGACTGCACCAGACACCTCTCCTGATCTAAGTAAGCACGTCGTGAAATGTTGCGTTTTTGAGCCACTTCGAGTCCGAATTTCAAAATTCTGATTTCCGTGGTTAGTCTCTATGTGACGAGCCGGTCTCGAATTTCGAGAGAAAAATTATTAATATAATATTCATATATTATTATTTTATTTGAAATATTATATTATTATTTCCTCTACTGTGGTTAATGTTGATCTATGTTTAGTAATATAATAACTGAGGTAGAAATCTACCGGTAATGGATAATACCAGCATTCTTAGATGAACTTAGCAATGCTAATGCTTCATCATATATCTCTTATCCTCATGATTATCATGTTACTAGTATCATTTATACTAGTAAAGCTCATGCTTATCCCTTAGTAGTGTAATCTGATGTATCTAGTTTTAGTAATTATCTCCAGAATGATATTTTATTATTAAACTCTGATGAGTCAGCACCCAGTGACACGTGGCTCTCCCAGAGTTAGCCACTACATGTTTCCTTTCTTGCTCTCCAAGCAAATCTTTCTTAAGGGAAAAGTAAGAAACAGTTGTATTCTAATACATCTAGCTTCAGTAATTATCCTTTCTTGAGATATTTTTACACCAAACTTTAGAATAATGCTTATCCAAACCCCACGTTCTCCCATGTATCATCATTACTATCATTTTTACTTCCTAAAAAAGTTAGAATTCGAAAATCACCATGAGAGAAAGTGAAAGAACTTCCATGAAACTTCCATGAACACCTGAGCTTCAACCTTCGTTCTTTCTCAAACCAAAACCCCTATCAAAAATCTAATCCTACCAAAATGTTCATCACTTCCTCCTCTTCATTTCTATGACAATTTTTAAGGAGTAAATCAAGGTATGATGGCTACTCCTCCTCCTTAAAGTTTCAGCCATGGTGGAAACTCAAGCTAATGGTGTTTTCTTCATGTTTTCTCTTCGGATCTCTTGTTAAACCACCATAGGCTCTAAGTAAACGTGATTTCTAGTTGCTTTAAGGTGAGAATAACCTTCTTTTCATCATCATGAAGCTTCAGTCTTCATGGTTTGATGAGCGGATAATTTATACGCTTTTTGACATTGTTTTTAGTATGTTTTTAGTAGGATCTAGTTATTTTTAGGGATGTTTTCATTAGTTTTTATGTTAAATTCACATTTCTGGACTTTACTATGAGTTTGTGTGTTTTTCTATGATTTCAGATATTTTCTGGCTGAAATTGAGGGACTTGAGCAAAAATCAGATTCAGAGGTTGAAGAAGGACTGCTGATGTTGTTGGATTCTGACCTCCCTGCACTCAAAGTGGATTTTCTGGAGCTACAGAACTCAAAATGGCGCGCTTTCAATTGCGTTGGAAATTAGACATCCAGGGCTTTCCATCAATATATAATAGTCCATACTTTGGCCGAGTTTAGATGACGTAAAAGGGCATTGAACGCCAGTTCTACGCTGCTGTCTGAAGTTAAACGCCAGAAACAAGTCACAAACCAGAGTTGAACGCCAGAAATACGTTACAACCTGGCGTTCAACTCCAGAAAGAGCCTCTGCACGTGTAACATTCAAGCTCAGCCCAAGCGCACATCAAGTGGGTCCCGGAAGTGGATTTATGCATCAATTACTTACTTTTGTAAACCCTAGTAGCTAGTTTATTATAAATAGGACTTTTTACTATTGTATTAGACATCTTTTGATCATTTTTAGATCTCTAGACCTCCATGGGAGGCTGGCCACTCGGCCATGCTTACCCTCTATCACTTATGTATTTTCATACGGTAGAGTTTCTGCACTCCATAGATTAAGGTGTGGAGCTCTGCTGTTCCTCAAAAATTAATGCAAAGTACTACTGTTTTCTATTCCATTCAACTTATTCCGGAAAGTCTAAACCTTGTCCGTGGTATTCCGAGTAGGACTCTGGGATTGAATGACTGTGACGAACTCCAAACTCGCGAGTACTGGGCGTAGTGACAGACGCAAAAGGATAGTAAATCCTATTCCAGTATGATCGAGAACCACCAAGATGATTAGCCATGCAGTGACAGCGCATCGGACCATTTTCACATAGAGGAATAGGATGCAACCAATGACAAGGGTGATGCCTCCGGACGATTAGCCGTGCTGTGACAGAGCATTTGGACCATTTTCCCAAGAGAGATCGAAAGTAGCCATTGGCACCGGTGACATCCTTACATAAAGCCAGCCATAGAAAGGAGTAAGACTGATTGGATGAAGACAGCAGGAAAGCAGAGGTACAGAGGAATGAATGCATCTCTATGCGCTTATCTGAAATTCTCATTGATGAACGGATAATTTATACGCTTTTTGGCATTGTTTTTAGTATGTTTTTAGTAGGATCTAGTTACTTTTAGGGATGTTTTCATTAGTTTTTATATTGAATTCACATTTCTGGACTTTACTATGAGTTTGTGTGTTTTTCTGTGATTTCAGGTATTTTTTGGCTGAAATTGAGGGACTTGAGCAAAAATCAGATTCAGAGGTTGAAGAAGGACTGCTGATGCTGTTGGATTCTGACCTCCCTGCACTCAAAGTGGAGTTTCTGGAGCTACAGAACTCGAAATGGCGCGCTTCCAATTGCGTTGGAAAGTAGACATCCAGGGCTTTCCAGCAATATATAATAGTCCATACTTTGGCCAAGAATAGACGACGCAAACCGGCGTTCAACACCAGCTTTCTGCCCAAATCTGGCGTCCAGCGCCAGAAAAGGAGCCAAAACCAAAGTTGAACGCCCAAAATGGCACAAAAGCTGGCGTTCAATTCCAAGAAGGACCTCTACACGTGCAACACTCAAGCTCAGCCCAAGCACACACCAAGTGGGCCCCGGAAGTAGATTTATGCATCAATTACTTACTTCTGTAAACCCTAGTAGCTAGTTTATTATAAATAGGACCTTTTACTATTGTATTAGGTATCTTTGATTAGTTGTATGCTATCTTAGATCACACTTGAGGGCTGGCCTCTCGGCCATGCCTGGACTTTCACTTATGTATTTTTAACGGTAGAGTTTCTACACTCCATAGATTAAGGTGTGGAGCTCTGCTGTTCCTCAAAGATTAATGCAAAGTACTACTGTTTTCAATTCAATTCATCTTGTTTTGCTTCCAAGATATTCATTCGTACTTCAATCTGAATGTGATGAACGTGACAATCATCATCATTCCCTATGAACGCGTGCTTGACAACCACTTCTGTTCTACCTTCGACTGAATGAGTATCTCTTAGATCTCCTAACCAGAATCTTCGTGGTGTAAGCTAGAATGATGGCGGCATTCAAGAGAATCCGGAAAGTCTAAACTTTGTCTGTGGTATTCCGAGTAGGATTCAATGAATGAATGACTGTGACGAGCTCCTAACTCGCGATAGCAGGGCGTTAGTGACAGACGCAAAAGGATAGTAAATCCTATTCCAGCATGATCGAGAACCGACAGATGAATAGCCGTGCCGTGACAGGGTGCGTTGACCATTTTCACTGAGAGGATAAGATGAGGCCATTGACAAGGGTGATGCCTCCAGACGATTAGCCGTGCCGTGACAGGGCATTGGATCATTTTCCCGAGAGATGACCGAAAGTAGCCATTGACAGTGGTGATGTATCACATAAAGCCAGCCATGGAAAGGAGTAAGACTGATTGGATGAAGATAGCAGGAAAGCAGAGGTTCAGAGGAACGAAAGCATCTCCATTCGCTTATCTGAAATTCTCACCAATGAATTACATAAGTATTTCTATCCTTACTTTATGTTTTACTTACATAATATATTGTAGCCCATATGAGTCAACTTAACTGAGATTTACAAGGTGACCATAACTTGCTTCATACCGACAATCTCCGTGGGATTCGACCCTTACTCACGTAAGGTATTACTTGGACGACCTAGTGCACTTGCTGGTTAGTTATGCGAAGTTGTGAAGATATGTTTAGACCATGGTTCTGTGCATCCGTTTTTGGTGCCATTGCCAGGGAATCAATTTCGAACAACAATTCACAACCTGAGTAGCAATTTCGCATACCAAGTTTTTGGCGCCGTTGCCGGGGATTGTTCGAGTTTGGACAACTGACGGTTCATCTTGTTGCTCAGATTAGGTAATTTTCTTTTTGTTTTATTTTTAAAAAAAAATTTTCAAAAATTTTTCAAAAAAATTTCTCCTTTGTTTTCGAAAAAATAATAAAAAATAATGTTTTCAAAAATATATTTTTCTTCAGAATTTTTAAGAATGAATTCTAGTGTTTCATGAAGCATGTGAAGCATGGCTGGCTGTGAAGCCATGTCTAATTCTTTTGGATAAGAGCATGTTAGGCTTGTCATGTTTGAATTACACTCATTTTTTTATTAAAGCTTGGCTGGCTATTAAGCCATGCCTGACCCTTTGATTGGAGCTTTAAGACTAACATGGCAAGATTCCTGGAATTCATATTAAAAGTATTGGAATCCTTATTTTTATTTTTCAAAATAATTTTCGAAAAAAAAATAATAATAAAAATACAAAAAAATTAGAAAATCATAAAAATCAAAAATATTTTTTTTGTTTCTTGTTTGAGTCTTGTGTCATGTTATAAGTTTGGTGTCAATTGCATGTGCATCTTGCATTTTTCGAAAATTCATGCATTCATAGTGTTCTTCATGATCTTCAAGTTGTTCTTGGTAAGTCTTCTTGTTTGATCTTTGCATTTGCATGTTTTGTGTCTTTTCTTGTTTTTCATATGCATTCTTGAATTCTTAGTGTCTAAGCATTAAAGAATTCTAAGTTTGGTGTCTTGCATGTTTTCTTTGCATTAAAAATTTTTCAAAATTGTGTCTATGATGTTCATCTTGACATTCATAGTGTTCTTGGTGTTCATCTTGACATTCATAGCATTCTTGCATGCATCACATGTTTTGATCTAAAATTCTCATGCATTGCATCATTTTTCTTGTTTTTCTCTCTCATCATTAAAAAAATTCAAAAATCAAAAAAATTATATTTCCCTTTTTCTCTCATCAAATTCGAAAATTGAGTTGACTTTTTCAAAAAATTTTAAAATCAAGTTGTTTCTTATGAGTTAAATCAAATTTTCAATTTGAAAATCTTATCCTTTCCAAAATCTTTTTCAAAAATCAAATCTTTTTCAAATTTCTTAGTTATTTTCGAAAATTCCAAAAATATTTTTCAAAAATCTTTTTCTTATTTTTATATCAAATTTTCGAAAATAACAATAACAATTAATGTTTTGATTCAAAAATTTCAAGTTTGTTACTTGCTTATTAAGAAAGATTCAAACTTTAAGTTTTAGAATCATATCTTGTGATTTCTTGTGAATCAAGTCATTAATTATGATTTTATAAAAAATCAAATCTTTTTCAAAACTAATTTCAATCATATCTTTTCAAAAATATCTTCTTATCTTATCTTTTTCAAAAATATGATTTCAAAATATCTTTTCTAACTTCCTAACTTCTTATCTTTTCAAAATTTGTTTTAACTAACTAACTAACTTTTTGTTTGATTCTAACCTTTTTCAAAACCACCTAACTAACTCTCTCTCTCTATTTTTGAAAATATCTTCCCCCTTTTTCAAAAATTTCTTTTTAATTAACTAATTATTTTATTTTTATCTTGAATTTTCGAAAAAAAAAACTACTAACCTTTTTCAAAAACTATTTTCAAAAATCACTAACTCTTTTTCAAAAATTATTTTCGAAAATTCCTTCTCTCTCATCCCCTTCTATTTATTTATTCATCTACTAACATCTCTTCCTCACACCACCAAAAATCCGAACCCTCTGTTTCTCTGAGTTCAGATTTTTTCTTCTTTTCTTCTACTAACACAAGGACCTCTATACTGTGGTATAAAGGATCCATATTATTATTATTATTTTTTCTGTGCCCTCTTCTTTGTCATATGAGCAGGAGCAAGGACAAGAATATTCTGGTTGATGCAGATCCAGAACCTGAAAGGACTCTGAAGAGAAAACTAAGAGAAGCTAAAATACAACAATCCAGAGATAACCTTTCAAAAATTTTCGAACAGGAAGAAGAGATGGCAGCCGAAAATAATAATAATGCAAGGAGGATGCTTGGTGACTTTACTGCACCTAATTCTAATTTACATGGAAGAAGCATCTCCATTCCTGCCATTGGAGCAAACAACTTTGAGCTGAAACCTCAATTAGTTTCTCTGATGCAGCAGAACTGCAAGTTTCATGGACTTCCATCTGAAGATCCTTTCAAGTTCTTAACTGAATTCTTGTAGATATGTGATACTGTTAAGACTAATGGAGTAGATCCTGAAGTCTACAGGCTCATGCTTTTCCCTTTTGCTGTAAGAGACAGAGCTAGAGTGTGGTTGGACTCTCAACCCAGAGATAGCCTGAACTCTTGGGATAAGCTGGTCACGACTTTCTTAGCCAAGTTCTTTCCTCCTCAAAAGCTGAGCAAGCTTAGAGTGGATGTTCAGACCTTCAGACAGAAGGAAGGTGAATCCCTCTATGAAGCTTGGGAAAGATACAAGCAGCTGACCAAAAAGTGTCCTTCTGACATGCTTTCAGAATGGACCATCCTGGATATATTCTATGATGGTTTATCTGAGCTATCAAAGATGTCATTGGATACTTCTGTAGGTGGATCCATTCACCTAAAGAAAACGCCTGCAGAAGCTCAAGAACTCATTGACATGGTTGCTAATAACCAGTTCATGTACACTTCTGAGAGGAATCCTGTGAATAATGGGACGCCTATGAAGAAGGGAGTTCTTGAAGTTGATACTCTGAATGCCATATTGGCTCAGAACAAAATATTGACTCAGCAAGTCAATATGATCTCTCAGAGTCTGAATGGAATGCAAGCTGCATCCAACAGTACTTAAGAGGCTTCTTTTGAAGAAGAAGCTTATGATCCTGAGAACCCTGCAATAGCAGAGGTGAATTACTTAGGTGAACCTTATGGAAACACCTATAACTCATCACGGAGAAATCATCCAAATTTCTCATGGAAGGATCAAAAGCCTCAACAAGGCTTTAATAATGGTGGAAGAAATAGGTTTAACAATAATAAACCTTTTCCATCATCCACTCAGCAACAGACAGAGAACTCTGAACAAAATACTTCTAATTTGGCAAACTTAGTCTCTGATCTGTCCAAGGCCACTGTGAGTTTCATGAATGAAACAAGGTCTTTCATTAGAAATTTGGAAGCACAAGTGGGCCAGCTGAGTAAGAGGATCACTGAAATCCCTCCTAGTACTCTCCCAAGCAATACAGAAGAGAACCCAAAAGGAGAGTGCAAGGCCATTGACATAAGCACCATGGCCGAACCCAAAGAAGGAGAGGAGGACGTAAATCCCAAGGAGGAAGACCTCCTGGGACGTCCAGTGACCAATAAGGAGCTTCCCTCTGAGGAACCAAAGGACTCTGAGGCTCATCTAAAGACCATAGAGATTCCATTGAACCTCCTTATGCCCTTCATGAGCTCTGATGAGTATTCCTCTTCTGAAGAGAATGAGGATGTTACTGAAGAGCAAGCTGCCAAGTTCCTTGGTGCAATCATGAAGCTGAATGCCAAATTATTTGGCATTGAAACTTGGGAAGATGAACCTCCCTTGTTCATCAATGAACTAAGTGATCTGGATCAACTGACATTGCCTCAGAAGAGACAGGATCCTGGAAAGTTCATAATGCCTTGTACCATAGGCACCATGATCTTTAAGGCTCTGTGTGACCTTGGTTCAGGAATAAACCTCATGCCCCTCTCTGTAATAGAGAAACTGGGAATCTATGGGGTGCAAGCTGCTAAAATCTCATTAGAGATGGCAGATAATTCAAGAAAATAGGCATATGGACAAGTAGAGGACGTATTAGTAAAGGTTGAAGGCCTTTACATCCCTGCTGATTTCATAGTCCTGGATACTGGAAAGGAAGAGGATGAATCCATCATCCTAGGAAGACCTTTCCTGGCCACAGCAAGAGCTGTGATTGATGTCGACAGAGGTGAACTAGTCCTTCAATGGAATGAGGACTCCCTTGTGTTTAAAACTCAAGGATCTCCCTCTGCAACCATGGAGAGGAAGCATGAAAAGCTTCTCTCAAAGCAGAGTCAACCCAAGCCCCCACAGTCAAACTCTAAGTTTGGTGTTGGGAGGCCACAACCAAACTCTAAGTTTGGTGTTGAACTCCCATATCCAAACTCTTAGTTTGGTGTTGGAGAGTTTCAACAATGCTCTGAACATCTGTGAGGATCCATGAGAGCCCACTGTCAAGCTATTGACATTAAAGAAGCGCTTGTTGGGAGGCAACCCAATGTTTATTTATCTAACTCTATTATTCTTGTTTTTCATGTTTTCTTAGGTTCATGATCATGTGGAGTCACAAAATAAATATAAAAATTGAAAACGGAGTAAAAAACAGCAGAAGAAAAATCACACCCTGGAGGAGCATCTTCCTGGCATTCAACGCCAGAACAGAGCATGGTTCTGGCGCTGAACGCCCAAAATGGGCAGCATTCTGGCGCTGAACGCCCAGAACAAGCATGGTTCTGGCGTTCAACGCCAGAAATGGCTAGTAAATGGGCGTTGAACGCCCAAAATGGGCACAAACCTGGCGCTGAACGCCCAAAGTTGTGTGCAAAGGCATTTTACATGCCTAATGGGTGCAGGGATGTAAATCCTTGACACCTCAGAATCTGTGGACCCCACAGGATCATCTCAGGATCTGTGGACCCCACAGGATCCCCACCTACCTCCACTCACTTCTTATCACCCCTCTTTCACACAATCCCATAAACACTCTTCCCCAAAACTCTTCACCAATCACCTCAATCTCCCTTCCCCATCATCTATTCACCACTCACATCTTTCCACTCTTCCCCATAAACCTACCTCATAAACTCTACCTACCTTCAAAATTCAAAACCAATTTCCCACCCAAACCTACCCATATGGCCGAAACCTTTCCCCCCTCCCTTCCCTATATAAAGCCCTCCATTCTTCATCAAATTCACACAACACACCCCTCTACACACTTCTTGGCCGAAACACATCACCTTCTCCCTCTCCTCCATTTCTTCTTCTTCTTCATCTCTGTTCTTTCTTCTATTGCTCGAGGGCGAGCAAAATTTTAAGTTTGGTGTGGTAAAAGCATAAGCTTCCACATCCGAGTCATGGGAGATGGAAAGGTTCATCTCCAAAGCCCAACAAAACCACTTCTATGATGTTGTGGCCAAGAAGAAAGTGATCCCTGAGGTCCCTTTCAAACTCAAAAGAAATGAGTATCCGGAGATCCGACATGAAATTCAAAGAAGAGGTTGGGAAGTTCTAACAAATCCCATCCAACAAGTCGGCATCCTAATGGTTCAAGAGTTCTATGCTAATGCATGGATCACCAAGAACCATGATCAAAGTAAGAACCCGGATCCAAAGAACTATGTTACAATGGTTCGGGGGAAATACTTGGATTTTAGTCCGGAGAATGTGAGGTTGGCGTTCAACTTGCCAAACATGGAAGAGAACGCACGCCCCTACACAAGGAGAGTCAACTTTGATCAAAGGTTGGACCAAGTCCTTATGGACATATGTGTAGAAGGAGCTCAATGGAAGATTGACTCCAAAGGCAAGCCGGTTCAACTAAGAAGATTGGACCTCAAGCCTGTAGCTAGAGGATGGTTGGAGTTTATTCAATGCTCAATCATTCCCACTAGCAACCGGTCTGAAGTTACTATAGACCAGGCCATCATGATCCATAGCATCATGATTGGAGAAGAGGTGGAAGTTCATGAGATTATACCTCAAGAACTCTACAAGGTGGCTGACAAGTCCTCCACTATGGCAAGGTTAGCCTTTCCTCACCTCATTTGCCACCAATGCAATTCGGCTGGGATTGACATAGAGGGAGATATCCTCATTAAAGAGGACAAGCCCATCACTAAGAAAAAGATGGAGCAAGCAAGAGAGCCCACTCATGGGGCTCAAGAGGCGTATGAAGCTCATCACCATGAGATTCCGGAGATGCCTCAAATGCACTTTCCTCCACAAAACTATTGGGAGCAAATCAACACTTCCCTAGGAGAATTGAGTTCCAATATGGGACAACTAAGGGTGGAACATCAAGAGCACTCCATCATGCTTCATGAAATTAGAGAAGATCAAAAAGCAATGAGGGAGGAGCAACAAAGACAAGGAAGAGACATAGAAGAGCTTAAGGACATCATTGGTTCCTCAAGAAGGAAACGCCACCATCACTAAGGTGGATTCATTCCTTGTTCTTATTTCTTCTGTTTTTCATTTTCTATGTTATGTGCCTATCTATATTTGTGTCTTCATTACATGATCATTAGTAGTTAGTAACTTTGTCTTAAAGTTATGAATGTCCTATGAATCCATCACCTCTCTTAAATAAAAATTGTTTTAATTCAAAAGAACAAGAAGTACATGAGTTTTGAATTTATCCTTGAACTTAGTTTAATTATATTGATGTGGTGACAATGCTTCTTGTTTTCTGAATGTATGCTTGAACAGTGCATATATCTTTTGAAGTTGTTGTTTAAGAATGTTAAATATGTTGGCTCTTGAAAGAATGATGACTAGGAGACATGTTATTTGATAATATGAAAAATCATAAAAATGATTCTTGAAGCAAGAAAAAGCAGCAAAGAACAAAGCTTGCAGAAAAAAAAAATAGGCGAAAAAAAATAGAAAGAAAAAGGAAAAGCAAGCAGAAAAAGCCAAAAGCTCTTAAAACCAAGAGGCAAGAGCAAAAAGCCAATAACCCTTAAAACCAAAAGGCAAGAAAAATAAAAAGGATCCCAAGGCTTTGAGCATCAGTGGATAGGAGGGCCTAAAGGAATAAAATCCTGGTCTAAGCGGCTAAACCAAGCTGTCCCTAACCATGTGCTTGTGGCGTGAAGGTGTCAAGTGAAAACTTGAGACTGAGCGGTTAAAGTCAAGGTCCAAAGCAAAAAAAGAGTGTGCTTAAGAACCCTGGACACCTCTAATTGGGGACTTTAGCAAAGCTAAGTCACAATCTAAAAAGGTTCACCCAATTATGTGTCTGTGGCATTTATGTATCCGGTGGTAATACTGGAAAACAAAGTGCTTAGGGCCACGGCCAAGACTCATAAAGAAGCTGTGTTCAAGAATCATCATACTGAACTAGAGAATAAATAACACTATCTGAACTCTGAGTTCCTATAGATGCCAATCATTCTGAACCTCAATGGATAGAGTGAGATGCCAAAACAATTCAAGAGGCAAAAAGCTATAAGTCCCGCTCATTTGATTGGAGCTATGTTTCATTGATAGTTTGGAATTTATAGTATATTCTCTTCTTTTTATCCTATTTGATTTTCAGTTGCTTGGGGACAAGCAACAATTTAAGTTTGGTGTTGTGATGAGCGGATAATTTATACGCTTTTTGGCATTATTTTTAGTATGTTTTTAGTAGGATCTAGTTACTTTTAGGGATGTTTTCATTAGTTTTTATGTTGAATTCACATTTCTGGACTTTACTATGATTTTTTGTGTTTTTCTGTGATTTCAAGTATTTTCTGGCTGAAATTGAGGGACTTGAGCAGAAATCAGATTCAGAGGTTGAAGAAGGACTGCTGATGCTGTTGGATTCTGACCTCCTTGCACTCAAAGTGGATTTTCTGGAGCTACAGAACTCGAAATGGCGCGCTTCCAATTGTGTTTGAAAGTAGACATCCAGGGCTTTCTAGCAATATATAATAGTCCGTACTTTGGCCAAGAATAGACGACGCAAACTGGCGTCCAACGCCAGCTTTCTACCCAAATCTGGCGTCCAGCGCCAGAAAATGAGCCAAAACCAGAGTTGAACGCCCAAAATGGCACAAAAGCTGGCGTTCAACTCCAAGAAGGACCTCTACACGTGCGACACTCAAGATCAGCCCAAGCACACACCAAGTGGGCCCCGGAAGTGGATTGATGCATCAATTACTTACTTTTGTAAACCCTAGTAGCTAGTTTATTATAAATAGGACCTTTTACTATTATATTAGGTATCTTTGATCAGTTGTATGCTATCTTAGATCACGTTTGAGGGCTGGCCTCTCGGCCATGCCTGGACTTTCACTTATGTATTTTTAACGGTAGAGTTTCTACACTCCATAGATTAAGGTGTGGAGCTCTGCTGTTCCTCAAAGATTAATGCAAAGTACTACTGTTTTCCATTCAATTCATCTTGTTTCGCTTCCAAGATATTCATTCGTACTTCCATCTGAATGTGATGAACGTGACAATCATCATCATTCCCTATGAACGCGTGCCTGACAACCACTTCCCTTCTACCTTTGACTGAATGAGTATCTCTTAGATCTCCTAACCAGAATCTTCGTGGTGTAAGCTAGAATGATGGCGGCATTCAAGAGAATCCGGAAAGTCTAAACCTTGTCTGTTGTATTCCGAGTAGGATTCAATGAATGAATGACTGTGACGAGCTCCTAACTCGCGATTGCAGGGCATTAGTGACAGACGCAAAAGGATAGTAAATCCTATTCCAGCATGATCAAGAACCGACAGATGAATAGCCGTGCCGTGACAGGGTGCGTTGACCATTTTCACTGAGAGGATAAGATGAAGCCATTGACAAGGGTGATGCCTCCAGATGATTAGCCGTGCCGTGACAGGGCATTGGATCATTTTCCCGAGAGATGACCGAAAGTAGCCATTGACAGTGGTGATGTATCACATAAAGCCAGCCATGGAAAGGAGTAAGACTGATTGGATGAAAATAGCAGGAAAGCAGAGGTTCAGAGGAACGAAAGCATCTCCATCCGCTTATCTGAAATTCTCACCAATGAATTACATAAGTATTTCTATCCTTACTTTTTGTTTTATTTACATAATATATTGTAGCCCATATGAGTCAACTTAACTGAGATTTACAAGGTGACCATAACTTGCTTCATACCGACAATCTCCGTGGGATTCGACCCTTACTCACGTAAGGTATTACTTGGACGACCTAGTGCACTTGCTGGTTAGTTATGCGAAGTTGTGAGGATATGTTTAGACCATGGTTCTGTGCATCCGTTTTTGGTGCCATTGCCAGGGAATCAATTTCGAACAACAATTCACAACCTGAGTAGCAATTTCGCATACCACTAACCAATGATTTACATAAGTATTTCTATCCTTCTTTTATTACTTAAATTCGAAAACTCCATAACTATTTTATATCCGCCTGACTGAGATTTACAAGGTGACCATAGCTTGCTTCATACCAACAATCTCCGTGGGATCGACCCTTACTCACATAAGGTTTATTACTTGGACGACCCAGTGCACTTGCTGGTTAGTTATGCGAAGTTGTGAAGATATGTTTAGACCAAGGTTCTGTGCATCCATTTTTGGTGCCATTGCCAGGGAATCAATTTCAAATAATAATTCACAACCAGAGTAACAATTTCGCATACCATGGTTCATATGGTTCTAAAGTTGTTTTTGATGTTAAAATAGGCGTAAAAGTGCTTTTGGAAGCTTGTTTTTGGCTCAACTTTTGGCAGTAGCAAAGGAGGTAAGGTGTGGTAAATTAATCAATAATTTGTTGTATTCTTGAAGTGTTAAATCAGATCTTGTTTCTTGAGGCTTGATGTTGAGTGTTTGTGTGGTGGTTTGATCATGAAATCTTGTTGTTTAATGCTTGAAGATCATGTTTTTGATGGTTCTAAAGTTGTTGTTGCTGATGGAAAACGTGACTTTCCAGCCATGAAGTTCATGATATTTGATGTGTTTTTAATTTGTATTTGATGGCTGAAACGTTGCTCTTTGGTTTGGTAAAAATCAGGTAAAAATCGGTTACCGAAAAGATTGAAAAACTAGCTGAAAATTAAGTGGAAATCTGATGAACTTTTGGAAAAATATTTTTGGTTTTTGGAAGGATGTGAAAACGTTTATTTGATGATTTTGAGGTCAAAATGCAATTATTAAAAAGTTTGGGGTTGAAAGTTAATTAAAGAAAAGTTAAGGGGCCCAAGTGCAAATATAAAAAGTTAAGGGGTCAAAATGTAATTTTCAAAAAGTTTAGGGGTCAAAATGCAATTTTTAAAAGTTGAATAAAATATTATTACTTTAATATTAAAATATTAAAAATATTATTTCATTAATAATATTATTTTATTAATAATAATAAAATATTGACAAAAAGACAGTTTTCTCTAAAAGCTTTAGGAAAGCAGTTTTGAGTCTAGAATTTCCTAATTCTCTTTATTAAATACCCAAGGAAAGATATAAGAAAGGGTATAGAAGTATGTAAAGTAATGAAACAAGATTTAGAAGCTTGTAATCATGTTAAAAAGAGAGGGAGTTAAAAGCTAAATAATAGTGTGCTGTTGCAATGTTGTGATGTATACAGAGAATTATGAAATGAGATCACTGAGATGTGATGCTTGATTTATGATTGTAGAAAGATGATAAGGAAGATAATAAGTGCAGAATCAAAAGTCAAAGAGAAGAGAGGAAAAGAGGATAAAGATAAAGAGTTAAGTCTTATGGCATGATATTCTATTGTATGTTCATCTGCTACTTTTCCGTTGGCCCTAGAGGTCCTGTAGGCCGAAGTTTACCTACAGAGCATTGTTATTCCTGTAGGCCGAAGTTCACCTACAGTGAATATCAATTGTGTATCTCAGGGTGTTGCTACTGTAGGCCGAAGTTCACCTACAGAGAGCTGTAATACCTGTAAGCCGAAGTTCACTTACAGGGGTGCCATTTCTGTAAGCCGAAGTTCACTTACAGAGGTTCCATTTCTATAGGCCGAAGTTCACCTATAGAAAGTTGTTGTGTTGTGATTGAACTATTTCTGTAAGCCGAAGTTCACTTACAGGAGTGCTATTTCTATAGGCCGAAGTTCACCTACAGAGATAAAGCCATATCTAGGACTAGTTCCTAGGTAATGTCGGGCTGCAGGGTGTAAACCGACACGTGAGCTCATGGCCTACATAGGACAGACATGCATCATACTTGGTTGTGCATTTCCTTTGTTATGATTGTTGTATGAATGTGTGATTTCTTTGTTTGTATTCCATTCTTTGTGTCTGTGTTTTATTTTCTTGTATTCTTTGTTGTGTTCTGCTTTCTGATTTCTTAATTTCTTTATTTATCTGTATCTTCTGTTTACTGCTTCTCTGTATTCTGCTATTTGTCTGCTAAGCAACATAGAATTAATGAACTTAACTAATAACCCCGGCCTTACTAAGAACTCCCCAGTTCTACCCCTTCTCTCTCCCTTCTCCCTTCAGATGGAAGCCTGAGTACCCTTCCGTAGTTCGCTGATGACGTTCCACCTGACTTGAGTTTTGAAGACCTAGAATGTACTTTCTCTCACAGTAGTAGTTTAGAGGGACTAGGTGAGTGAAGAGTCTAGGCTAGCCTGGGCGCCAGCTTATGGACTCCTTGAACAGGTCAGGGCCTGGGATGTTGTATGTATATATATATATATGTATATATTTATTGCTTAGCTACTTGTACGAGTGTTCTAACTAAAGATCTATGATCTAATAAAGGCTGGATGACTGAATGATGTCAGTTGTTTGAGATGTATGTATTTATATAAATGTGTGTTTACTTTTAACTGCTTATCTTGTTGTTATTTATGATATCATCTATGTATGTTCGTACTTGACAACTTAAATGTTCTGGAAAAAAATTACCCCGCAAATTAACAATGTTTTTACAATGAATCAGGCTCATATAATAAATAATAGATAATAATTAGAAAGACAACTTGGTAGCGCTCAGTTTCCGGTATGATCTAGACATACTGAAAATTGGGTCGTTACAGATCACATGAATACAATACCTTAAATACTAAACAAATGACTAGTAAGGGTAAAACAATCAATTTTGTGCTAAAATTCACTTCTGAGGCCCACTTGGTGAGTGTTTGGGTTGAGCTTTAATAAGATCCACGTGCTCTGAGGCTCCTTGGGCATGGAATGCCAGCTAGGGGGTCCTCTCTGGGCCGTTGGACGTTGGGCTCCATTCTTTAGGCGTTGGACGCTTGGAAGGGGCAGGAAGCTGGCGTTGGACGCCAGTTTTGGGCCTTCTAATCCGAAGCAAAGCATGGACTATTATATATTGCTAGAAAGATTTGGAAGTCAGCTTTCCATAGTTGTTGAGAGGCTCCATTTGGACTTATGTAGCTCCACAGAAGCTTTTTCGAATACAAGTAGGTCAGATTTGGACAACATCTGCAGTACTTTCTCTGTCTCTGGATCAAACTTCTGCTCCAACTCCTCAATTTCAGCTAGAAATTACCTGAAATTGCCCAAAAATATAAAAACTCATAGTAGAATCCAAAAATGTGATTTTAACATTAAAACCTAATAAAACTCAATAAAAAACTAAGTAAAAACTACTAAAAACTATATGAAAGTGATGCCAAAAAACATATAAAATATCTGCTCATCACAACACCAAACTTAAACCGTTACTTGTCCCCAAGCAACTAAAAACACAATAGGATAAAAAAAGAAAATTAAGATACAGTAAATTTCTAAGTTTCAAATGAAGCTTAGTTAAAATCAGATGAGCGGGACTTAGTAGCTTTTTGCTTCTGAATAGTTTTGGCATCTCACTATCCATTGAAACTAAGAGATGTTGGCATCCTTAGGAACTTAGAATCTAGATGATATTATTGACTCTCCTAGTTAAGCTTATTTTGATTCATGAACACAGTTTTTTGAGTCTTGGCCATAACCCTAAGTACCTTGTCTTCTAGTATTACCACAGGATACAATAATGCCACAGACACTTTAACTTGGTGAACCTTTTTAGATTGTGACTCAGCTTTGCTAGAGTCCCCGGATAGAGGTGTCCAGAGTTCTTAAGCACACTCTTTTTGCTTTGGACCACAACTTTAACCGCTCAGTCTCAAGCTTTTCATTTGACACTTTCACGCCACAAGCACATGGTTAGGGATAGCTTGGTTTAGCCGCTTAGGCCAGGATTTTATTCCTTTGGGCCCTCCTACCCACTGATGCTCAAAGCCTTGGGTCCTTTTACCCTTGCCTTTTGGTTTAAAGGTTTACTGGCTATTTCAATATGCCCTCCTTTTCCTGCATTTTTGGGCAGTAATGGATTTTTCTGCTTTATTAATTATTTTCGCCATTGTTTTTCTTTCTTTTGCATGCATATATATTTTTTTCTTTTGCAACATGCTTTTTCTTTTGCTTTTTCCTGCTTTTTCTTGCTTCAAGAATCAATTTTTAGATTTTTCAGATTATCAATAATAGTTTTCCTTTTTCCTTATTCTTTCAAGAGCCAGCATTCTAAAATTTCAATTTCAAATATGCACTGTTTAATCATGCATTCAGAAAAAAAAAAAGCAAATGACACCACATCAAACTAATTAAACTAATATTATTTTAAACTTGAAATTCATGCATCTCTCAAATCTTTTCAATAAAAATTTTCATTTAAGAAAGGTGAGAGATATATGGAACATTTTACAACTTTAAGACATCAATGCAAATGATCATGCAATAAGAACAAGAGAACAGATAACTAAACAGACAGAAAATAGAAAAATAATAGAAAAGGAGTAAAAGAGAATGAATCCACCTGAATGATGGTGGCCAGTGCTCCTCCTTGAGGATCCCATGTAGTGCTTGATCTCTTCTATGTTACTCCTTTGTCTTTGTTGAGGCGGCTTCACAGGTTCATGTGCATGCTCTCTAGTTTGCTCCATCCTCTTCTTCTATAATTAAGAGTGATAGAAGTTACAAACCAAAGCTTTTGCAACACCAAACTTAAGATTTTTGCTCGTCCTCGAGCAAAGCTCCTTGGGGCGTTGAACGCCTAGGAGGGCTTCCTCGCTGGTGTTCAACTTTAACACTCCACTTAAAGTATTCTGTTTTAACTGCTGTGAAATCTGTCTCTTGACTGATACGCATGATCATGACTCTGACAACTGAAAGGAAAAACAAAAAGAAAATAAATGGTTGAGTAAAGTTGGATTGCCTCCTAATAAGCGCTCTTTTAAAGTCACTAGCTAGACCTTCAGGCTCCTTACGGAGGTGAGTATAGGCTCAAGCTTTTGCCCCTGACAGTGAATCTTCTTCCTGTCCTCTCATGAATGAGCTCCACATGCTCTAGAGATAGGACACGACTCAGTGTGTGTGGTAAGACTGGCTTCTTAGTGAAGATAACTCTCATGCCAGGTGAGAGGCCTTCAGTTGGGACTTTCTTGTCCTTCCAGCCTTTATGTACTTTCTTCTTAGTACCTTTGCGCTTAGAGCTTGTTGAGGGCTACCCAACACCAAACTTAGAATTGATGTCTGGGGACTTTGCAGAGCTCTGCACAGAAAGAGAAAGTTGGCACACTAGGTGTTGCACAATTATCTCTCTTTTAGAGGGAGAATTGGGATGAGGCATCTTGAATAAGATGTCATCCTCCCCTATCTTTAGGGTTAGTTCTCCTTTAGTCACACCAATGATAGCATTAGCTGTGGCTAGGTGATGCCAGGGCATTTTGGCTAGTTTCACTGACCTTTTCTTTACTGTTTTAGGGTGGTTTCATGCATTTTCTTAGTAAATAAGCAAGTTTTGGGTAAATATTCACTTACATCTTGATTCAAGCAAACATTGTGAACTTTACATGATTTCATGAGAATTATGCATGAATTGAATGACAAATTAGATAATGCATGATCTCATGACTTGGAATAGAGCTTTGATGCACTTTAATTGCTTGATTTCAGGACAAAGGAAGCAAGGAAGAACCACGTTAGTAGCCACGTTAGTCTAATTAACGTGACCACTAACGTGGAATGGGAGCTAGCTTGCAACGTTAATGAGAAAAGTGAACGCCAATAATGCCTTCGAAAGCCATTATAGACAACGTTAGTTGCCACGTTAATTACATTAGCGTGGAAGCTAACGTGGAGGAGAAGGGAAGCTCCAACGTTAGTGGTAAAAGTGAATACCACTAACGTTCGAAAAGGGGCACACTTGACCACGTTAAGAGTCACGTTTATTACATTAACGTGAAGTCTAACGTGGAAGGAACAAGGAATTGCCAACGCTAGTGATACTCACCTTTGTCACTAACGTTGGATTAAGCCGCTAGTGCCCACGTTAGTTTCCACGTTAATTACATTAACGTGGAAGCTAACGTGGAGGAAGAATTGATGGACCAACATTAGTGACACTCACCTTTGTCACTAACGTTGGGAATGGCAATCACTACCACGTTAGAGGCCACGTTAATCTAATTAACGTGAACTCTAACGTGAGAAGGAGGGGCATTTGGAGCGTTAGTGACAAAGGTAAGTGTCACTAACGCTCTCGAAGAAAGGCAAGCCCACCTTAATGGTCACGTTATTTATACTAACATGAACTCTAACGTGGGGAAAAGGGGTAATAAGAAACGTTATTGGAAAAGGTGAATGCCAATAACGTTTGTGAAGGACCAAGAGGCAACGTTAGTAGTCACGTTAGTGCCACTAACGTTGAAGTTAACGTGGACCATTTTTTGGCTTGGAACGTTAGTGAAAAAGGTGATCGTCACTAACATTCTCGAACCCACATTTTCACTAAACGTTAACGCCACTAACGTCCTAACTAACGTCCATGCCTAACTCACACTTTTTCTGCAAGCAAAGCTGAGCCCACTGAAGACTGTAACTGCTTCAACTAAAGATCCAAAGGCCAATATCCAAGACTTGAAGAGCTTTTGGCATTTTGGAGAACTACACTCTGTATTTTACTTTCTCTGTAACTTCTAGTTCCATTTTGGAAAATGTACTTTTCATTGATGCTTTCCATTTCCAGAGCCATGAACAACTAAACCCCTTTCATTAGGTTAGGGAGCTCTGTTGTAATTTGATGGATCAATAAGAGTTTTCATTATTCTTCTTCTTTCTTTTCTCTTGATTTTACTAGAAAGTTTTCAATCTTCATCCTATTGGGTAGTTGTCTTGGAAAAGAAGCTATTCATACTTGGATCTCTTCGGACCTTGGAAAAGGAATGAAGAGATCATGCTAGAAATGCTTTCTCATGTTGGACCAAATTGGGGTTTGGATGGATATGGTGACATATAATCCTACCAACACTTTGATTTGGGAATTGGTGCACGAAATTGTGATCCTTGGTAATGGCTCCAAAAACTTGGTGCTCTAATCTTAACTCATAATTTGTCACAACTTCGATACAACTAACCAGCAAGTGCACTGGGTCGTCCAAGTAATAAAACCTTACGTGAGTAAGGGTCGATCCCACGGAGATTGTTGGTATGAAGCAAGCTATGGTCATCTTGTAAATCTCAGTCAGGCGGATATCAAATGGTTATGGAGTTTTCGAATAATAATAATAAATAAACAAAAAATAAAGATAGAAATACTTATGTAAATCATTGGTGAGAATTTCAGATAAGTGTATAGAGATGCTTTCGTTCCTCTGAACCTCTGTTTTCCTGCTGTCTTCATCCAATCATTCCTACTCCTTTCCATGGCAAGCTTTCTGTAAGGCATCACCGTTGTCAATGGCTACATCCCATCCTCTCTGTGAAAAAGGTCCAAATGCTCTGTCACGGCCCGGCTAATCATCTGGAGGTTCTCGATCATACTGGAATAGGATTCACCCTCCTTTTGCGTCTGTCACTACGCCTAGCACTCGCGAGTTTGAAGTTCGTCACAGCCATCCCTTCCCAGATCCTACTCGGAATACCACAGACAAGGTTTAGACTTTCCGGATCTCAGGAATGGCCATCCATGGGTTCTAACTTATACCACAAAGATTCTAATATCTCGGACTCGGTCCCCTGTATTAGATATCTAAGAGATATTCATTCTAGCTTGTTTGCATGTAGAACGGAAGTGTTTGTCAGGTACGCGTTCATGAGTGAGAATGATGATGAGCGTCACATAATCATCACATTCATCATGTTCTTGGGTGCGAATGGATATCTTAGAAGCGAAATAAGTTGAATTGAATATAAAACAGTAGTACTTTGCATTAAATCATGAGGAACAGCAGAGCTCCACACCTTAATCTATGGAGTGCAGAAACTCTACCGTTGAAAAATACATAAGTGAAAGGTTCAGGCATGGCCGAATGGCCAGCCCCCATGATCTAAGAACTAGACGTCCCAAGATGTCTAATACAATAGTAGAAGGTCCTATTTATACTAAACTAGTTACAAGGGTTTACAGAATTGAGTAAATGATGTAGAAATCCACTTCTGGGGCCCACTTGGTGTGTGCTTGGGCTGAGCTTGAAGTTTACACGTGGAGAGGTCATTCTTGGAGTTGAACACCAGTTTGTAACGTGTTTCTGGCGTTTAACTCCAGACTGCAGCGTAGAACTGGCGTTCAACGCCCTTTTGTGTCCTCTAAACTCGGGCAAAGTATGGACTATTATATATTTCTGGAAATCCCTGGATGTCTACTTTCCAACGCAATTGGAAGCGCGCCATTTGGATTTCTGTAGCTCCAGAAAATCCACTTTGAGTGCAGGGAGGTCCGAATCCAACAGCATTTGCAGTTCTTCTTCAACCTCTGAATATGATTTTTGCTCAGGTCCCTCAATTTCAGCCAGAAAATACCTGAAATCAAAGAAAAACACACAAACTCATAGTAAAGTACAGAAATGTGATTTTTAATTAAAAACTAATAAAAATATACTAAAAACTAACTAAATCATACTGAAAACATACTAAAAACAATGCCAAAAAGCGTATAAATTATCCGCTCATCACAACACCAAACTTAAATTGTTGCTTGTCCCCAAGCAACTGAAAATCAAATAGGATAAAAAGAAGAGAATATACTATAAATTCCAAAATATCAATGAAACATAGCTCTAATCAGATGAGCGGGACTTATAGCTTTTTGCCTCTTGAATAGTTTTGGCATCTCACTTTATCCATTGAAGTTCAGAATGATTGGCATCTATAGGAACTCAGAGTTCAGATAGTGTTATTGATTCTCCTAGTTCAGTATGTTGATTCTTGAACACAACTACTTTATGAGTCTTGGCCGTGGCCCTAAGCACTTTGTTTTCCAGTATTACCACCGGATACATAAATGCCACAGACACATAATTGGGTGAACCTTTTCAGATTGTGACTCAGCTTTGCTAAAGTCCCCAATTAGAGGTGTCCAGGGTTCTTAAGCACACTCTTCTTTTGCTTTGGACCTTGACTTTAACCACTCAGTCTCAAGTTTTCACTTGACACCTTCACGCCACAAGCACATGGTTAGGGACAGCTTGGTTTAGCCGCTTAGGCCAGGATTTTATTCCTTTAGGCCCTCCTATCCACTGATGCTCAAAGCCTTGGGATCCTTTTTATTTACCCTTGCCTTTTGGTTTTAAGGGTTATTGGCTTTTTGCTCTTGCCTTTTGTTTTTAAGTGCTTTTCGCTTTTTCTGCTTGCTTTTTTTTTTCTTTCTATTAGTTTTTTTTCGCCATTTTTCTCTTTTTTTTTCTCGCAAGCTTTCTGTATTCACTGCTTTTTCTTGCTTCAAGAATCAATTTTATGATTTTTCAGATTATCAAATAACATGTCTCCTTGTCATCATTCTTTCAAGAGCCAACATATTTAACATTCTTAAACATCAAATTCAAAAGACATATGCACTGTTCAAGCATTCATTCAGAAAACAAAAAGTATTGTCACCACATCAAAATAATTAAACTAGTTTCAAGGATGAATTCGAAACCATGTACTTCTTGTTCTTTTGTTTTTAAAACATTTTTTATTTAAGAGAGGTGATGGATTCATATTCACTACTTTAAGGCATAGACACTTAGACACTAATGATCATGTAATAAAGACACAAACATAGATAAACATTTAACATAAGAAAATGAAAAACAGAAAATTTAAGAACAAGGAATGAGTCCACCTTAGTGATGGTGGCGTTTTCTTCTTGAAGAACCAATGATGTCCTTGAGTTCTTCTATGTCTCTTCCTTGTCTTTGTTGCTCCTTCCTCATTGATTTTTGATCTTCTCTAATTTCACGGAGGATGATGGAGTGCTCTTGATGTTCCACCCTTAGTTGTCCCATGTTGGAACTCAGTTCTTCTAGTGAGGTGTTGATTTGCTCCCAAAAATTCTGTGGAGGAAAGTGCATCCCTTGAGGCATCTCAGGAATTTCTTGGTGATGAGCTTCTTCATGCGTCCCTTGAGATCCATGAATAGGCTCTCTTGTTGGCTCCATCCTTTTCTTAGTGATGGCCTTGTCCTCATCAATGAGGATATCTCCCCCTATGTCAATCCTAGTCGAGTTGCATAGATGGCAAATGAGGTGAGGAAAGGCTAACCTTGCCATAGTGGAGGACTTGTCAGCCACCTTGTAGAGTTCTTGAGGTATAATCTCATGAACTTCTACCTCTTCTCCAATCATGATGCTATGGATCATGATGGCCCGGTCTATAGTAACTTCAGACCGGTTGCTAGTGGGAATGATTGAGCGTTGAATGAACTCCAACCATCCTCTAGCTACAGGCTTAAGGTCCAGTCTTCTCAGTTGAACCGGTTTGCCTTTTGAGTCAGTCTTCCATTGAGCTCCTTCCACACATATGTCCATGAGGACTTGGTCCAACCTTTGATCAAAGTTGACTCTCCTTGTGTAGGGGCGTGCGTTCTCTTCCATCATTGGCAAGTTGAACGCCAACCTCACATTTTCCGGACTAAAATCTAAGTATTTCCCCCGAACCATGGGGAGATAATTCTTTGGGTTCGGGTTCTTAATTTGATCATGGTTCCTAGTGATCCATGCATTAGCATAGAACTCTTGAACCATTAGAATTCTGACTTGTTGGATGGGGTTTGTTAGAACTTCCCAACCTCTTCTTTGGATCTCATGTCGGATCTCCGGATACTCATTTTTCTTGAGTTTGAAAGGGACATCGGGGATCACCTTCTTCTTGGCCACAACATCATAGAAGTGGTCTTGATGGGCTTTGGAGATGAATCTTTCCATTTCCCATGACTCGGAGGTGGAAGCTTTTGTCTTCCCTTTCCCTTTTCTAGAGGATTCTCCGATCTTAGGTGCCATCAATGGTAATGGAAAAACAAAAAGCTTATGCTTTTACCACACCAAACTTAGAATATTGCTCGCCCTCGAGTAAGAGAAGAAAGAAAAGAAGAAGAAGAAGAAGATATAGAAGAGAGGGAGAGAGGGTTGTGTTTCGGCCAAGAAGGGGATGAGAGGGTTGTGTTTTGTTAGAATGAAGAAGAATGGAGAGGTTTATATAGTTGAGGGAGAGGGGTTAAGGTTCGGCCATATGGGGTGGGTTTGGGTGGGAAAGTGATTTTGAATTTTGAAGGTAGGTAGGGTTTATGAGGTAGGTTTATGGGGAAGAGTGGATGGATGTGAGTGGTGAATGGGTAATAGGGAAGAGAGAGATTGAGGTGATTGGTGAAGGGTTTTGGGGAAAGGTGTTTATTGGGAAGAGAGGATGAATGAGAAGAGGGAAGAGTATGAGTGGAGGTAGGTGGGGATCCTGTGGGGTCCACAGATGCTGAGATGATCCTGTGGGATTCACAGATCCTGAGGTGTCAAGGAATTACATCCCTGCACCAATTAGGCATGTAAAATGCCTTTGCATGCAATTCTGGCGTTTAAACGCCGAATTGGTGCTTGTTCTGGGCGTTCAGCGCCCAGATGCAGCATGTTTCTGGTGTTCAGCACCAACTTTCCTTAGTGTGCATTCTTGGCGTCCGAACGCCAGGATGCTGCTTGTTTTGGGCGTTCAATGCCAGATGCTCCTTACTAGCGTTTAAACGCCAGTAAGCCCTTCCTCCAGGGTGTGATTTTTCTTCTACTGTTTTTTATTTTGTTTTTGATTTTTCTATTTATTTTGTGACTCCACATGATCATGAACCTAATAAAACATGAAAGAACAATAAAAATAAAAATAAAATTAGAGAAATAAAAACTGGGTTGCCTCCGAACAAGCGCTTCTTTAATGTCAATAGCTTGACAGTGGGCTCTCATGGAGCCACACAGGTGATCAGGTCAATTTTATAGACTTCCCAACACCAAACTTAGAGTTTGGATATGGGAGTTCAACACCAAACTTAGAGTTTGGCTGAGGCCTCCCAACACCAAACTTAGAGTTTGACTGTTGGGGCTTTGGTTGACTCTGTACTGAGAGAAGCTTTTCATGCTTCCTCTCCATTATTACAGAAGGAGATTCTTGAGTTTTAAACACAAGGTTGTCCTCATTCAGTTGAAGGATCAATTCTCCTCTATCTACATCAATCACAGCTCTTGCTGTGGCTAGGAAGGGTCTTCCAAGGATGATGAATTCATCCTCTTCCTTCCCAGTGTCTAGGATTATGAACTCAGCAGGGATGAAAAGGCCTTCAACATTTACTAACACGTCCTCTACCTGACCATAAGCCTCTTTTCTTGAATTGTCTACCATCTCTAATGAGATTCTAGCAGCTTGCACCTCAAAGATTCCCAGTTTCTCCATTACAGAGAGTGGCATGAGGTTTATTCCTGACCCAAGGTCACATAGAGCCTTCTCAAAGGTCATGGTGCCTATGGTACAAGGTATTAGGAACTTTTCAGGATCCTATTTCTTCTGAGGCAATCTCTGTTGATCCAATACATTTAGTTCATTGGTGAACAGGGGAGGTTCATCTCCCCAAGTCTCTTTACCAAATAAAATCGCATTCAGCTTCATGATTGCACCAAGGAACTTGGCAACTTGCTCTTCAATAACATCCTCATTCTCTTCAGAAGAGGAATACTCATCAGAGCTCATGAATGGCATAAAGAGGTTCAATGGAATCTCCATGGTCTCTAGATGAATTTCAGATTCCTTTGGTTCCTCAGAGGGAAACTCTTTATTGATCACTGGACGTCCCAGGAGGTCTTCCTCCTTGGGATTCATGTCCTCCCCTTCCTCCTTGGATTCGGCCATGATGGTTATATCAATGGCCTTGCAATCTCTCCTTGGATTCTCTTCTGTATTGCTTGGGAGAGTACTAGGAGGGGTTTTAGTGATCTTCTTACTCAGCTGGCCCACTTGTGCCTCCAAATTTCTAATGGATGACCTTGTTTCATTAATGAAACTCAGAGTGGCCTTAGATAGATCAGAGCCTAAATTTGCTAAGCTAGATGGATTCTGCTCAGAACTCTCTGTCTTTTGCTGAGTGGATGATGGAAAAGGTTTACTATTGTTAAACCTGTTTCTTCCACCATTATTAAAGCCTTGTTGAGGCTTTTGTTGATCCTTCCATGAGAAATTTGGGTGATTTCTCCATTAGGGGTTATAGGTGTTTCCATAAGGTTCACCCATATAATTTACCTCTGCTATTGCAGGGTTCTCAGGATCATAAGCTTCTTCTTCAGAAGATGCCTCTTGAGTACTGTTGGATGCAGCATGCATTCCATTCAGACTCTGAGAAATCATATTGACCTGCTGAGTCAATAGTTTGTTCTGAGCCAATATGGCATTCAGAGCATCAATTTCAAGAACTCCCTTCTTCTGAGGCGTCCCGTTACTCACAGGATTCTTCTCAGAAATGTACATGAACTGGTTATTAGCAACCATGTCAATGTGTTTTTGAGCTTCTGCAGGCATTTTCTTTAGGTAAATGGATCCACTTGCAGAAGTATCCAATGACATCTTAACTAATTCAGATAGACCATCATAGAATATATCCAGGATGGTCCATTCTGAAAGCATGTCAGAAGGACACTTTTTGGTCAGTTGCTTATATCTCTCCCAAGCTTCATAGAGGGATTCACCTTCTTTCTGTCTGAAGGTTTAAACATCCACTCTAAGCTTACTAAGCTTTTGAGGAGGAAAGAACTTGGCTAAGAAAGTCGTGACCAGCTTATCCCAAGAGTTCAGGCTATCCTTGGGTTGAGAGTCCAACCATATTCTAGCTCTGTCTCTTACAACAAAAGGGACAAGCATGAGCTTGTAGACTTCAGGATCTACTCTATTAGTCTTAACAGTATCACAGATCTGCAGGAATTCAGTTAAGAATTGAAAAGGATCTTCAGATGGAAGTCCATGAAACTTGCAGTTCTGCTGCATCAGAGAAACTAATTGAGGTTTCAGCTCAAAATCGTTTGCTCCAATGGTGGGGATGGAGATGCTTCTTCCATGTAAATTAGAATTTAGAGCAGTAAAGTCACCAAGCATCCTCCTTGTATTATTATTATTTTCGGCTGCCATATCCTCTTCTTGTTTGAAAATTCCTGTAAGGTTGTCTCTGGATTGTTGTATTTTAGCTTCTCTTAGTTTTCTTTTTAGAGTCCTTTCAGGTTCTGGATCAGCTTCAACAAGAATGTTTTTGTCCTTGCTCCTACTCATGTGAAAAAAAAAGAGGACTAAAGATACCGGGGATCCTTTTTACCACAGTATAGAGGTTCCCTTGTGTGAGTAGAAGAAAAGAAGAATAAGAATGTAGAAGAGAAGAATTCGAACTCAGAGAAGAAGAAGGGGTTCGAATTTTGGGTGAAGAGAAGTGTTAATAGATGAATAAATAAATAGGAGAAGATGAGAGAGAGGAATTTTCGAAAATAATTTTTGAAAAAGAGTTGATGATTTTCGAAAAATAAAAATTAAAATTTAAAGTTAAATTTCGAAAATAGTTTTTGAAAAAGGTTAGTAATTTTCGAAAATTAAGAATGAAATAAAATTAAAATTAAAAATTGAAATAATTAGTTAATTAAAAGAATTTTTAAAAAGAGGAAGGTATTTTCGAAAATTAGAGAGGGATAGTTAGTTAGGTAGTTTTGAATGAGATAAGAAACAAACAAAATGTTAATTAGTTAGTTGAAACAAATTTTGAAAATCAATTTTTAAAAGATAAGAAGATAAGAAGTTAGAAAAGATATTTGAAAAAGATATGATATGAAAAGGTATGATTAAAAAGATATGATTTTGAAAAAGATAAGATAAAAATATATTTTTGAAAAGATATGATTGAAATTAATTTTGAAAAAGAATTGATTTTTAAAATCACAATTAATGACTTGATTCACAAGAAATTACAAGATATGATTCTAGAACTTAAACTTTGAATCTTTCTTAACAAGTAAGAAACAAACTTGAAATTTTTGAATCGAAACATTAATTGTTGATGATATTTTCGAAAATATGATATAAAATTAAGAAAAAGATTTTTGAAAAATATTTTTAAAATTTTCGAAAATAAATAAGAAAAATGAAAAAGATATGATTTTTGAAAAAGATTTTGAAAAGGATAGGATTTTTAAATTGAAAATTTGATTTGACTCATAAGAAACAACTAAATTTTTAAAAAATTTTGAAAAAGTCAACTCAAATTTTCGAATTTATGAGAAGAAAAAGGGGAAGATATTTTTTTGATTTTTTTTTTTGAATTTTTAATGAAGAAAGAGAAAAACATGAAAAAGACTCAATGCATTAGAATTTTTAGATCAAAACAATGAATGCATGCAGGAACACTATGAATGTCAAGATGAACACCAAGAACACTTTGAAGATCAAGATGAACATCAAGACTTATTTTTGAAAATTTTTAATGAAAGAAACACATGCAAGACACCAAACTTAGAAATTTTTAATGTTCAGACACCATGAATGCAAAAATGCACATGTAAAACAAGAAAAGACACAAAACAAGAAAACATCAAGATCAAACAAGAAGATTTACCGAGAACAACTTGAAGATCATGAAGAACACTATGAATGCCTGAATTTTTCAAAAAATGCATAAATTTTTAGAAAAAATACAATTGACACCAAACTTAAAAATTAACTCAAGACTTAAACAAGAAACACAAAATATTTTTGATTTTATGATTTTATAAATTTTTTTGGATTTTTGTATATTATTTTCGAAAAACATATAGGAAAAAGAAAATAAGAAATTCAAAAATTTTTAATAAGAATTCCAGGAATCTTTCAATGTTAGCCTAAAGCTCCAATCCAAGGGTTAGACATGGCTTAATAGCCAGCCAGCTTTAGGATATAAATCAGGCATGCAATAGCTGATACTTCATCCAACTCCATATACATGCCTTTTATGTTGACAAGTGGAAGCCTCAATCCAAAAGAATTTGGATATGGCTTTACAGCCAGCCAGGCTTCAACATGTTACCATGAAACTCTAGAATTCATTCTTAAAAATTTTGAATAATTTACGAAAACAAAAGGAAAAATTTTTTGAAAGATTTTTGAAGAATTTTTTTTTTTTGAAAATAAAACAAAAAGAAAATTACCTAATCTGAGCAACAAGATGAACCGTCAGTTGTCCAAACTCAAACAATCCCCGGCAACGGCGCCAAAAACTTGGTGCACGAAATTGTGATCCCTGGTAATGGCCCCAAAAACTTGGTGCTATAATCTTAATTCATAATTTGTCACAACTTCGATACAACTAACCAGCAAGTGCACTGGGTCGTCCAAGTAATAAAACCTTACGTGAGTAAGGGTCGATCCCACGGAGATTGTTGGTATGAAGCAAGCTATGGTCATCTTGTAAATCTCAGTCAGGCGGATATCAAATGGTTATGGAGTTTTCGAATAATAATAATAAATAAACAGAAAATAAAGATAGAAATACTTATGTAAATTATTGGTGAGAATTTCAGATAAGCGTTGTCTTCATCCAATCATTCCTACTCCTTCCATGGCAAGCTTTCTGTAAGGCATCACCGTTGTCAATGGCTACATCCCATCCTCTCTATGAAAAAGGTCCAAATGCTCTGTCACTGCACGACTAATCATCTGGAGGTTCTCGATCATACAGGAATAGGATTCACCCTCCTTTTGCGTCTGTCACTACGCCCAGCACTCGCGAGTTTGAAGTTCATCACAGCCATCCCTTCCCAGATCCTACTCGGAATACCACAGACAAGATTTATACTTTCCGAATCTCAGGAATGGCCATCCATGAGTTCTAACTTATACCACGAAGATTCTAATGTCTCAGACTCGGTCCCCTGTATTAGATATCTAAGAGATATTCATTCTAGCTTGTTTGCATGTAGAACTGAAGTGTTTGTCAGGCACGCATTCATGAGTGAGAATGATGATGAGCGTCACATAATCATCACATTCATCATGTTCTTGGGTGCGAATGGATATCTTAGAAGCGGAATAAGTTGAATTGAATATAAAACAGTAGTACTTTGGATTAAATCATGAGGAACAGCAGAGCTCCACACCTTAATCTATGGAGTGCAGAAACTCTACCGTTGAAAAATACATAAGTGAAAGGTTCAGGCATGGCCGAATGGCCAGCCCCCATGATCTAAGAACTAGACATCCCAAGATGTCTAATACAATAGTAAAAGGTCCTATTTATACTAAACTAGTTACTAGGGTTTACAGAATTGAGTAAATGATGTAGAAATCCACTTTCGGGACCCACATGGTGTGTGCTTGGGCTGAGCTTGAAGTTTACACGTGGAGAGGTCATTCTTGGAGTTGAACGCCAGTTTGTAACGTGTTTCTGGCGTTTAACTCCAGACTGCAGCATAGAACTTGCGTTCAATGCCCTTTTGCGTCATCTAAACTCGGGCAAAGTATGGACTATTATATATTTCTGGAAAGCCCTGGATGTCTACTTTCCAACTCAATTAGAAGCGCGCCATTTAGAGTTTTGTAGCTCCAGAAAATCCACATTGAGTGCAGGGAGGTCAGAATCCAACAGCATCTGCAGTCCTTCTTCAACCTCTGAATCTAATTTTTGCTCAGGTCCCTCAATTTCAGCCAGAAAATACCTAAAATCACAGAAAAACACACAAACTCATAGTAAAGTCCAAAAATGTGATTTTTAATTAAAAAATAATAAAAATATACTAAAAACTAACTAAATCATACTGAAAACATACTAAAAATAATGCCAAAAAGCGTATAAATTATCCGCTCATCAGGAATACATGTGGTATAATCAGTAACCATACTTCATCTCTTCTCATGAGCAATTAGACCAAGGAATTGGCTATTGATCAAGATTTGAGAGATTGGGTTGCCAAGGAATTGGATTCCAATCACTTAAGATTGCCAAGGAGATCAATGAATGCATTGATTGAGGAAGAGATGAGAATGAACTTGATCCGGAGAATACAACATCTCCTGAGCCCAATGAATCCCTCACTTCTGATCTTACCCATTCTCTTTACCTTCTGTCGTTTACCTTTATGTTCATTTCCCCAAATCCCCATTTAAGATTCTGTAATTTACTTTCCGTCATTTACATTCCGTTATTTACTTCTAGTAATTACATTTTCTGTTATTTACTTTCCTGCCATTTACTTTTCTGCAAATCTCAACTCAATTCCTGCTTAGCTGATAAACCACTATTTCATGGTTTATCTTGTGCTCAATTGAGTGGTTTTTATCAACTCTTTACCCACTTATTCATACTATTTGCATGGTTTTACATTTGCCTTCCTAATTATGTGTTTTGATTGAAAACATGCTTCTTTGGCCTTAAGTTCCCTATGTTTAAATCCTCTCTTATTACCATTAGATGCCTTGATATGTGTGTTAAGTGATTTCAGAGATTACAGGGCAGGAATGGCTCAGAGGATAGAAAGAAAGTATGCAAAAGTGGAAGGAATACAAGAAACTGAAGGAACTGCTAAAGCTGTCCAGCCTGACCTCTCTGCACTTAAACAGTCATAACTTGAGCTACAGAGGTCCAAATGATGCTGTTCTAGTTGCATTAGAAAGCTAACGTCCAGGGCTACGATTTGATATATAATTTGCCATAGCTGCCCCGAAGTTAGGCGACGCGAACGCATGAATGACACGCCCGCGTCGTATCTGCGAATTGCAATCCGCGCGAACGCATGGACGACGCCTCCGCATCACTTTCCCGCGACCTGAACGTAACAGAAATTGCAGGGGGCAATTTTTGGGCTGTTTTTGACCCAGTTTTCAGCCCAGAACATACAGATTAGAGGCTATAAAGTGGGGGAATGCATCCATTCATAATCATGCTTTTCACAATACACAATTTTAGTTTTAGATGTAGTTTTTAGAGAGAGAGAGAGAGGTTCTCTCCTCTCTCTTAGGATTAGGATTAGGATTAGGATTTCAACTTTATTATTTCAACTTACAACTTCATTCACAGGTTCAATGTTCCTTTTATTTATTTTCCCAATTAATTTATGAATATTCATGTTAGATTTGATTTCTTTTATTAATGCAATTTGAGGTATTTTCAGATTTCATTTTGATTTGCTTTATTTACATGAATGCTTTTAATTTAATTTAGAATTCTCCCTTTTGGCTTTGGTTAAGTAATTGGAAATGCTTAAGCTGTCAAATAAAGCAGTGGTTGAAATTGGGAGTTGCTCCAATAACTCTAGTCTTTCCATAGGGATTGACTAGGACCTGAGGATTAAGCTAATTAATCCACTTGATTTACCTTCATAGTTGGAGGTTAACAAAGTGGGATTAAAATCCAATTCTCATCACAATTGATAAGGATAGGACTTCCAGTTCTTATACCTTGCCAAGAGTTTTATTATCTATTTAAATTAATACAATTTACTTTCTTGCCATTTACTATTCTCGCTTTTTATCTTATACATTAAAACCCCTCAATTTACAAACTCACAACCAATAATAAGAACACCTCCCTGCAATTCCTTGGGAAGACGAACCGAGGTTTAAATACTCGGTTATCAATTTTAAAAGGGGTTTGTTACTTGTGACAACCAAAACTTTTGTAAGAAAGGTTGGTTGCTTGGTTTAGTAACTATACTTACAACGAGTATTTATTATAACTTCTAAACCATCAATCTTCAGTTCTTTCAAAATGGCACCATTGCCGGGGAATTGCAAACGTGTGCCTTATTATTGGTTATTGTAAATATTTACTTTTTACTTATTTATTTGTTTTTATTTTTGTTTTTTATTTTTGTTTTTTTTTATAAATTAAGAGGTTATTGGTTTTTATTTAATTATTAAAAATTTCTTAAAAAAAAATTTTTTTCGTCGTGTTCATCTTGACCTTCATGTTGTTCTTCGTGTTCATCTTGACCTTCAAGTTGTTCTTAGTTGTTTTCTTCGTTTTGATCTAAAAATTTTTAAGTTTGGTGTCATTTTATTGTTTTTATCTTTCCTTATTAAATTCAAAAATTCAAAATTTAAAAATCAAATTTCAAATCTCAAATTTCAAAAATTTCAAATTTCAAAAATTCAAAATTCAAATTTCAAAATTCAAATTTAAAAAATTTCAAATTTCAAATTTCAAAATTTAAATAACCTTTTAATTTAAAATTTGTTTTTATTTTTGTTTTTAATTTTTATTTACTGTTATGAGTTCTCACCCCACTCGCTTTGAGTTTGGTTCCAATGTTGTTGCAAGGAATGGAAATTATAACAGGAACATGCATCAAGGTCGGAAGAATCAAAGATGGGAGGAACCACAAGGATTTGATCAACCCTCTTGGCAACATCCCCCTCCAATGCACTATAACCAACAACCATTCTGTGATGCATACCAAAATGATGACTATAGTGGACCCACTTGTAGTTACTAACAAGGCCCACCATATGATTATGAACCGCCTCCTCAACACAGCTTTGGACCACCATACTCACAAGCCCCCTACTACCAGACATCATCACATGATTCTAACCCATATCCACCACACCAACCACCTTATGAGCCATATGAACCATATATAAAACCACCCCAATTCCAACCCAATCACTCCCAAGAACCACCACCTCAATATTTTCCATCGCCATATCCATCAATCCAAGAGCACTATGATCCTACTTATGATAGCCGAGCGCAACAAGAATCAAGGGATTGTCTCACGGAAACATGTGCAAAACTTCAAGCAACCCTTCGCCAACTGGATCAAGCAATAAATCGATTACCTTCCCGACGTTCGGACACTCAAGGAACCCCCATGGCCTCATGTGGGCAATCTAATGAAGAACGTAGCATGAAGGAGATATTAGAAACTCTGGTGGACAGTGAGCAGCACGATTTTATATTGAAACAACTGAAAGAAGCTACGCCTGCCATTGAGGAGGAAGAAGTGGTTGAAGACTTAGGAGATGCGGAACCTCCATGGGAAACTCAAGTTATAGAGCCTCCTTCAAAGACGTTTGAAATTGATGTTGAGGAGGGTGTACAACCTCCAAGGCATATCATGGTTGAAAATTTTGAAGGAGATGATCAAGAGATGGATTCAATCATTGATGAAGTCTTATCTATATTTGAATCCTCTCCCATTGGACTAGACATGGAGATTAAAGAAGAAGACGCACAACCTCCCATACCCTTGGTAAACAATGAAGAAGAGATTGAATTGGAAGAAAGCTACCAAGAGGAAGAGGTTGATATTGAAGAAGTTTGCAAAGAGGTGGAAGTTGTCAAAAAGCACAAGGGAGTGGAGCTTGAAATCACTAAGTTGCTATCATCCTTCACAACATTCAAGTGGGTAAAATTCATATCCCTTATCTTTCTAATTCCACTTGAATATGGGCTACTGGAGACGGATGGTCAACTTAGAGCTCTTTGTGGCATTAAGAGTAAGAGGAAAATGGTCAGTGGTAAGAATTGTCCTGCAAGGTTCATTATGGTTGGAAGCTTTAAGTTTAAACACAAAGGTTGGTGTAAAGCTCAATTGAATGGGTCTAGGAAGCTGTTTGGTAGCTGTAGTGAGAATTCAAATTACTTATCACCCGGCCGGAAAAATACAGATCCTGACAAAAATGGGTATAAAAGCAAGATTTGGGATCCTTGAATCTGCTCTGACATTTGTCACCCCAGGAGCCTAAGAATCTGTTTAAAGCTTCTTAAGGGCTTTACATACCTAGTTTGGGACCCCGGAGGTTACTGGAGATACAAACATTGGTGGAGATTCCTGGATGAGTTCAAGCATAAGCCACCATAACAGGAAGCTCATCAAATGTCCAACTTAAGGACTTTAACTAAAAGTTCTAGGTGGGAGACAACCCACCATGGTATAATCGTTCCTTTCTCAATTTTAATTTTATTTTGTTTTGTTTGTTTTTCATTTTATTTTATCCTTTTTTTATTGAACCTGGATTTATTCATACCATCCACATCCATGTCATTTTGCATTCTGCATACTGCATCAAAAAAAAAAATCGCACGCGACGCGACCGCGTCACCCACGCGTCCGTGTCGCCAGCGCATTGGGAAGAAACGAAAATTTAACAGAGAGTCACGTGAGAGCGTGGCTGGAGGCGTGCCTTTATCACAAATTGATCCATGCGACCGCGTCGCTGACGCGTCCGCGTCATGTGGGAAAAATGCCTCCCCACGCGTCCGCGTCACCCACGCGACCGCGTGGCCCTGTAAATCGACGTAAAAAGTTGTATGGCCGAAAGTTGAGCTGGAATTGGGGTGGACTCGTGCTGGAAGCCCAAGCCCTACCACGCGACCACGTGCCCCACGCGGTCGCGTCATTTTAAGAAAATGGCTATTGACGCGCTCGCGCCAACCACGTGACCGCGTCACCCAAAATTTGGCAAAAGAGTTTCGAACAGAGAGTTGCGCGAACGCGAGGCTGCACTCGTGCTAATGGCACAAATCAGGCCACGCGATCGCATGACCCACGCGTCCGCGTCACCTGACCTTATCGCGCACCACGCGACCGCGTCACTCACGCGTCCGCATCGCCTGCGCCGCACAACTTATCCAGATCAGCGCCAATTATCTTATCTTTTCTTCTCTAATCCTAATTTCTTCTATCTTTTCTCCTTTCTTTCTCACTTTATTTCTTTTACTTCTCATTCCTTTTCACCTTCATTTTATTTTACTTAATTTATTTGCATATTTCATTCATTGCATTTTAATTTTGTGCATATTTTTATTTTTTTTTCTAAATTTATTATTTTACCATTGGTGTTAAATGTTCTTAGTCAACTGTTGCATCTTTTCTTGAATTATTTTTAGTGACTTGTTTTACACTGTGGGATGATATTAATTATTTGCCAATGCCAATCTTTTATGATATTTGCACTTTATTTGCATTGACATGAACTTATATTGATATTTTCATTACCCACACTCCTCCTATTTGTTGCAAAATTTGCACCACTGGTATGCCATGTGCTTCTATTGTTTACTCACGTACATGTTGAAGCTTCCATGTAAATGAGACCCTTATCAGTTGGCATTAACCCACCCATAGTTCATTTATTTTCTTATCTTTATCTCTGGGTTACTGTTCTTCTTTTTCTCTTCTTTCAGGCTGGCCGCCAAAGACGGAAAAAGGGAGAAACTTCTAAAAAGGAAGACAAACAAAATTTTTTTTTTGAAAACTACACATAAATTTTCGAAAATTTGAAAAAAAAAAGAAAACACCAAACTTAAAAATTTGACACAAGATTAAACTAAAGAAAAATCATTTTTGAAAAGTTTTTAGGAACAAAGACTCAAAGAACACGAAATTTTACCAAAAACATAAACACAACGCTCTAACCAATTGAACTACAAAATTAAAAATATTTTTGAAAAGCCTTTTATGATTTTCGAAAATTTTAAGAAGAGTAAAGTAAAAATAAAATACTCAAAGACTCATAAAAATCGAAAAAAAAAACACAACAAGAACAAAAACAAAACACTCAAAACAAAAACAAAGATTAAACAAAGAAAAGAAAAATATTTTTGAAAAGTTTTTGAAATTTTTGAAAATTATGAAGAAGAAAACAGAAATTAAGAGACTCAATTAAAATAATGTAAAATAAACTTACCTGATCTAAGGAGTAAAATAATCCGGCAGTTTGTCCAAATTCAACAATCTCCGGCAACGGCGCCAAAAACTTGGTGCGCTTGTATGCAAAACCCACACTATTTCGTACAATAGCAGCAATATTAGCAAGTGCACTGGGTCGTCCAAGAAATACCTGAGCGAGTCAGGGTCGATCCCACGAAGATTGTGGCTTAAAGCAAGCTTATAGTTGTCTTGCAGGTCTTAGTCAGGCAGAATCAGAAAGAGTTGGATTATATGTCATAAATGCTGGATGTTCAGTAGAACTAAGGATAGGAATTATATGCTGGGAATGGTAAATAATAGCAATAGAGTTGAGAGTTAAAGTTGCTTTGTCTTTCTGAAGTAACTTTGGTACTACTGTCTTCTTTGCTTGTGAATGATCATCTTCTATGGCAGGATGTAAGTGATCAAAGCCACGCCAATGGTCCTTGATCTCCTCTGTTACAGGTCAAATGCCATTGACGAACGGATTTCCGCTAGTAAAGAATTTTACAAATAAATTCTCGTTGCTAGTATAGTTTCTAAACCAACAGAGAATCCTTTCGTACAAAAATTTTGGTTGTCGCTAAAACAAATCCAATAAAAGTAAACCGAAGTATTTAAACCTCGGGTTGTCTTTCAAGGAATTGCAGGGAGGTGTAATTATTATTGGTTATGAGATTGTATCTTTTTGGGGTTTTTGAAAGGTTGAACAGGGAAATTAAATGACAAGAAAGTAAATTAAGAACTAGAGAAGCTCTTGGCAAGGTATGAGAACCAGAAACCCCATCCTTGTTATCCTTATCAATTGTGATGAGAATTGTTTATTGCTCCCACTTAGTTAACCCTTACTAAATAAAGGAAAGTCAAGTGGACTAATCAAATTGATTCCTCAAGTCCTAATCAACTCTTAAGGAAAGACTAGCTTTAGAGGGATCCAAATCAACCAGCAAATTCCAATTATCAATCAACAAAGGAGTTTGATAACTCAAGTGTCACCAATTACTCAACCAAAGCCAAAAGGGAAGAAATCTAAATTAAATTGAAAATATCAATAACATAGATTGAAGAAAGCAATCATAAATCTAAAATACCTCAAATTGCATTAAATAGAAAATCACATTAAACATGAGAATTCATAAACCAAATAGCAACATAAATTAATCAATAAGGGAAATAGATAAACTAGAATGCTAGAACAAATAAAAGTAGTAGAGAAACTAAATTAAAGGAACATTGAACCTGGAATTGAGAAGAAATAAACCTAAAACTAACAGAAATCCTAAATCCTAAATCCTAAAACCTAGAGAGAGGGGAGAGCCTCTCTCTCTCTAGAAAACTACATCTAAAACCTAAATTGTGTGAATGTAAGTTGTGTTTAATGAATGAATGCATTTCCCCACTCTGTAGCCTCTAATCTGTGTTTTTTGGGCCGAGAACTGGGTCAAAAATAGCCCAGAAATCACCACCAGTGATTTCTAATACGTCCAGCACGCGGCTCTGTCACACATATGCGTCATCCACGCGTACGCGTGGATTAAATTTTCTGCAGGTCACGCGTACATGTGATTCATGTGTGCGCGTCATCTAACAGCATGGCAACTATGACAAATTATATATCGTTTAGAAGCCCCAGATGTTAGCTTTCCAACGCAATAAGAACCGCCTCATTTGGACCTATGTAGCTCAAGTTATAGTCAATTTAGTACGAAGAGGTCAGGCTAGACAGCTTTAGCAATTCCTTCAATTTCTTGTATTCCTTCCACTTTTGCATGCTTCTTTTCCATCCTCTAAGCCATTCCTGCCCTATAAACCTTGAAATCACTTAACACACATATCAGGGTATCGAATGGTAATAAGAGAGGATTAATAATTAGCAATTTTAAGGCCAAAGAAGCATGTTTTCAATCATAGCACAGAATTAGGAAGGAAAATGTAAAACCATGCAATTAGTATGAATAAGTGTGCAAAAACTTGATAAAAATCACTCAATTGAGCACAAGATAAACCATAAAATAGTGGTTTATCAATCTCCCCACACTTAAACATTAGCATGTCCACATGCTAAGCTCAAGAGAAGCTATAAATGAGTGAAGAGGAATGGTAACTTCTGAAACACAACCTATCTATATGAATGAAACTAAATGCAAAAATACTTCCACCTACTTGGTTTAAAGTAAACAAATTCTCCAAGAAAAACATAAATCAGATTCCATTAATTCAAATCACACAATAAAAGACAGGTAAACTTGTAAGAAGATAGCTCATGAAAGCAGGGAACATAGAATTAAGCGTTGAACCCTCACTGGTAGTGTATATGCACTCTAATCGCTCAAGTGTCTAGGGTTAATTCACTCTACTCTTCTCTAATCATGCTTTCTAAACTTTGTTCTTCATCTAACCAATCAACAAAAATTTAGTACACCAATGCAAACATCATGAGGTCTTTTCAAGGTTGTAATGGGGTTAAGGTAAAGGTGAGGATATATGTATGGCCAAGTGAGCTATAATATGAATCTTTGATTAACCTAAGCTTTCACCTAACACACACACACACACACACACTCTATGTAACTCTAAAATCATGGCTAGCTATCCAAAATTCCCACTTTTGCATCACATACTCATGTATCAACTTTTCTTTATTTTCACCACATATGCATTGATCTTTTATTAAACTTAGCATTGGGGTAATTTTTGTCCCCTTATTTATTTATTTACTTATATTGTAATTTATTATTTTTATTTTTATTATTTTTTATTGTATTTTATTTATTTATTTATTTATTTATTTATTTATTTTTTATTTTTTATTTTTTTTGAATCATAAAAGCAAACATAATATATCAATGCACATGGGTTTTTTTTTTTTGGTCTCACATGAGTAGGTACCCAAATTCCCAATATTTTGTCAATGAAACACTGTACACTTTCATCAACTCAAGTTCCCATAGTTTTCCACACTTAATTGACACACAATCTCTAGCTTAAGCTAACCAAAGATTCAATTGGGGTAATTAATTGTTTTTCCGCATAAGGCTAGTGATGTGGTAAAATATAGAACAAATGGGGATTAAAAGGCTCAAAGTGGCTAACAAAGATAATTGAAAGGGTAGGCTATTTGGGATAAGTGAGCTAATAACAAATGATGGCCTCAATCATATGCATGCTTATAAATACACTAAACATTGGACATATAGAGTGTAACAAACTATAGATTACAATTATAGAGAAGAAAATACACAAGAATAAAATATTATGGTTAAATAATGTAACCATGTAATTAAGCTCAAATCTCATGGGTTGTGTGTTCTTAGCTATAATTTATGTTCCAAATTACAATCCTCAAACAAGTTTAACAACAAGGTTTTAATTTAAATTAGTGAAATGCTATAAAAAGGGTATTGAAAAAGAACTTATCACTCCAACCAAGTAGTGATAGAATATGCACAAAATCAAGTAAACATGCAATGAAACATACAAAGGCAACAATGTACTAACAAATAAAATAAAACATTGGTGTTGAAATAGGAAATAACTAACCCATGGAAGTCGGTATCGACCTCCCCAAACTTAAAAATTGCACCGTCCTCGGTGCATGTGAGATGTGCAAGTGGACGGATTTCTCCAACTGACGCTTTTCTCCAAAGATTGTGCAGATTGCCTTGTCTGTTGTCCCATTGAGAAGCTTTTCCTTTCTCTTCTTCGGTGGCCATCCTGAAAGAGGAGGAAAAGGAAGAAAAGTAACCAAGAAGTAAAGATAAGAACAATTAAAACTCGGGTGGGTTAATGCCAAATAATGAGAGTCTCAATTACATGGTAGCTACAACATGTACGTGAGGAAAACAGTAGAAGCAGATGGCATACCAATAGTGCAAAAATTGCAAAAATGGGGAAAAGGCAGTATAAATTTATGTCAATGCAAAAAGAACACAGGTATCATAAAAATTGGCATTTGACAAATAAGTAATATCACCCAACAATGTAAAACAAGTCACTAAGCACCAAAATAATACCAGAAAAGACATAATAGTTGAATAAGAACATGTGACACCAATGTAAAAAGAATAACTTTAGAGAAGAAAATAAAAATATGCACAAAATTAAAATGCAATGAATGAAAGTTTGCAAATAAATTAAGTAAAATAGAATGAAAATGAGGAAGGATGAGATGTTAAAAAGATGAAGAAGAAGAAAGAAGAAAGAATGATAAGAGAAAGATAAGTAGGATTTGGGGAGGGAAGATTGAAAATCAGGCGGCGTACTAATTCAATTATGCAACGTATGCGACGCGTACGCGTACAGCACGCGTACGCGTGGATCGCGTAAAATTGAGAGTGACACGTAGGCGTCAGGCACTGATGAGTGAACTTTTGTGTGGTTTAGAATTCACAAATAAATTCTCGTTGCAAGTATAGTTTCTAAACCAACAATAGTCCTTTCATACAAAAATTTGTTTGTCACAAGTACAAATCCCTAAAATTTATAAACCCAAGTATTTAAACCTCGGGTCGTTCTCCCTAGGAATTACAATAAAGTGTTCTTGTTATTGGTTATGAGTTGTGTTTGGTGTTTTTTGAGATTTTAAATAGGAAACATAAATCGCAAGGAAAATAAACTAACAACTAGAAAGGTCTTGGCAAGGTTTGGTGGTCAAGGATCTCTATCCTAATCACTAACCACAACATGAGAATTGGCAAGGATCAACCCCACTAAGTCATCCTCTAACTAATAAAGGAAATTCAAGTGAGCTATGTCAATCTAAGACCATAAGTCCTAGTTCTCCACCAAATCAATTAGTGAGATCTAGAGTTAATGGCTCCCAATCATCAATCACTTAGACATTAGTGACTCAAGAGTTCCTAAGTTACCTTCCCAAGCCAAGAGCACTAAAATTCTACTCTAAAATCTAACTAAGCATTTTATCAAATACTTAGAAGGCATAAAAGGAAAGCATAGTAAAATTGCAAGGAATGTAAATCTACACTATTCAATTGCAAGGAATTAAACAACAACAAATCAAATGAACAATAAAGGAACATGAATCATAAATTGCATTAAAGGAAAATAGAAGAAACAAAAGTGTATCAACATAAAAGTAGAGAATTACATGAATTAAGTGCAAAAATAGAAAGAGAAAAGGTAGAAGAAGAAGAATTGCAAAGAGAAAAGTAAATCAAAGTATGAAATTAACCTAGATCTAAGAATTCCTAATCTAGATCTAACCTACTCCTAATTCTAGAGAGAAGAGAGAGCTTCTCTCTCTAGAAACTAACTAAAAGCATGTAAAACTAAAATAAAACTAAAACTAACGACTCCATGTCTCATCCCTCTTCAATATTTGGGTCAAATAGCATCAGAAAGGAGTTGGATTGGGCCCACAAGACTTTAGAATTCGCTGGCCACTAATTGCTTTAAGTGGGTCATATGGTAGCAATGATGCGTGCGCGTATAGTGCATGTACGCATCACTATACATGTAGCAACCATAGAAAATCTTATATCATTTCGAAGCCCCGGATGTTAGCTTTCCAACGCAACTAGAACTGCATCATTTGGATCTCTGTAGCTCAAGTTATGATCATTTAAGTGCAAAGAGGTCGGCTTGACAGCTTTTGCGATTCCTTCATTTCTTCATGAGTTCTCCATTTTTACATGCTTTTCCTTCATTTCCTTGATCCAATCTTTGCCTCCTAAATCTGAAATCACTTAACAAACATATCAAGGTATCTAATGGAATCAAGGTGAATTAAATTCAGCTATTCTAAGTCCTAAAAAGCATGTTTTCACTCTTAAGCACAATTAAAGGAGAAGTTATAACACCATGCTATTTCATTGGATAAATGTGGGTAAAAGGTTATAAAATCCCCTAAATCAAGCACAAGATAAACCCTACAAATGGGGTTTATCAACCTCCCCACACTTAAACCAAGCATGTCCTCATGCTTAAACCAAGAGAAAGCAAAGGATATCAACATTTATTCAATGAGATCTAACTAAATGCACCTATCTATATGCATGCAACCAAATGCAGAATGATTCTACCTACTTGGTTAAAAATAAATCAATCTCCAAGACATACATGCACAAGTAGGGCTAAGGTCCCATGACGACTCATGAATCCTACCAATTTAAATATCAAAATGAAGTTCAAGTAGACTTACAAGAATAATGCTCATGAAAGCCGGGAATCAAGGAATTGAGCATCGAACCCTCACCGGACGTGTTTGCACTCTAGTCGCTCAAGTGTGTAGCGTCGATTCTCTCAATTCTCCCCTAATCATGCTTTCTAAGATTTGTTTTTCTTCTAACAATCAACATATATTTCATGCATGCATACAAGTATCATGAGGTCTTTTCTTTAGGTTGTAATGGGGCTAGGGTCAAGGTAAGGATGCATATTTGGTCAAGTGAGCTTGAAATTTGAATCTTTGATAAGCTTAAACTTCCCACCTAACCTATGACATCCTATACAATTTCAAAGCTAACCTAACTACCCATTTTTCTCACTTTTTCACATACTCATGTATTCCTTTTCATTTCACAACACTTGTGCATTGACCCTTATTGAGCTTTGCTTTGGGGGCATTTTGTCCCCTTTTTATTTCCTTCTTTTTATTTGTTTCTTTCTTTTTTCTATATTTTTTTCTTTTCTATTCTTTATTTTTTTCTTTCTTTCATACTGATGAGCGGATAATTTATACGCTTTTCGGCATTGTTTTTAGTATGTTTTTAGTATATTTTAGTTAATTTTTATTATGTTTTTATTAGTTTTTAAATAAAAATCACATTTCTAGAATTTACTATGAGTTTTTGTGTTTTTCTGTGATTTCAGGTATTTTCTGGCTGAAATTGAGGGACCTGAGCCAAAATCTGATTCAGAGGCTGAAAAAGGACTGCAGATGCTGTTGGATTCTGACCTCCCTGCACTCGAAGTAGATTTTCTAGAGCTAAAGAAACCCAATTGGCACGCTCTCAATTGCGTTGGAAAGTAGACATCATGGACTTTCCAGAAATATATAATAGTCCATACTTTGCCCAAGATTTGATGGCCCAAATCGGTGTTCAAAGTCAGCATAGAAATTCTGGCGTCAAAACGCCAGAATTGGCATAAAAGCTGGAGTTAAAGGCCCAAACTGGCACAAAAGCTGGCGTTTAACTCCAAGAAAAGTCTCTACACGTGAAAGCTTCAATGCTCAGCCCAAGCACACACCAAGTGGGCCCGGAAGAAGATTTCTGCATTAATTACTTATTTCTATAACCCTAGGCTACTAGTTTTACAAATAGGACCTTTTGCTATTGTATTACACACTGGATCATACTTTTCATCTTGGAACTTGTATGTTCACGCTTTGGGAGGCTGGCCATTTGGCCATGCCTAGACCTTTTGTTCTTATGTATTTTTAACGGTAGAGTTTCTACACACCCTAGATTAAGGTGTGGAGCTATGCTATTCCTCATGAATTAATGCAAAGTACTATTGTTTTTCTATTCAATTCATGCCTACTTCTTCTCTAAGATATACACTCATTCTTCAACTTGATGAATGTGATGATCCGTTACACTCATCATCATTCTCACCTATGAACACGTGCCTGACAACCACCTCTGTTCTACTTGCAATAGCTTGAATGTGTATCTCTTGGGTTTCTAATCTAAGATTAGAACCTTCGTGGTATAGGCTAGAATCATTGGCGGTCATTCTTGAGATCCGGAAAGTCTAAACCTTGTCTGTGGTATTCCGAGTAGGATCTGGGAAGGGATGACTGTGACAAGCTTCAAACTCGCGAGTGTTGGGCGTGTGACAGACGCAAAAGGATCAATGGATCCTATTCCAACATGATCGAGAACCAACAGCTGATTAGCTGTGTGGTGACAGTACATTTGGAACATTTTCACCGAGAGGACGGGAAGTAGCCATTGACAACGGTGATGCCCAACATAAAGCTTTCCATGGAAAGGAGTATGAATGATTGGAAGAAGGCAATAGGAAAGAAAAGGTTCAGAAGGAACAAAGCATCTTCATACGCTTATCTGAAATTCTCACCAATGAATTACAAGATGACCATATCTTGCTTCAAGCCGACAATCTCCGTGGGATCGACCCTTACTCACGTAAGGTTTATTACTTGGACGACCCAGTGCACTTGCTGGTTAGTTGTGCGGAGCTATGATAAAGAGTTGAGATTACAATTGTGCGTACCAAGTTGTTGGCACCATTGATGATCATAATTTCGTGCACCAAGTTTTTGGCGCCGTTGCTGGGGATTGTTCGAATTTGGACAACTGGCGGTTCATCTTGTTGCTTAGATTAGGTAATTTTATATTATGTTTAAGCCTTTTACTTCTTATTTTCGAAAAAATTTTCAAAAATACAAAAAAAAAAAAATTTTCTATTCTGTTCTTCAGAGTTTTTAAAAATGAATTCTAGAGTTTCATGATGATTTGTTGAAGTCTGGCTGGCTGTGAAGCCATGTCTAATCTTTTGGACCGCGATTTCAACTTATCATCACAAGAGCTTGTTGATTTCTATCAATCTTGCTGTTGAAAGTAATGATCTGCTAAAGCTTGGTTGGCCATTGGCCATGTCTAGTGTTTTGGACCGAAGCTTTCACTGAAAGCTTGGCTGGCTAGTAAGCCATGTCTAATTCCTGGACCGGAGTTTTAGACTAACATTGCAATGATTCCTGGAATTCTCATTAAAAATTTTGAATCCATTTATTTTCCTTTCCACATAATTTTCGAAAAATCACAAAAAATTTATTAAATTTATAAAATCAAAAATATTTTATGTATCTTAGTGTCAATTTTTAATTTTGGTGTCAATTGCATGTCTTTCTTCTTCTTGCATTTTTTCGAATATATGTAATATGTTCTTCATTGATCTTCAAGCTGTTCTTGATGATTCCATAGCTCTGATCTTTAATTCCTCTTATTTTGTGTCTTTTGTTGTTTCTTACATGCATTTTTAGATTGTTATAATCCTTAGTATACAAACCTCTGAGTTTGGTGTCTTGCATGCATTGTTTAGTTGATCTTAGTTGCATTTTTTTATTATTGTTTCTCATCATAAAAAATTCAAAAAATTTTTAAATTGTGTCTTTTCAAGTCAATAACACAGAGAATTAAAGATTCAGAACATTCAGCAGAGGAATTACACAGAAAAAGCTAGGCGTTCAAAACGCCTAGTGAAGAAGGAAAACTGGCGTTTAAACGCCAGCCAGGGTACCTGGCTGGGCGTTAAACGCCCAAAAAGGTAGCATTTTGGGCGTTAAACGCCAGAATGGATGCCATTCTGGGCGTTTAACGCCAGGAGGACACTAGAGGGAAGATTTTATTTTTAATTCAAATCTTTTTCAAATCATATATTTTCAATCATATCCTTTCAAAATCAGTTTCTTTCCATTTTTTTATTACTATTTTCGAAAATATTTGTTACAATTAATGATTTAATTAAAAATTTTCAAGTTGTTACTTGCCTATTAAGAAAGGATCAAAAGTTTTAATTCTAGAATATATCTTCTAATTTCTTGTTAGTCAAGTAATCAACTTTAAGTTTAAAACTTTCTCTTTTTAATTTCTTTCCCAATCTTAGTTTTCAAAAATCATTTACCAAATTTTCAAAATTTCTTTTAATTATTTCAAAATCTTTTACTTTAATTTCGAAAATTCTTCCCCTCTTCCCAAATCCTTCTATTTAAAGGACTAACACCTCTCCATTATCAAAAATTCGAACTCTATCTCCCATGATAAAGTTCGAATTCTCTCTTCTCTACCTCATCCTTCTATTTTTATTTTCCTCTGACACCTCAAAGAATCTCTATACTGTGACATAGAGGATTCCATATTTTCTTTTCCTCTCTTTTCATATGAGCTGGAGCAAGGACAAAGGCATTCTTGTTGAAGCTGATCCTGAACCTTGAAAGGACCTTAAAGTACAACTCTCTATAGAGGACCTAACAGAACTTTTCAAACAAGAAGAAGCCATGGCAGCCGAAAACAATAACAATGCCAATAACGCAAGGAAGGTGCTTGGTGACTTTACTGCACCTACTCCCGACTTCTATGGGAGAAGCATCTCTATCCCTGCCATTGAAGCAAACAACTTTGAGCTTAAGCCTCAATTAGTTTCTCTAATGCAACAGAATTGCAAGTTTCATGGACTTCCATTGGAAGATCCTCATCAGTTCTTAGCTGAATTTTTGCAAATCTGTGACACTGTCAAGACTAATGGGGTTGATCCCGAGGTCTATAGACTTATGCTTTTTCCCTTTGCTGTAAGAGACAGAGCTAGAACATGGTTGGATTCACAACCTAAAGAAAGCCTGAACTCTTGGGAAAAGCTAGTCAATGCCTTCTTGGCAAAATTCTTTCCACCTCAAAAATTGAGCAAGCTTAGAGTGGAAGTCCAAACCATCAGACCGAAGGAAGGTGAATCCCTCTATGAAGCTTGGGAAAGATACAAGCAATTGATCAGAAGGTGTCCTTCTGACATGCTTTCAGAATGAAGTATCATAGGTATTTTCTATGATGGTCTATCTGAACTGTCCAAGATGTCATTGGATAGCTCTGCTAGAGGATCTCTTCATCTGAAGAAGACGCCTGCAGAAGCTCAAGAACTTATTGAAATGGTTGCAAATAACCAATTCATGTACACTTCTGAAAGGAATCCTGTGAATAATGGGACAAGTCAGAAGAAAAGAGTTCTTGAAATTGATACTCTGAATGCCTATTGGCTCAGAACAAAATATTGACTCAACAAGTCAATATGATTTCTCAAAGTCTTTCTGGAATGCAAGGAGCAACAGTCAGTACCAAAGAAGCTTCATCTGAAGAAGAAGCTTATGATCCTGAGAACCCAGCAATGGAAGAAGTGAATTACATGGGAGAATCCTACGGAAACACCTATAATCCTTCATGGAGAAATCATCCAAACCTCTCATGGAGGGATCAACAGAGGCCTCAACAAGGCTTCAACAACAATAATGGTGGAAAAAATAGGTTTAGCAATGGCAAACCTTTTCCATCATCTTCTCAGCAACAAATAGAGAATTCTAAGCAGAACCACTCTGAATTAGCAACTGTAGTCTCTGATTTAATTAAAATCACTCAAAGTTTCATGATTGAAACAAGGTCCTCCATTAGAAATTTGGAGGCACAAGTGGGTCAGCTGAGCAAGAAAGTTATTGAACTCCCTCCTAGTACTCTTCCAAGCAATACAGATGAGAATCCAAAAAGAGAGTGCAAGGCCATCAACATACCCCACACGGCCGAACCTGGAGAGGAGGAAGAGGCAGTGATCTCTACTGAGGAAGACCTCACTGGACGTCTACTGGCCTCCAAGGAGTTCCCTAATGAGGAACCATGGGAATCTGAGGCTCACACTGAGACCATAGAGATTCCATTGAATTTACTTTTGCCATTTATGAGCTCTGATGAGTATTCTTCCTCTGAAGAGGATGAAGATGTTACTGAAGAACAAGTTGCTAAGTACCTTGGAGCAATCATGAAGCTAAATGCTAAGCTATTTGGTAATGAGACTTGGGAGGATGAACCCCCCTTTCTCACCAAAGAACTGGATGACTTGGCTAGGCAGAAATTACCTCTAAAGAGACAAGATCCTGGAAAGTTCTCAATACCTTGTACCATAGGCACCATGACCTTTGAAAAGGCTCTGTGTGACCTAGCGTCAAGCATAAACCTCATGCATCTCTCTGTAATGGAAAAGCTAGGGATCATTGGGGTACAAGCTGCAAGAATCTCACTAGAGATGGCAGACAATTCAAGGAAATAGGCTTACAGACTTGTAGAGAATGTCTTGGTAAAGGTTGAAGACCACTACATCCCTGCTGATTTCATAATCCTTGATACTGGGAAGTGTATAGATAAATCCATCATCCTTGGCAGACCCTTCCTAGCCTCAGCAAAAGTTGTGATTGATGTTGATAGAGGAGAATTGGTCCTTCAAGTGAATGAGGACTCCCTTACGTTTAAAGCTCAAGGATCTCCCTCTGTAACCATGGAGAAGAAGCATGAAAAGCTTCTCTCAATACAGAGTCAAACAATATCCCCACATTCAAACTCTAAGTTTGGTGTTGGGAGGCCACAACCAAACTATAAGTTTGGTGTTGAGAGGCCATTCTCATGCTCTGAGTATCTGTGAGGCTCCATAAGAGCCCACTATCAAGCTACTGACATTAAAGAAGCGCTTGTTGGGAGGCAACCCAATTTTACTTATCTATGTTATATTTCTATTTTCCATTGTTATTTTATGTTTTCTATAGGTTGATGATCATGTGAAGTCACAAAAACAATTGAAAAAGCAAAAACAAACTGAAAAACAGAATGAAAAATAGCACACCTTGAAGGAGAAGCCTACTGGCGTTTAAACGCCAGTAAGGGCAGCAGAATGGGCGTTAAACGCCCAGTCTGGCACCATTCTGGGCGTTTAACGCCAGAAATGGGCACCAGACTGGTGTTTAATGCCAGAAAAGGGCAAGAAGCTGGCGTTAAACGCCAGAAATGGGTAGCAACCTGGCGTTCAACGCCAGGATTGGTAGCAGAGGGCTTTTTGCACACCTAATTGGTGCAGGGATGAGAATTCCTTGACACCTCAGGATCTGTGGACCCCACAGGATCCCCACCAACCTCAACTCACACTCTCTCTTCTTCACACCTTTTCATAATACTCTTCCCCAAATACCCTTCACCAATCCACATCCATCCATCATAAACCCCACCTACCTCACCATTCAAATTCAAAACACTTTCCCTTCCAAACCCACCCATACATGGCCGAACCCAAACCCTCCCTTCACTCCTATATAAACCCATATTCACTCCTTCATTTTCACACATCTTAAACACTACTTCACCCCCTTGGCCGAAACACTACCATCCTCCATCTCCTCTATTTCTTCTCCCTCTACTCTCTTCATTCTTCTTTTGCTCGAGGACGAGCAAACCTTCTAAGTTTGGTGTGGTAAAAGCATTGTTTACAAAGAATTGGCTTACAATGGTTAGGGGGAAATACTTAGATTTCTGTCCGGAAAATGTAAGGTTGGCATTCAACTTGCCAATGATGCAAGGAGATACACACCCCTACACTAGAAGGGTCAACTTTGATCAAAGGTTGGACCAAGTCCTCATAGACATTTGTGAAGAGGGCCCTCAATGGAAAAGAGATTCAAGAGGGAAGCCGGTTCAACTAAGAAGGCATGACCTCAAACCCATGGCTAGGGGATGGTTGGAGTTCATCCAATACTCAATCATTCCCACTAGAAACCGGTCTGAAGTTACTATAGACCGGGCTATCATGATCCATAGCATCATGATTGGAGGGGAAGTAGAAGTTCATGAGGTTATATCCCTAGAACTCTACAAGGTGGCAGACAAGTCCTCTACTTTGTCAAGGTTAGCCTTCCCTCATCTTATTTGTCACCTTTGCAATTCAGCTGGAATTGACATAGAGGAAGACACCCTCATTGATGAGGACAAGCCCATCACTAAGAAAAGGATGGAGCAAACAAGAGATCCCACTCATGGACAAGAGCATGAGGAAATTACTCATCATGAAATCCCTGAGATGCCTCAAGGGATGTATTTTCCTCCACAAAATTATTGGGAGCAAATTAACGCCTCCCTAGGAGAATTAAGTTCCAATATGGGACAACTAAGGGTGGAGCACCAAGAGCATTCCATCCTCCTTCATGAAATTACAGAAGATCAAAGAATCATGAGAGAGGAGCAACAAAGGCAAGGAAAAGACATTGAGGAGCTCAAGCACTCCATAATATCTTCAAGAGGAAGAACTAGCCGTCATCACTAAGGTGGACCCGTTCTTTAATCTCCTTGTTCTTTATTTTCTGTTTTTCGAATTTTTATGCTTTATGTTTATTTATGTTTGTGTCTTATTACATGATCACTAGTGTCTAAGTGTCTATGCCTTAAAGCTATGAAAATGAATCCATCACCTTTCTTAAATGAAAAATTTTTTTAATTGAAAAAGAAAAAGAAGTGCATGAATTTTGAATTTTAAAACAGTTTAATTATTTTGATGTGGTGGCAATACTTTTGTTTTTCTGAATGAGTGCTTAAACAGTGCATATTTTTGAATTTGATTGTTTATGAATGTTAAAATTGTTGGCTCTTGAAAGAATGATGGAAAAGGAGAAATGTTATTGATGGTCTAAAAAATCATAAAAATGATTCTTGAAGCAAGAAAAAGTAGTGAAAAGCTTGCGAAAAAAAAAGAAGAAAAAAATTGGCAAAAAAAAAGAGAGAAAAAGCAAGCAGAAAAAGCCAATAGCCCTTTAAACCAAAAGGAAAGGGTGAAATAAAAAAGGATCCAAGGCTTTGAGCATCAGTGGATAGGAGGGCCCAAAGGAATAAAATCCTGGCGTAAGCGGCTAAACCAAGCTGTCCCTAACCATGTGCTTGTGGCGTGAAGGTGTCAAGTGAAAACTTGAGACTAAGCGGTTAAAGTCGTGGTCCAAAAGCAAAAAGAGTGTGCTTAAGAGCTCTGGACACCTCTAATTGGGGACTCTAGCAAAGCTGAGTCACAATCTGAAAAGGTTTACCCAGTTATGTGTCTGTGGCATTTATGTATCCGGTGGTAATACTGGAAAACAAAATGCTTTGGGTCACGGCCAAGACTCATAAAGTAGCTGTGTTCAAGAATCAACATACTGAACTAGGAGAATCAATAACACCATCTGAATTCTGAGTTCCCATAGATGCCAATCATTCTGAATTTCAAAAGGATAAAGTGAGATGCTAAAACTGTTCAGAAGCAAAAAGCTAAAAGCCCCATTCATCTAATTAAGACTGATCTTCATAGATGTTTTTGGAATTCGTTGTATATTCTATTCTTTTTATCCTATTTGATTTTCAGTTGCTTAGGGACAAGCAACAATTTAAGTTTGGTGTTGTGATGAGCAGATAATTTATACGCTTTTTGGCATTGTTTTTAGTATGTTTTTAGTATATTTTAGTTAATTTTTATTATGTTTTTATTAGTTTTTAAATAAAAATCACATTTCTGGAATTTACTATGAGTTTGTGTGTTTTTCTGTGATTTCAGGTATTTTCTGGCTGAAATTGAGGGACCTGAGCAAAAATCTGATTCAGAGGCTGAAAAAGGACTGCAGATGCTGCTGGATTCTGACCTCCCTGCACTCGAAGTGGATTTTCTGGAGCTATAGAAGCCCAATTGGCGTGCTCTCAATTGCGTTGGAAAATAGACATCCTGGTCTTTCCAGCAATATATAATAGTCCATACTTTTCCCAATATTTGATGGCCCAAACTGGCGTTCAAAGTCAGCATAGAAATTCTAGCGTCAAAACCCCATAACTGGCATAAAAGCTGGAGTTAAACGCCCAAACTGGCACAAAAGCTGACGTTTAACTCCAAGAAAAGTCTCTACACGTGAAAGCTTCAATGCTCAGTCCAAGCACACACCAAGTGGGCCCGAAAGAAGTTTTTTGCATTAATTACTTATTTTTGTAACCCTAGGCTACTAGTTTTCTACAAATAGGACCTTTTGCTATTGTATTACACACTGGATCATACTTTTCATCTTGGAACTTGTATGTTCACGCTTTGGGAGGCTGGCCATTCAGCCATGCCTAGACCTTTTGTTCTTATGTATTTTCAACGGTAGAGTTTCTACACACCATAGATTAAGGTGTGGAGCTCTACTGTTCCTCATGAATTAATGCAAAGTACTATTGTTTTTCTATTCAATTCACGCCTACTTCTTCTCTAAGATATACACTCGTTCTTCAACTTGATGAATGTGATGATCCGTGACACTCATCATCATTCTCACCTATGAACACGTGCCTGACAACCACCTCTGTTCTACTTGCAATAGCTTGAATGTGTATCTCTTGGGTTTCTAATCTAAGATTAGAACCTTCGTGGTATAGGCTAGAATCATTGGCGATCATTCTTGAGATTCGGAAAGTCTAAACCTTGTCTGTGGTATTCCGAGTTGGATCTGGGAAGGGATGACTGTGCCGAGCTTCAAACTCGCGAGTGTTGGGCGTGTGACAGACGCAAAAGGATCAATGGATCCTATTCCAACATGATCGAGAACCAACAGCTGATTAGCCGTGTGGTGACAGTGCATTTGGAACATTTTCACGGAGAGGACGGGAAGTAGCCATTGACAACGGTGATGCCCAACATAAAGCTTGCCATGGAAAGGAGTATGAATGATTGGAAGAAGGCAATAGGAAAGCAGAGGTTCAGAAGGAACAAAGCATCTTCATACGCTTATCTAAAATTCTCACCAATGAATTACATAAGTATCTGTATCCTATTTTATGTTTTATTCATCTTTTAATTATCAATTCTCCATAACCATTTGAATCCGCCTGACTAAGATTTACAAGATGACCATAGCTTGCTTCAAGCCGACAATCTCCGTGGGATCGACCCTTACTCACGTAAGGTTTATTACTTGGACGACCCAGTGCACTTGCTGGTTAGTTGTGCGGAGTTGTGATAAAGAGTTGAGATTACAATTGTGCGTACCAAGTTGTTGGCGCCATTGATGATCACAATTTCGTGCACCACGTATACAAGAACGTCAATGCATAAGGTCTATACATTTAATCTCTACATGAGCATGTACCCAATTCCCAAATATAAAAATACAATAGAAAAACACCCTTTTTTTCTCAACCAATGTCCCAAGTTTCCCACACTTGAATGATACTCACACTCACTAGCCTAAGCTAATCAAAGATCCAAATAAAGGATATTTATTGTTTTTCACTTTAGGCTTGTAATGTGCTAAAATTAAGAACAAGTGGGTTAATCGTAGGCTCAAATTGGCTAACAATGGAAGATAAGAGGTAAAGCTATTTGGGTAAGTGAGCTAAATGAAATGATGGCCTCAATCATATAAATGCATGAATACACAAAATAATGGACATAAAGAATCAAACAAATCAAAGATCACAATCATAGAAAGAAAATAATGCACACAAGAAGGGAAAATAAGTGGTTATAAGATGTAACCACACAATTAGGCTCAAGTCTTACTTGCTTGTGTTCTTAGCTCAAAAATCATGTCCTACAATATATATATAATTCAAGAAAGCTCAATGAAAAGTTTTCACTCAAATCAATCGAGGTGCCCTATAGATAGAATTCTTGAAAAATCTCATTATTTTGACTAAGCTTATTGTGTATATATATGCAAAAATAAGAAAATGCAAGTAAAAATCCTAAAAACCTAAAATGAAATGCAAAAGTTTTGGAATTAGAAACTCGTCACCCAAAATCTCCGATCGGTCGGATGACCTCCCCACACTTAAAGTGTGCAACGTCCTCGGTGCATCCAAATATGAGCAAGCGGGTATGGCAACTTTCCGGATTGCTGCGCGTTCTTTGTCTTGCTTCCGTTGTTGCTTGTGGTGCATGAATCATGAAAAATAGAAAATATAACACCATAAGATGAGAAAATACAAAAGTAAGGAAGCATACATTGTTGGAATGAGGTACTAATCACTAGAATTGAGTGGGTGAATTAGTGTGACATTAATAGAAAGAAGTGTGTCTAAGTTGCGCACAGTTTAGAGCATACACTAACATAAAGGCTAAGTCACAATAGAAGCCTGCACTTCACTTATTCTAGTGTGCTTGAGATGCTTTGAATAAACTTGTAAGGTAAAACAAGTATTAAAGAAGCATGAAGGCATTCAAGCTATAAGCATATGGATGCATATGATCATGAAACACAATGCATCAAGGTAAATGCACAACATCCAATGTCAAGAGATCGCCTAATCAAAGAATAAGGTTCAAATCACATGGTGGCCAAATCATGCAATTCAAGAAGAGTTACAAGCTCGAAGGCAATTCTCATCACTTGGTATTCTTAAAAGGTAAGCATGAGAAACTCAAAATCAAGTAGCAAAATATAACCTCAACAATAGAATCCAACAAAGATTATAAATATAATGATGTTAAGATAACATCCCTTTTTAATACTCAGCAGCAATTAATGGTAAACAAGATGAACAATCCAACACTTACAATGAAAAAGAGAGAAAGAATTGAAAATTAAACTAACTAACTAATCAACTAACTAACTAATTAACTAACTAAAATAAATGGTTATCAATGGTGTTTGGGAGTGTTGGATGAAGGGTAGGGGAAGGGAAGAAGAAAGGAGAAGGAAAGAAATGGAAAGAGGAGAAGAAAAGAGATGTGTTGAAGGAAGGACATCGGCGCGTACACGCACATGATGCGCGCGCGTCGATGGCTTTTTTTTTTTTTTTTGAGAGTGACGCGTACGCGCGAGTGGTTTTGTGCCAAAGGCACAATGCTAGCGCAGCGTCCGCACAACTCTCGGGTTTTTGGCTTGGGGGTGGAATTTCTCAATCCACGCGTACGCGTACATGGCGCGTGCGCGCGGATAGGCAAAAATCCTTGATGCACGCGTACGCGCGCAGTGTGCGTATGCGCGGATGGTACTTTTTTTTTTTCAAAAAATTTTCTATGTTTTTGCACCATTCCAAGAATTCCAAACCTCCAAACAGCTACCAAAACACCCTAAAACCTTATTTAACATACTAAACTACCAATTAAACTCAACAAACTAAACAAAACATGAAATCAAACCTATTCTACCAATATTTACAAAAGAAAAAACTGAAAAGAGTTTACCATGGTGGGGTGTCTCCCACCTAGCACTTTTGTTTATTGTCCTTAAGTTGGACATTTGGTGGAGTTCTTGCTAGGGTGGCTTATGCTTGAACTCTTCCTTAAATCTCCACCAATGTTTGCACTTCCAATAGCCTCCGAGATCCCAAATTAAGCGTACAAGGCCTTCAAGGAGGCTTAAGCAAATGACAAGGCCCCAAAGTTGAAGATTGTCTATGTATATCCCGGGGTCCCATACTTTGTTTGTCAACCCCCTTTCTTCTTTATCTTCATGCTTACAAATAGGGTGACAAACTTATTGAATTCTCTTTGTGACTCTTAGTCATCATCCTAATTCCATTGACTTGAGTACCACTCCAACTTTGAATACTAAAATTTGAGTTTCTACCCACTATGTTCCTTGATTCTTGTTGCCAACCAACATCCAACTCTTTTCTAATTTTTAACCCACAAATAGTTCTAAGTTGACCATCCGTTTCTAACAATGCATATTGATATGGGCCAAGAAAATTAAAGGATGAGATGATTACCCACTCAAATTGTGATTTGGATGGTGACTTAGCAAGGAAGATATCCAATGGGCTTGACATTGTAGGCTCCACTTCCTTTGGCTCCTCCTTGATGATTTACATCTTTTGACAACTTTCTTCAATTTCCTCTTGTTTGCTAACTTCTTCCAACTCTTCCTCATTGATCAAAACATGCATTGGAGGTTGTGCACATGCCTCCTCAACATCGGTTTCACATCCCATGGAAGAAGCTTCAACAAGATCACCATTGTCGCTTGGTGTAGAGTTGTCTTCAATGATGGAGTTTTCTTCTTGTTCAACCTCCCCAAGGTCTTCTTCCACTTCTTCTTCTTCAAAAATCTCCATCTCTTCCACTTGTTGCAAAACACGCTCCATTTCCTTGTGCTCAACTTGAGACTTTAAAATATCCCTCATACTTCCCTCTTCGTATGCTTTTTCACAATCATCCATGGACATATTTTGCTTGTGGCATGAATCCCACGAGAATAACTTTTGACGGATGGTTGCTTGAAGCCGATCCATTACTTTCTTGAGATGATCCTTTGATTTCTCTTGGATTGATGGACATGGATATTCTTCCATGGGGAGTTGTGTTGGAAAGGAGAGTTCATTATGTGGTTGGAAAGGAGGTTTATTAAAGCTTGGAGGTTGGAAGGTGTTTTGGTTGTTGGTAGAAGGTGGAAGTATACGGGACATAAGTTCTTGGAGGGTAGAGGTAAAACTAGTGAGTGTGGTTTGGAGCTCTTCTTGCTCTTGAAGAATGATACCAAGTGTATCATCCATGGGAACTTGGTTTGAAGGGTAAAGATGTTAGAGTGGTGATGATTCAATGGTTTCTTGTTCATAATTATCACAAGGATATGCATAGGGGGAATATGGATTAGGATTGTGTGGAGGCAATTGGTGGAAATAGGATGTGGATTGAGAATATGGTGGTTGGAATGATGGTATTTGATGACTATGTTGAGAGTATGGTGCATGGAATGATGGTGGTTGAGTGGAATAATCATGATAAGAACCATCATATCCATTGGAATGATATGCATTAAAGGAGGGATTACCATCATAGTAGCTTGAATGAAGAGGTTGCCATGGTGATTGCTCATATAGATGTGGCTCCCTTCTCAAGTATTCATCTCTCCCATAATGTGAGCCATCATTCAAGTTTCCATCACCTACAACATAGTCATAACCATATCCAAAACCACAAGGACAAGAATTCATAGTGACAAATAAAAGCAAAACTAATAGAGTTCTAAAACTAACAAAAACAAACAAACAATCCAAAAAATAAAGCTCGTTGTACTAAGGCAAAAGTATCCAAAGTAATCCAAAAAAACCAATATATACAAAGATGTGCAAAACAAGATAACTAGGAGAATATAACTAGGAAATATGCCAAAATGTTCACCGATTCCACCAATGGTGCCGACGGCAACCTCCCCACACTTAAGATCAAGCATCGTCCCTGATGTTCATCCTCAGGCTCAGCGAGAGGCACACCAGTCGGCTCTGGCTCTGGCCGGGGCTGTGGCTGTGGCTGAGGTGTCTTCTGAGTAGTCTGGGTCTAGGATGGTGCCTCCACATGAACCGGCTCCTCCTCGTGAGTGTCCTCATCATGTAAATCCACATGCTCCTCCCCGTGGGTCTCCTCATCCGAACCGGAAGACTCTAGCAGAGGGGGCAGCTCAAGGCCCTAGGCCACAAACATCTGGTCAATCCGATCCAGCCGACGCATGATCTGACGCTGGCTGCGCTCCATGAACTAGAGAAGACGCTGAACCAGTAAGTAGGTTGGCTGAGGTACTGGTGGTGGTGGTGGCAAAGGAAGTGCTGCTGCAGCTGCTGATGTAGAGGCACCCGATGGGGCTGATGACGAAGAGGGTCCAGCTCCCTCCTCTACTGCTCTAGCTCTAGATCGGTGCCGGGAAGGAGGTTTCTCGTTCACCGAAGACCCCCATGGAATGGTCACTGGCTCCTTCTCAGGGAGCAGTGGGGGTGGTGATACGTCCTCTGGGAGCCACTGGACACCGGCCCGCTGAATCATCTAGGTGACAAGGACGGGAAATGGAAAGTTGCCTCTGATGTAGGTCTGCCACAAGAACTGCCTGATTAGCCAGGGGTAATAGATCTCCTTCCCCTCCAGCACACAGCTGATCAGGATCAACATAGCCACAGGGATCTCTGAGAAGTGGGTAGTCGACATGAGGTAGTGGGCAAAAATCTGCTGCCATATCCTGGCTTCCTTGCTCAGATAGATAAACCGCATACCCTTGGGTGCCTTGTTCTCCCCATCTATGATCCAGGGAGCCTCCGGGGTAGCTACCACTGCTCTCAAAGCATCAAAGTTGAAAGTCATGCAGTGGAGCTCCACCTCGGCCTGCTCAAAGGCATCAGTATCACCTGTCTTCGGCCTACAAGTAAGGGCATCCTCAAGGGCCTGCTCATTGATGGGCACCTGAATAACTCTAACTAATACCGAGTTAAGTGTGTGGCGGAAGAAGTTACAATAAAATTCCTGCACCCAAGACCGGTTCACCCGGTTGAGTTCTCGGTCCACAAAGTCCAAACCCATCCTCTCAATGCGGTTGTTGATTGTTTGTCTCATATTAGATGGAAGGACCAACTTCTTTTCAACGTTCAAGTTCTTTGAGTTGTAGCTCGGGAACCGAAGTTCACAGTAGAGATTCGGAAACTTGACTGAATCCTGGGCAGGTAGGGATTGGTTCACCCTTTCCACCTCATCAATAGGATTTTTCGAATAATCCACATAAGGGGAAAAAGGGGAATCTGAGGCCATTTTCCTCTTTCTGGAGGTGGCCTTGCCTTTCCCTTTAGCCGACATCCTGAAAATTAGAATAGAACAGAGTATAAGCAATTAAACAAGTAGCAAGAAGCAAGAAAGAGCAAGTTCAAGATGTGAGATGGACGACGAGTAATCATGATGTGAACCAAAAATAAAAACTTGGAATGCAAGTAAGCATAGAAAACAGAACTATTGACCAAGAATTCAAACAATTCAACAATGTACCATAAAGCTCATGTATTAGGCGTATTCACCATCATAACTCAAAAGAATGGTTAAAAAGTTAAGCAAAATGAAAATTGAAGTTAGGAGGTTAAACTAGTAAGTGAGTTAAAAGGTAAGATTCGTAGTTAGTGTTATGATGGAAAACGGCCTAATTAAAAGAGAATTGCAAAATGTGTACACAGTCATGTTCACACTCATGAGGGAAGTGCAGTCATTGATGATGAAATATGAAATTGTGAATGATGCAATTAATTGAAAACAAGGCAACAGTCAATTCGATGCAATAATTGATGTTGCAAGGTTTAACTGCGTGTTGTGTAACGCGAAGCAAGATAGAAAGGAAATTGAGTGAAAGCGAGTTACACAAGTAGAATACATCAATTATTTGCAATGCAAGAACCATATGCATAAAATCACAAGTTAGATTGAATGGAGAGTGAAGCACAAGAATAAGACATTCAACTAACATGAAAAGTGTAAACAAGGGATGGTTCAAAGCAAGTCATAGGAAACGTATGAAATATGGAAAAACTGACCCAAGGATACCTAAGAATTGGACCTGGTGTAGCTTGGTGAATATGTAATTTCAAAGCCAACAAGTTCAATCATAAGCAATAAGTTTGAAAGCAACGCGATTCTGGAAAATTGGGCAGCATTCCGGCAGTAATTCGGACGTTTCCGGACAGCAAATAACAGCAGGGAAGGCATATGAATCCAAAAAGGCAAGATGCATAAACAAACAGCAGCTTGAAGGCATATGATCAACACCACTCAGCAAGCAATCAATATATGCAAAATCAGGTAAACAGATACGGCGCAATCATCAGGCATAGAATCCTCTAACCACATCCTAGCTACCTAACAGCAGATATTTCTATCTAACCTAGCAATCAAAATCAAATCCTAACTAACTAATAAGAGCTAACAGCAACTAATAACAGAAACAGACTAAGAAAATGAAACAGAGCGGGGGTTGAAGTTGGTAACCTGGGATGCAGGGCAGAGATGGGAAATGGGAAGGTAGTCGGAATGGGGCGGGGCAGAAACGTAGTCGTCGCCTCAGATGGTGGTGGCAGCGACCCCACGGCGGCACAACAGGGGCTGGTGCGGTGGTAGTGGAGGGAAGAATTGAGAGGGGGGATAGAGACAGTGAAGAGCTGGGGTTAAAGGTTGTTGTAGATGGGAGAGGAATAAAAGAAATGAGGAGGTTGGGCTTGCCGGCGGTGGCGGGTGGTGGTGCCCGGTGGAGGTGAGAGATAGAGCGAACGAAGGGTTGAGAAGGAGAGAGAGAGAGAGAGAGCATATGAACGAGAGAGAGAAAAGAAATGAGGATGATGGTGAGCGGTTGCGGCGGCGGCGTGGTGGTCGGAGGTGGATGAGAGGAGGATGAGGGCTGGAGAAGAGAATGGGGGGGGGGTTGGTGTTGCTGCGCGATTATTCGTCGCGCCTTAGGGTTATCCTAATTTGGAACTAACGCGGGTGCGCACAGTCCACGTCCGCGTGCATTGAAGATTTTTGGAATGGACACGGGAGCGTCATGTGCGCTCATGCGTGACTTGAGGAATTAGCAAGGACGCGCACGCGTACTGTATGCGTGCGCGTGCTATAGTTTGGGCTGAAGCCTAGTGCTGGCCCAGCACCAGCATAACTCTCTGGACAAATGTATGGGCTGGTGCCAGCTGCTTAGGGACGCGTACACATAATGCGTGCGTCCGTGTGCATGGCCATCTAATTTATGGGGTGTCTCCCACCTAGCACTTTTATTTATTGTCCTTAAGTTGAACTTTTGGAAAGCTCTTGTCATGGTGGCTTATGCTTGTACTCATCCTTGAATCTCCAAGGATCATTGTGCCTCAAATGGTTGATAGAAATTCCAACTGTCTTCACCAAGTTTGGGTGGAGTTCCACCCAAGATATGAGCTTCAATAGTTGATCTACATGCTTCGATCCAGGATCCCATATCTTATTCTGACACCCATCTTCAACTTGATTTTCATGAATTCTCCGTTCGGGCGGTTGACAAGTAGAGCAAGTAGAATTCTCTTGAGCACACCAAGTCTTCTTCTTAGACCCATGTAAAGTAGCATTCATCCAATCATAGTCCCTATACTTTGAAGTTTTGACCTTGATGAGCCTAATTCCAAACCTCCAACCACTACACAACTCCCTTTTACTCTTAATTCCACAAAGAGCTCTAAGTTGACCATGATTTTCAATTAACCCATATTCAAGTGAGAGAGTAAAGCTTAGGGATGAGAATTTTACCCACTTGAATGTTGTGTTGGATGGTGACTTGGGGAGGGAGACCTCCCCACACTTAGACAACGCGAGGTCTACTTCTTTAGGCTCTTCTTTAGTTGCTGCCACCTCTTCGCAAGCTTCTTCAATTTCAACATTTTCCCTTTTATCACTTGGCTTGGTGTTGTCTTCAAGAACTTCAATTTCTTGCCCAATGATAGGTGATTCAATTTTGGATAGAAATTCATTGATGAATAAATTCATCTCTTGATCAACCTCTTCATATTCTTCAATTTTGATATACACCAATTCAACTTTTTCTCCTTAGTAGCTTTCTTCTGATTCGCTCTCTTTCTCATTGCTCACCAAGGGTATGGGAGGTTATGCACATTCTTCTATAATTTCAACTTCATGTCCAATGGGAGAGGATTCCATTGTAGAGAGAAATTCATCCATGATTGAATCCATCTCTTGATAAGCCTCTTTCAAGTCTCCAACTATGATATGCCTTGGAGGTTGAGAACCCTCATCAACATCAATATCAAGCTTCTTGGAAGAGTTCTCCATGATGCTACATTCCCATGGACTTTCAACATCTCCTAAATCTTCAACCACTTCTTCCTTTTTTTAATGATCATAGGCTCTTCCAATTGTTCTAACAGAAAGTGGCATCCCTCATCACCCATCGGGGTTTCCAATCTCTCCTTCATGCTATGCTCTTCAATTGATTCTTCACATGTGGCAAGGGAAGCACCTTCAGTGTGCAAGCATTGGTAGGCTAAAGTATGCACTACCTTGGTCAAGTTAGTCACAAACTCTAGGGTATTCCTTTGCATATCCGCTTGTCCTTGAAGTAGCAAGGTGAGAGAGTCATCTATTGGGGCTTGGGGTGGATAGAAAGGTTCATCATTTTGGGGAGAGGGTTCATAGTAGGAAGGTGGTTTTTCTTGGTAAGGGTATGGAGATGGTGTTCATTGAGGTGGTTCTTCATAGTAGTCATGATAAGGTTGTGGTGGTTCCAAAGGTTATTGCTCATAATGGTTATAAGAATATGGTATGGGTGATTGGTCATATGATGGATATGGATCATAGGAAAGTGTTTGGTAATGAGAGGCTTATGAGAATGGTTGAGGTTCATGTTGAGGATAAGAGTTATAGGCATGTGATGGTGGTAGTTGATTTTCACATAAAGTTTCACTATAGCCATTGAATTGACATGCATTAGGATGAAAATTATACCTAGACGCATCCGGAGGTTGTTACCAATAGGAATGATCAATTCCTTGAGGCTCCTCCCATCTTGAAGTGTTCCATCCATAATGAGTGTCATTATTGAAGTTCACATTTCCTACAACACAATTAGAACTAAGCTCATAGCCAAAGTGAGAATTCATGATAGCAAGAGGAAATAAAAAACAAAAGCTAATAAGAAATGATCAAACAAAATCCTAAAACTAGCAAAAACTAACAAGCAAGCCAAAAATCAAGCTATTCACAATATTACATATATACAGTAACCAATAACATAACACCATTGCAAATTCTCCGGCAACGGCGCCATTTTGATGAGTGAACTTTTGTGTGGTTTAGAATTCACAAATGAATTCTCGTTGCAAGTATAGTTTCTAAACTAACAATAGTCCTTTCATACAAAAATTTGTTTGTCACAAGTACAAACCCCTAAAATCTATAAACCGAAGTATTTAAACCTCGGGTCGTTCTCCCTAGGAATTACAATAAAGTGTTCTTGTTATTGGTTATGAGTTGTGTTTGGGGTTTGTTGAGATTTTGGACAAGAAACATAAATGGCAAGGAAAATAAACTAACAACTAGAAAGGTCTTGGCAAGGTTTGGTGGTCAAGGATCTCTATCCTAATCACTAACCACAACATGAGAATTGGCAAGGATCAACCCCACTAAGTCATCCTCTAACTAATAAAGGAAATTCAAGTGAGCTATGTCAATCCAAGACCATAAGTCCTAGTTCTCCACCAAATCAATTAGTGAGATCTAGAGTTAATGGCTCCCAATCATCAATCACTTAGACATTAGTGACTCAAGAGTTCCTAAGTTACCTTCCCAAGCCAAGAGCACTAAAATTCTACTCTAAAATCTAACTAAGCATTTTATCAAACACATAGAAGGCATAAAAGGAAAGCATAGTAAAATTGAAAGGAATGTAAATCTACACTATTCAATTGCAAGGAATTAAACAACAACAAATCAAATGAACAATAAAGGAACATGAATCATAAATTACATTAAAGGAAAATAGAAGAAACAAAAGTGCATCAACATAAAAGTAGAGAATTACATGAATTAAGTGCAAAAATAGAAAGAGGAAAGGTAGAAGAAGAAGAATTGCAAAGAGAAAAGTAAATCAAAGCATGAAATTAACCTAGATCTAAGAATTCCTAATCTAGATCTAACCTACTCCTAATTCTAGAGAGAAGAGAGAGCTTCTCTCTCTAGAAACTAACTAAAAGCATGTAAAACTAAAATAAAACTAAAACTAATGACTCCATGTCTCATCCCTCTTCAATCCTTGGGTCAAATAGCATCAGAAATGAGTTGGATTGGGCCCACAAGGCTTTAGAATTCGCTGGCCACTAATTGCTTTAAGTGGGTCATATGGTAGCAACAACGCATACGCGTACATTGCGCGTACGCATCACCATACGTGTAGAAACTATGGCAAATCTTACATCATTTCGAAGCCCCGGATGTTAGCTTTCCAACGCAATAGAAACCGCATCATTTGGACCTTTGTAGTTCAAGTTATGGTCGTTTAAGTGTGAAGAGGTCGGCTTGACAGCTTTTGCGATTCCTTCATTTCTTCATGAGTTCTCCATTTTTACATGCTTTTCCTTCATTCCCTTGATCCAATCTTTGCCTCCTAAATCTGAAATCACTTAACAAACATATCAAGGCATCTAATAGAATCAAGGTGAATTAAATTTAGCTATTCTATGTCCTAAAAAGCATGTTTTCACTCTTAAGCACAATTAAAGGAGAAGTTATAAAACCATGCTATTTCACTGGATAAATGTGGGTTAAAGGTTATAAAATCCCCTAAATCAAGCACAAGATAAACTCTACAAATGGGGTTTATCAGGCACGCGTACGCGTGGATCACCACATATTGAAAAATGATGCGCACGCGTCAAGGACGCGTATGCGTGGTTAAATTTGTGCCTTTAGCATAGTTCCAGCGTGGAGGCAGCATAACTCTCTGTTCAATTTGCTATTTACGTCGATTTTCATCCCACGTGTATGCGTCGCTGACGCTTACTCGTGGGTTGAACCTTTTGCAGGGGACGCGCACGCGTGAGGTACGCGTACGCGTGGGGTGGCTTGTGCGCCACGCACCCCTCCCACGCGTATCTCTGGCAACTCTCTGTTTAGTTGCGCATACACAGACGACGCGTGCGCATCGTAGACGCTTGCGCGTCGATCCCCTTTTTTTCTTTTTTTTTTTATGCAAAATGCAAAATGCAGCATGCAGATGAATATGCAGAAGTTATGAATGACTACTATGAAAAATAAAGTAAAATAAAACTGAGAATGAAATAGAATGACCATCCCATGGTGGGTTGTCTCCCACCTAGCACTTTTAGTTAAAGTCCTTAAGTTGGACATTTGGTGAGCTCCTTGTCATGGTGGCTTGTGCTTGAACTCGTCTTGAAACTTCCACCAATGCTTGGACTTCCAATAAGCTCTATCAATACCAGGTAAATTCTTCAAGCTTTGATGGATTTCTACACAAGCTTTGAGCTCCCAAAATTGATCCTCATATATTCCCAGATCCCAAATTTTGATTGTACACCCGTCTTCAAGTTGATCATCATGATTCCATCCGGGTGGTAAGCAATCTGAATTCTCACTAAGGCATCCAAACAGCTTCCTAGACCCATTCATTTGAGACTTATACCAACCATTGCATTTAGACCTTGAACATCCAACCACAACAAACCTAGGATTGTGATGCCAACCACTAACCATCTCCCTCTTACTCTTAAAGCCACAAAGAGCTCTAAGTTGACCATCCATTTCCAATAAACCATATTCAGGTGGGAAAGTAAAGGTTAAGGATAAGAATTTTACCCACTTGAATATTGTATTGGATGGTAATGGCTTTGGGGGAGAGGTCTCCAACAGCTTTGGCAAGGTGATTTCAAGCTCCATTCCCTTATGCTTGATGCGCATAAACTAGTTATGCTACGATTTAGGAAATTGCACGATCGGCAAAATTCCTTCCGGCAAGTGCACCGGTTATCGTCAAGTAAAAACTCACAATAGAGTGAGGTCGAATCCCACAAGGATTGGTTGAGTGAGCAATTCGGATTAGAAGTGTGTTCTAGTTGAGCGGAATCAAGATTTAGATGAGAATTGCGGAATGTAAAATTGGCGGGAAACGTAAATGACAAGAAATTTAAATGGCGGAATCTTAAATTGCATGAAGTAAAGAGCAGAAGCTAAATTGCTGAAATTAAAGGGAATGGGGGTGATTGCATGAATTTAATTGCAGAATGTAAAGAGAAAGTGGAAATCAGAAATGGGGAATTCATTGGGTTATAGGAGATATTGAGATCTCCGAATCAAAACATGTTTATCCCTTCCTCAACCAATGCATTCATTGAATTTTGCTTGGCAATCTTATATGATTGGATCCCAATCCCTTGGCTCACCAATTCTCTCTAAAAACAAACAAATTCCCAATCCCTTGGTTTAAATGTTCATAAGAAGAGATGATGCTCGATCACTGATTATACCACACAGTTTCATGAACCACAATTTGGTAGGATTACATGTCACAATATCCATCCAAACCCCAATCCAATTCACTGTGAGAAAGCTTCTCTAGCATGAATCCTCCATTCCTTTCCCAAGGTTCCGAAGGATTCCAATTATGGGTAGTTTCTTTCCCAAGACAACTACCCAATGGAATTAGATCGAGAAGCTTTCTAACAAAATTCAAGAGAAAAGATTGAAGAAGAAGATAAAACTATTATTGATTCATTGAATTACAATAGAGCTCCCTAACCCAATGAAAGGGGTTTAGTGAGTCATAGCTCTGAATTCAATTACAAAACTAAAAGAAAATGATCCCAAGTTCTCTGTGTGTAAAAAACTTCCCCCTCAGGGGCTGGATTCCCCCTCAATCCCCCCGTGTCTCTCAAATGCAGAAACTAAGGCCTTTAAATAGGCTCCCTAAATTACAAAATGAAAATGAAATTCAAAGCAAATTACAATCAAATGAAAATAAACTATTCTAGATGATTCTTGTGGCCTTGATTTGGTGTTGTTGATGGGCCTTGCTTGCTTGAAGGGTAGAGTGACATAATTGATCCAAAAAGGATAATGATCCATTAAACTACACTCAAACGTTGCACCCACCTTTCTTGAGTCGTCACTTTGTTCTCTTGTCAACCTTGCCAATTTGATGCCAAATATAGACTATTATACCTCGTTGGAAAGCTATGGATGTCAGCTTTCTAACGCAACTGGAAGCACCTCAATTGGATTTCTACAACTCGAGTTATACTCCATGGAAGGTGAAGAGGTCAGCTGGCCTGATTGCATGTTGGTACTATGCTCTTCTATGCACATTACGGGGCTGTTTTCTCCCTCAAGTTTTAGTATCCACCATGCATGCCATATATGCTTGGAAAGCTCTAGATGTCTTCTTTCCAATGCATTTTGAATCACCTCATTTGGAGTTTTGTAGCTCAAGTTATTTATGTTTGAAGAAGGCATGGTCAAGCTGTTCCATATAACACGTTTAAGCTCCAGTTTAAGCTTAAACTGGAGCTTAAACGCTGGCACTCCCTCGAGGCACAAGCTCGAGCACGTTTAAGCTTCAGTTTAAGGTTAAACTGAAGCTTAAACGTGGAAATGGAAGAAGGCAACCCTGGAGTGTGGAATTGTCGAACACGTTTAAGCTTCAGTTTAAGGTTAAACTGAAGCTTAAACGTGGAAATGGAGGAAAGCCATCCTGGTTCATTTCTCAATTCTGGCGTTTAACCTCCAGTTTAAGGTTAAACTGGAGGTTAAACGTGGAAATGCTTCCTTGGTGAAATTCTCATTCTGGCATTTAACTTCCAGTTTAAGGTTAAACTGGAGGTTAAACGCCAGTTCCAGCATTTCTTAGCCTTCATGATTCTGGCGTTTAAGCTCCAGTTTAGGCTTAAACTGGATCTTAAACTCCACATGTGATATTCAAGCTTCCTTTATTGATTTTGTTGCTTCCTTGCCTAGCCTCTTCTTCCCTGAAATCATCCAAACAATTGCATCAAAGTCTTGCAAAAATTCATGAGAATTCTTCCATTCATAGCTTTCAAGGAATATAACTAAAAACTCATGGAATTTGCATCAAAATCTTCATGTTGAATGATTTAAGACAAGCATGACTATTTGGCCCAAAATGATTACTTAAGGCTCTAGAAAATGCATAAAACAACTAAAAATAAAAGAAAAAGGCTAGTGAAACTAGCCTAAGATGCCTTTGCATCACAACACCAAACTTAATCCTTGCTTGTCCCCAAGCAAGTTCTGAATTATTGAGAAGAAAGAATGAAACAGAAAGTAAATTCATTAGCCATATCAGTAAGTAATTGACATTGATTAATGGGGTGTTCATGCAGAAAGTTGTTGCAGCATCACTTTATTGTTTCTTAGGTAAGAATGTCACTTTTTATGTTTCCACTAAAACACTGCTTATGGCCTCTTGTTATTCACATATCCTTGGCAAGTTTCTTTTCTTTGTTTTTCTTTTTCTTTGAGCTTATTTGCTCCTTGTTGCTCAGTGTCATGTGTTGCTCAAGCCTTTGGCATTTTCTTTTTCTTATTAGTGCACTACACATATCCACTACAGGCATTTTAGTTCACATTTCTTCTTGAGACATTGGTGCCCAGCACCTCTTTGTGTGACTAAATGTTTTGTATTTAGGTTGCTCTTGATAATGGACTTTTGGTTGATAATCCCGGGTTAGTTAACCCAAGTTACCAAGTGTTGAAACACTCCTCAGAACCTATTCATCCAAGCATATCCTTAATACATAAACACCACAGGCATTTGTCTCAGAAGTTCAGACCATTGGTGCCTAGCTTATTTTCTCAATTTTTTTTGCTTTTTGGTTGCCCTTTTTCAGTGGCTTTTTCTTCTTCTTTTTCTTTCTTTTTCATGGCCAAAGACATTTATTCATCAAGATCCATAGACAGCATCCTAATTTCCACTAAAAGTGACAATTCTAACTTTATTTCTTAGTGAGCTGACTATTCAATCAAACATGCATACCAACACTTAATCTTATTTGATTTCTTACCAAATGGAATTGAGTTACTTTTGTTCAAACATTTCTTTTATTTTATGGAAACAGAACAAGCATGGCAAGCATTTGTTTAAGAAGATGAAGTTATCCAGACACTTAGACTATCACTTATTTGAAAATTAAACAAACAGACAAACAAAAACTGCAATGACTCAAACTTAAAGCAGGGGTGCATGCAAACTTCAAATATCAGCAATTCAAAGTACAAGTAATTAAGTGACAATACAACCTTTTAGCATCTTCTTTGTTGTTCATCATCCTTCCTAGCCTTGGTGTTCTCTTTGATGATGATGTATATTCCTTCCATGAGATTGATTGTCTTCCTGCAAAGCTATTAGAAGTTGCTTGTTCCCCAAGCACTTTGAGAATTGGTTAGCATGCGTGGATGTTTGTAGGCCTCTGAACTTAGATTGGTGTGTGAACACGAAACTTAGTTCCTTGCCATATGCAGCAATTGGGATCATATGCAGAAAACCTCATGTGCTTTTATTAAGAAAATAACTATGAACTAGAAAAAGAAACTATGAACTAGAAATTAAACTATTGTTTAAGTAGTTTCCCTGATTGGTTGGAGCTAGTGACTAGTCATGCTGAGGTAGAAATGTGCTTTTAATGAAGTTTTTTGGTGGAACACCAAACTTAGAATCTCACATTCACCCTTGAATTGTTTTGGTGTGCAACACCAAACTTAGCTCCTTGCAATACAGATAAATCTACTTAACTCTTTTATTGAAATAACTAGAAAAGAAAAACTACCTTTGGTTGGGTTGCCTCCCAACAAGCGCTTCTTTAACGTCATTAGCTTGACATGCTGTTCCTGACTTTCTTCCTCTTCTTCCAGTTTGTTAAGAGGAATGACTTCAAGTGGATAAAGGCGCTAGTTAGTGCCCCTTGTTGTGAATGCTTCTTTCCAGCAAGCTTTCCCTTGTGATTGGCTTGAGTGAACTTGCTTGTTGGCTCAGGAGTTGGATTGTTCTTCGACCTTCTCTTCTTCATGGATATGATCCTTTGTTTCTCGGTCACAATCCTCATTTTGGTGCTTGTTTCTACTGCCTTCACATCCTTGATCTCAGAACTTGGTTGTTGTTGGACAGTTGGAGTATCCTGTTCATCAAAAGCTTCCTGAATTTGTGGTTCAATGAACCCTTCCTCTTTGCAACTCTCTGTGTCATTGGAGTGTGATCTCCCTTGATTGACTTTCTCCCTTTCTTGTTCTTCTGATTCCTCCCTTGGGTTTGCCATGGTATCACTAGAAGAATTGTGGGTAGGGATTTGCTTTGATAGATATCCAATTTGTGCTTCTAGCTTTTGAATGGCAGCACCATGATTTTGTAAGTTGGATATCACTTCTTCCTTAAAGCTTTTCAAATCGGCCACATCTCTGCCCATAGTTGCAATCATTCCTTCTATCCTGTTTAATTGATCTTGAAATTGTTGGTTCGGATTGGGTTGATGAGGTTGATTATCTTGGTTGTGATATGGTGGCTGGGAGTATGTGTTTTGTGTGGGCTGATAGAGTCTTTGGTTGGAGTGTTGGTAGTGGTATGACTCTTGTGTGTAGTGGAATGAGTCTTGTGGATAGTGAAATGAATTGTATGATTTTGAGAAGGAATTTTGTGCTGAGAAATGCTCAAGTGATGAAGAATTTGGATATGTAAAACTAGGAGGTGAGGTTGGATAATTCAGAGGTGATGGCTCTTGATGAATGGGGTGTGAATAAGTGAAATCTCTTTGGTTTTGATCTTCCCAGCCACAACTTGAGTAGTGATCAAATTCACCAAAACATGGACCATTTTGTGGCTCTGGGAAGTACCCCGTTTCCTGTTCCTGATACTCCCACCCACCATGAGCAAAATAACATGAATCATTCTGTGGTGGTGGAGAGTTTCTCATGAATTTTGATTGACCAAAAGATGATGGATACTCCTTTCTTTTTTGCAATGTGCTCAGTCTCAAACAATACTCATGCAAAGATAGTGGAAATTCCATAGTGAGGCAATATTACAAACAGCTAGTGGTTAGTATGCTAACAAGTGAATAAGCAAAGAAAACAAATTAAAATTTGCAGAAATTAGCAGTAATAAACTGAAACAAAAACTATTAACAAAAGAAAAGAAAAATTGCTCAATCTAGTTAACTTCCAATTGGAGAATTGTCAATCGAAAACCAATCCCCGGCAACGGCGCCATAAACTTGATGCGCATAAACTAGTTATGCTACGATTTAGGAAATTGCACGATCGGCAAAATTCCTTCCGGCAAGTGCACCGGTTATCGTCAAGTAAAAACTCACAATAGAGTGAGGTCGAATCCCACAAGGATTGGTTGAGTGAGCAATTCGGATTAGAAGTGTGTTCTAGTTGAGCGGAATCAAGATTTAGATGAGAATTGTGGAATGTAAAATTGGCGGGAAACGTAAATGACAAGAAATTTAAATGGCGGAATCTTAAATTGCATGAAGTAAAGAGCAGAAGCTAAATTGCTGAAATTAAAGGGAATGGGGGTGATTGCATGAATTTAATTGCAGAATGTAAAGAGAAAGTGGAAATCAGAAATGGGGAATTCATTGGGTTATAGGAGATATTGAGATCTCCGAATCAAAACATGTTTATCCCTTCCTCAACCAATGCATTCATTGAATTTTGCTTGGCAATCTTATATGATTGGATCCCAATCCCTTGGCTCACCAATTCTCTCTAAAAACAAACAAATTCCCAATCCCTTGGTTTAAATGTTCATAAGAAGAGATGATGCTCGATCACTGATTATACCACACAGTTTCATGAACCACAATTTGGTAGGATTACATGTCACAATATCCATCCAAACCCCAATCCAATTCACTGTGAGAAAGCTTCTCTAGCATGAATCCTCCATTCCTTTCCCAAGGTTCCGAAGGATTCCAATTATGGGTAGTTTCTTTCCCAAGACAACTACCCAATGGAATTAGATCGAGAAGCTTTCTAACAAAATTCAAGAGAAAAGATTGAAGAAGAAGATAAAACTATTATTGATTCATTGAATTACAATAGAGCTCCCTAACCCAATGAAAGGGGTTTAGTGAGTCATAGCTCTGAATTCAATTACAAAACTAAAAGAAAATGATCCCAAGTTCTCTGTGTGTAAAAAACTTCCCCCTCAGGGGCTGGATTCCCCCTCAATCCCCCCGTGTCTCTCAAATGCAGAAACTAAGGCCTTTAAATAGGCTCCCTAAATTACAAAATGAAAATGAAATTCAAAGCAAATTACAATCAAATGAAAATAAACTATTCTAGATGATTCTTGTGGCCTTGATTTGGTGTTGTTGATGGGCCTTGCTTGCTTGAAGGGTAGAGTGACATAATTGATCCAAAAAGGATAATGATCCATTAAACTACACTCAAACGTTGCACCTCCCTTTCTTGAGTCGTCACTTTGTTCTCTTGTCAACCTTGCCAATTTGATGCCAAATATAGACTATTATACATCGTTGGAAAGCTATGGATGTCAGCTTTCTAACGCAACTGGAAGCACCTCAATTGGATTTCTACAACTCGAGTTATACTCCATGGAAGGTGAAGAGGTCAGCTGGCCTGATTGCATGTTGGTACTATGCTCTTCTATGCACATTACGGGGCTGTTTTCTCCCTCAAGTTTTAGTATCCACCATGCATGCCATATATGCTTGGAAAGCTCTAGATGTCTTCTTTCCAATGCATTTTGAATCACCTCATTTGGAGTTTTGTAGCTCAAGTTATTTATGTTTGAAGAAGGCATGGTCAAGCTGTTCCATATAACACGTTTAAGCTCCAGTTTAAGCTTAAACTGGAGCTTAAACGCTGGCACTCCCTCGAGGCACAAGCTCGAGCACGTTTAAGCTTCAGTTTAAGGTTAAACTGAAGCTTAAACGTGGAAATGGAAGAAGGCAACCCTGGAGTGTGGAATTGTCGAACACGTTTAAGCTTCAGTTTAAGGTTAAACTGAAGCTTAAACGTGGAAATGGAGGAAAGCCATCCTGGTTCATTTCTCAATTCTGGCGTTTAACCTCCAGTTTAAGGTTAAACTGGAGGTTAAACGTGGAAATGCTTCCTTGGTGAAATTCTCATTCTGGCGTTTAACTTCCAGTTTAAGGTTAAACTGGAGGATAAACGCCAGTTCCAGCATTTCTTAGCCTTCATGATTCTGGCGTTTAAGCTCCAGTTTAGGCTTAAACTGGATCTTAAACTCCACATGTGATATTCAAGCTTCCTTTATTGATTTTGTTGCTTCCTTGCCTAGCCTCTTCTTCCCTGAAATCATCCAAACAATTGCATCAAAGTCTTGCAAAAATTCATGAGAATTCTTCCATTCATAGCTTTCAAGGAATATAACTAAAAACTCATGGAATTTGCATCAAAATCTTCATGTTGAATGATTTAAGACAAGCATGACTATTTGGCCCAAAATGATTACTTAAGGCTCTAGAAAATGCATAAAACAACTAAAAATAAAAGAAAAAGGCTAGTGAAACTAGCCTAAGATGCCTTGGCATCAATGCTCTTCTTTGAATTCTTCCACCTCTTTGTAAGCTTCTTAAATTTCAACCTCTTCCTCTTGGTTGCTTTCTCCCGATCCAATCTCTTCTTCATTGCCTACCAAGGATATGGGAGGTTGTGCTTCTTCTTCTTTAATCACCATCTCTTGATCAACTTCTTCAAAGTCTTCAGCCATGATATGCCTTGGAGGTTGTACACTGATGAGCGGATAATTTATACGCTTTTTGACATTGTTTTTAGTATGTTTTTAGTAGGATCTAGTTACTTTTAGGGATGTTTTTAATAGATTTTGTGTTAAATTCACATTTCTGGACTTTACTATGAGTTTGTCTGTTTTTCTGTGATTTCAGGTATTTTCTGGCTGAAATTGAGGGACTTGAGCAGAAATCAGATTCAGAGGTTGAAAAAGGACTGCTGATGCTGTTGGATTCTGACCTCCCTGCACTCAAAGTGGATTTTCTGGAGCTACAGAACTCGAAATGGCGCGCTTCCAATTGCGTTGGAAAGTAGACATCCAGGGCTTTCCAGCGATATATAATAGTCCATACTTTGGCCAAGAATTGACGACGTAAACTGGCGTTCAACGCCAGCCTTCTGCCTAAATCTGGCGTCCAGCGCCAGAAAAGGATCCAAAACCAGAGTTGAACGCCCAAACTGGCACAAAAACTGGCGTTCAACTCCACAAATGGCCTCTGCACGTGCAACACTTAAGCTCAGCCCAAACACACACCAAGTGGGCCCCGGAAGTGGATTTATACATCAAATACTTACTCATGTAAACCCTAGTAGCTAGTTTATTATAAATAGGACCTTTTACTATTGTATTAGACATCTTTGGACGCCTGGTTCTTAGATCAGAGGGGCTGGCCATCTCGGCCATGCCTGGACCTTCACTTATGTATTTTCAAACGGTAGAGTTTCTACACTCCATAGATTAAGGTGTGGAGCTCTGCTGTTCCTCAAAGATTAATGCAAAGTACTACTGTTTTCTATTCAATTCTTCTTATTTCTCTTCTAAGATATCCGTTCGCACCCAAGAACGTGATGAAGGTGATGATTATGTGTGACGCTCATCATCCTTCTCCCTTATGAACGCGTGCCTGACAAACACTTCCGTTCTACATGAATTAAGCTAGAATGAGTATCTCTTAGATCTCCTAACCAGAATCTTCATGGCGTAAGCTAGAATGATGGCGGCATTCAAGAGAATCCGGAAGGTCTAAACCTTGTCTGTGGTATTCTGAGTAGGATTCAATGATGGAATGACTGTGACGAGCTTCAAACTCGCGAGTGTTGGGCGTTAGTGACAGACGCAAAAGGAGGGTGAATCCTATTCCAGCATGATCGAGAACCGACAGATGAATAGCCGTGCCGTGACAGGGTGCGTGAGCATATGATTCACTGAGAGGAGGGGATGTAGCCACTGACAACGGTGATGCCCTTGCATACAGCCAGCCATGGAAAGGAGTAAGACTGATTGGATGATGATAGCAGGAAAGCAGAGGTTCAGAGGAACGAAAAGCATCTCCATTCGCTTATCTGAAATCCCTGCCAATGAATCTACATAAGTATCTCTATCCCTTTTATTGTTTATTTTAATCTAATAAAATATCATGTTTAAATTCGCCTGACTGAGATTTACAAGGTGACCATAGCTTGCTTCAAGCCAACAATCTCTGTGGGATCGACCCTTACTCGCGTAAGGTTTATTACTTGGACGACCCAGTACACTTGCTGGTTAGTTGAATGGAGTTGTGTCCACACATAGTAAAGAGCCATAATAATGATTCCATACAATAACAAAGAGTACTACATTAATGTGATCACAATTTCGTGCACCGTACACCCTCCTCAGCATCAAATTCAAACTCCTTAGAAGGAAGCTCTATGACTCGAGGTTCCCATGGAGGTTCAGCATCTCCTAAGTCTGCAACCACTTCTTCTTCCTCAATAATTACTGCTTTGTCCAGTTGTTTTAGTATAAAATCGTACTCCTCCTTGATGATTTCCTTTCCATGACAACTCCTTTCAAATATTCCTTCATCATCAAGGGTCTCTCCTACCTCCACATTTTGGGCCTCCTCTTGCTCCTCTGGAAATAAAGCCGCGTGTAACCGATCCATTGCGTCCCTAAGACGATCCCTTCTCTCTTGTTCCATGTTAGTAGCATGATTGGGATCATGTTGCTCTTGGATTGATGGATGTGGGTGCTCTTCCATGGAGGGTGGTGATGGGATGGAAAGATCATTATGTGGTTGAAAAGGAAGTGCACTAGAGCTTGAGGGTTTATTTTCGGAGGTATTCGATGATCCAATCTGGGAGACGAGGGCTTGTATAGCTGATGCTAGGGTATTTTGGCCAGTTTCACTAACCTTTTCTTTACTGTTTTAGGGTGGTTTCATGCATTTTCTTAGTAAATAAGCAAGTTTTAGGTAGATATTCACTTACATCTTGATTCAAGCAAATATTATGAACTTTACATGATTTCATGAGAATTATGCATGAATTGAATGACAAATTAGATAATGCATGATCTCATGACTTGGAATCGAGCTTTGATGCACTTTAATTGCTTGATTTCAGGACAAAGGAAGCAAGGAAGAACCACGTTAGTAGCCACGTTAGTCTAATTAACGTGACCACTAACGTGGAATGGGAGCCAGCTTGCAACGTTAATAAGAAAAGTGAACTCCAATAACGCCTTCGAAAGCCATTATAGCCCACGTTAGTTGTCACGTTAATTACATTAACGTGGAAGCTAACGTGGAGGAGAAGGGAAGCTCCAACGTTAGTGGTAACAGTGAATACCACTAACGTTGGAAAAGGGGCACACTTGGCCACGTTAAGAGTCACGTTAATTACATTAACGTGAACTCTAACGTGGAAGGAACAAGGAATTACCAAAGTTAGTGACACTCACCTTTGTCACTAACGTTGGATTAAGCCACTAGTGCCCACGCTAGTTTCCACGTTAATTACATTAACGTGGAAGCTAACGTGGAGGAAGAATTGATGGACCAACATTAGTGACACTCACCTTTGTCACTAACGTTGGGAATGGCAATCACTACCACGTTAGAGGCCACGTTAATCTAATTAACGTGAACTCTAACGTGAGAAGGAGGGTCATTTGGAGCGTTAGTGACAAAGGTAAGTGTCACTAACGCTCTCGAAGAAAGGCAAGCCCACGTTAATGGTCACGTTAGTTATACTAACGTGAACTCTAACGTGGGGAAAAAGGGCAATAAGCAACGTTATTAGAAAAGGTGGATGCCAATAACGTTTGCGAAGGACCAAGAGGCAACGTTAGTGGTCACGTTAGTGCCACTAACGTTGAAGTTAATGTGGACCATTTTTTGGCTTGGAACGTTAGTGAAAAAGGTGATCATCACTAACGTTCTCGAACCCACATTTTCACTAAACGTTAACGCCACATAACGTCCTAACTAACTTCCATGCCTAACTCACACTTTTTCTGCAAGTAAAGCTGAGCCCACTGAAGACTGTAACTACTTCAACTAAAGATCCAAAGGCCCATATCCAAGACTTGAAGAGCCAACTAGAAGATCAGAAGAGTAGTATATATAGGAGTAATTTTGAACTAGATAGGGAGCTTTTGGCATTTTGGAGAACTACACTCTGTATTTTACTTTCTCTGCAACTTCTAGTTTTATTTTGGAAAATGTACTTTTCATTGATGCTTTCCATTTCCAGAGCCATGAACAACTAAACCCCATTCATTGGGTTAGGGAGCTCTGTTGTAATTTGATGGATCAATAATAGTTTTCATTATTCTTCTTCTTTTTTTCTCTTGATTTTACTAGAAAGCTTTCAATCTTCATCCTATTGGGTAGATGTCTTGGAAAAGAAGCTATTCATACTTGGATCTCTTCAGACCTTGGAAAAGGAATGAAGAGATCATGCTAGAAATACTTTCTCATGTTGGACCAAATTGGGGTTTGGATGGATATGGTGACATATAATCCTACCAACACTTTGATTTGGGAATACATGTGGTATAATTAGTGACCATACTTCACCTCTTCTCATGAGCAATTAGACCAAGGAATTGGCTATTGATCAAGATTTGAGAGATTGGGTTGCCAAGGAATTGGAATCTAATCACTTAAGATTTCCAAGGAGATCAATGAATGCATTGATTGAGTAAGAGATGAGAATGAACTTGATCCAGAGAATACAACATCTCCTGAGCCCAATGAACCCCTCACTTCTGATCTTACCCATTCTCTTTACTTTCTGCCATTTACCTTTATGTTCATTTCCCCAAATCCCCATTTAAGATTCTGGAATTTACTTTCCGTCATTTACATTCCGTCATTTACTTCCAGTAATTACATTTTTTGTTATTTACTTTCCCGCCATTTACTTTTCTGCAAGTCTCAACTCAATTCGTGCTTAGCTCAACTAGAACATTCCTCTGATTAAAGTTGCTTGACCAATCAATCCCTGTGGGATTCGACCTTACTCTATTGTGAGTTTTTACTTGACGACAATTCGGTATACTTGCCGAGGGAAAATTGTTGAGAGACAAGTTTCCATGAATCAAGTTTATGGCGCCGTTGCCGGGGATTGATTTTGTATCAACAATGATTAAATTGGTGGATAACTAGATTTGGTACTTTTCTTTTGTTTGATTTAATTTCTGTTTGAGTGATTTACTTTCAGTTTTAGTTATTTTCTTTCCTTTATCCCTTACCCGTTTGTGGTGTTCTCTTATTTGTTACAATTCAGTTCACTAACCCACTAACTGTTTGATATATTGCATCACTTACACTAACAGCATTTCTAACAAGAATACTTCCTGCATTTATTTTCTCTCTTGCTTTTGCTCTGTTGGTTGTATGACAGGTAGAAGAAGCGGGGCTTCAACTTCCTTTGATTCTGAACCTGAGAGGACCTTCCTTAGATTAAGGAGGGAAGCAAGAGGAAAGAGAGTCGTTGGTACTGAGGAAGAGTAGGAGTATTTTGAACCAAACATAGATGAGAATATGGAGAACCACCATGAAGAAGAGGCTCACAACCATGGCAGAGAAGGTCCAGTGCATCATGATGGATAAGAGAGAAGAGTTCTAGGCTCTTATATCAACCCAAACCCAGGAAACGGTGGAAGTAGCATCCAAAAGCCAACCATACATGCCAATAACTTTGAACTAAAGCCACAGCTCATCACCCTTGTTCATAACAACTGTTCATTCGGAGGAAGTGTCCAAGAAGACCCCAATCAACATCTAACCACCTTCCTGAGGATATGTGATACTGTGAAGTCTAATGGTGTTCATCCTGACACCTATAGATTGCTTTTGTTCCCCTTTTCACTCAAGGATAAAGCATCTAAATGGCTGGAGTCTTTCCCGAAGGAGAGTTTAACAACCTGGGAAGATATGGTGAACAAATTCTTAGCGAGATTCTATCCTCCTCAAAGAATCAACAGGTTGAGAGCTGAGGTACAAACCTTCAGGCAACAAGATGGTGAAACTCTCTATGAAGCATGGGAGAGGTTTAAGGACTTGACAAGAAGGTACCCACCAGACATGTTCAATGAATGGGTGCAGTTACACATTTTCTATGAAGGTCTTTCTTACAAATCAAAGAAGGCAATAGACCACTCATCCAGGGGATCTTTGAACAAGAAGAAGACCATTGAAGAAGCCATAGATGTCATTGAGACTGTAGCTGAGAATGATTACTTCTATGCTTCTGAAAGAGGCAACACTAGAGGAGTGATAGAGCTAAACAACGTGGATGCACTGCTGGCTCAAAACAAGATGATCACCAAGCAGCTGGCTGACCTTACCAAGAAGATGGAAAGGAACCAAGTAGCAGCAATCACCACCTCATCAGCAGCTCAAGAAGGAGTGAATGCAGAGGCAGAGAATGATCAGAAACAAGCCAACTATATTGGGAACTCACCTAGGCAGACCCATGATCTATACTCCAAAACTTATAATCCTGGTTGGAGGAACCACCCAAACTTTGGGTAGGGAAATCAACAAGATCAAGGCCAAGATCAGAGACCTAAAAACCCCAATAACAATGCAGCTCACCAACATTCCACACAGAGATCATATCAGCACCCACCTAACAACACCTCTCAACACCCATATCAAAACCAAAATGGCCCTTCTCATCCCTCCAATCTCAACTCACCATCATCCGAAGATAGACTCTCAAGGATTGAGACTCTACTTGAACGTATATGCAAAGAAGTTCAAGACAGTAAAATATTCCAAGATGAAGTGCGGTCCAATATGCAGAATCAAGATGCTGCCATCAAGAAACTTGAGACACAAATTGGCTACCTATTTAAGCAAATTCCCAGCTATACCCTATGCAGCAACACTGAACCAAACCCAAAGGAGGAATATCAGGCTATCACCCTCAGAAGTGGGAAGGAATTGAAGGAAACTTCCAAGAAACCACAAGAGAAGAACTCAAATGAAAGGGAAGAGGAACAAGATGAAGTTCAAGTTCCCACTCCCAATTCACATCAAAAAGGAGAAATGCCGAGGCCAGATGTTCTAAAAGCTCCATATCCCCAGCAATTGAAAAGGAAGGGGGATGACAACCAATTCTCAAGATTTTTGGAAATCTTCAAAAAACTACAGATTAACATACCCTTTGCTGAAGCAATAGAGCAAATGCCGCTCTATGCCAAGTTTTTGAAGGAATTAATGACCAAGAAGAGAAGCTGAAAGAGCAACGAGACTGTGATACTAACTGAAGAATGCAGTGCCACCATTCAGCATAAACTATCCCAGAAATTGAAGGATCCTGGGAGCTTCTAGATTCCTTGTATTATAGGAGAAATCACAGTGGAAAAGGCTTTATGTGATTTAGGAGCCAGCATCAATCTGATGTCCGTAGCTATGATGAGAAAAATGAGGATTGAAGAAGCCAAGCCAACAAAAATGGCCCTACAACTGGCAGACCGATCATTCAAGTTTCCTCACGGCATAGTAGAAGACTTGCTGGTGAAGGTAGGAGATTTTATCTTCCCAACAGAATTTGTAGTGTTGGATATGAAGGAGGGAGCCAAGGCCTCTATCATCCTGGGAAGACCATTCTTGGCCACTGCTGGAGCTATCATTGTTGTCCAAAAAGGTGAACTTACTCTGAGATTACACAATGAGAAGATGACATTCAATGTGTTCAAGGCCATGAGTTACCCACAAGAACCATTGGGAGAATGTATGAGGTTAGATTCACTGGAAGATGCAGTACAAGAGATTTTTGAAGAAGAAGAACTTAAGGAGTTAACAGAGGAGGAATCAGCATCAAGCGAAGAGGCTGCAACAACGGAGATTCATGTTCAGGGCACACTAGAAGAGGAGAATGAAAGAAAAGGAGCACCCAAACTTGAACTCAAAGCACTGCCGCCCACTCTCAAATATGCATATTTAGGGGAGAATGAAAGTTACCCAGTGATCATAAACTCAGTCCTCAGCCAAGAACAAGAGGAGGAACTACTCTAAGTATTACAAAAGCATAAGGATGCCATTAGATGGACCCTCGCTGACTTGAAGGGAATCAGTTCGGCCATATGCATGCATAAGATACTGCTGGAAGATGATGCCAAACCATCCATCCAACCCCAAAGGAGGCTAAATCTAGTCCTGAAAGAAGTGGTAAAGGAAGTCATGAAGCTGTAGCAAGGAGGGGTGATCTACCCAATTTCAGATAGCCCATGGGTCAGCCTCGTCCAAGTGGTCCCCAAGAAAGGAGGAATCACTGTAGTACCAAATGAGAGGAACGAACTCATCCCTACAAGAACGGTCACAGGATGGAGGATGTGCATTGACTACAGAAAACTCAATGAAGCTACAAGAAAAGATCAATTCCCACTCCCCTTCATGGATCAGATGTTGGAAAGACTTGCAGGACACGCATATTACTGTTTTCTAGACGGCTACTCAGGATATAATCAAATAGTGGTTAATCTGAGAGACCAGGAAAAAACGTCATTTACTTGCCCATATGGAGTGTTTGCATACAGGCGCATGCCATTTGGGCTATGTAATGCTCCTGCAACGTTTCAACACTGCATGCTTTCTATCTTCTCAGATATGATAGAAAAATTCATTAAAGTCTTTATGGATGACTTTTCAGTATTCGGGAATTCCTTTCCTAATTGCCTAAATCACCTTGCCTGGTGTTAGAAAGATGCCAAGAAACCAATTTCGTCCTAAATTGGGAAAAATGTCACTTTATGGTGACAGGAGGAATAGTCCTCGGCCATAACATTTCTAACCGAGGCATTGAGGTAGACAGAGCTAAGGTGGAACTCATTGAAAAATTACCTCTACCAAGTGATGTCAAGGCAATTAGGAGCTTTTTAGGGCATGCTGGCTTTTACAGAGGGTTTATTAAAGATTTTTCAAAGATAGCCAAGCCCTTAAGCAATCTCCTTGTATCTGGTACACCATTTGTCTTTAATGAAAAGTGCATGCTAGCATTCGAAAACTTGAAAAGGAGGCTGTCCTCTGCTCCTATCATTTCCCCACCTGATTGGAACTTACCATTTGAACTGATGTGCGATGCATCTGATTTTGCAGTTGGGGCAGTGTTAGGACAGAGGAAAGATAATTTGGTTCATGTGATATACTATGCCAGCAAAGTCCTCAATGACACTCAAAGAAATTATACCACTACTGAAAAGGAATTGCTGGCAATAGTTTTTGCATTTGACAAGTTTAGATCATACCTCATTGGTGCCAAAGTGATCGTTTTCACAGATCACGCCGCACTTAAATATTTATTTTCCAAGTAGGAATCAAAACCAAGACTGATAAGATGGATCTTGTTATTGCAGGAATTCAATATTGAGATCAGAGACAAGAAAGGAGTGGAGAATAAGGTAGCCGATCACCTGTCCAGAATCCCTCATGACAAAGGTGGAACACATGATGCCAGTGTGAATGAGTGCTTCCCAGATGAGCAGTTAATGACGGTTCACAAAGCACCCTGGTTTGCAGACATTGTCAATTGCAAGGCAACTGGGGCTTTACCTCCAGAGATCAACAAACTTCAAAATAGAAAGCTCATCAATGATGCAAAATATTTTGTCTGAGATGAGCCATATCTCTTCAAGAAGTGTTCAGATGGAATCCTGAGAAGATGTGTCTCAAAAGAAGAGGGACGAGAGGTCCTGTGGAACTGCCACAGCTTGTGCTATGGAGGCCATTTTGGAGGGAAAAGAACTGCAGCAACGGTGTTACAAAGTAGATTCTTTTGGCCCACCCTTTTCAAGGATTCCAAAGAACTAGTAAAGAACTGCAATGAATGCTAAAGAGCTGGAAACCTACCCAAAAGAAATCAAGAAGGACTGGTCGAAGAAGCTAGATGATGCTCTTTGGGCATACAAAACGGCATTCAAAACACCAATCGGGATGTCCCCATACCAACTGGTGTATGGAAAGGCCTATCATTTACCATTGGAGCTGGAACACAAAGCTTTCTGGGCTCTCAAGCTACTAAATTTTGATAGCATTGCTGCTGGTGAAAAGAGGGTCTTGCAGCTGCAGGACATGGTGGAGTTTAGATCTCAAGCCTATGAAAATGCCAAGATCTATAAAGAAAAGGCGAAGAGAAGACATGACCTTAATCTGACACCTAGGAGCTTCGAAAAAGGATAGCAAGTGCTCCTCTACAACTCCAAATTGAGACTTTTCCCTGGAAAACTCAAATCAAGGTGATCAGGACCCTTTCTTGTCACAAAAGTCTCGCCATATGGACATATAAAAATCATGGAGGAAAGTTCAAAGAGGGTTTTCACTGTGAACGGACAAAGGCTCAAACACTACATGGGCAACATGGGGGAAAACCCCAAAATAAAGTATCATCTCAACTAATGGAGAAATCGTCGAGCTAGCGACGCTAAAAGACCGCTTCATTGGGAGGCAACCCAACCTAAGGTAGTTTCCTTTTCATGATCACTTCAATAAAAGTTATAAGTAGTTTTCCCTGAATTGTGAGGAGCTAAGTTTGGTGTTGCACACCAAAACAATCCAAGAGTGAATGTGTAATTCTAAGTTTGGTGTTCCACCAAATATTTCAGTTAGAATCACATTACACCTCTTCAATGGCAAGTTGCTAGCCCCAACCAATCAGGGAAACCACTTAACAGTAGTGTAGTTTCTAGTTCATAGTCATTTTATTAATAAAAGCACATGAGGTCCTCTGCATGCATTCAATCTGTTGCATTAGGCAAGGAATTAAGTTTGGTGTTCACACACCAGATTAAGTTCAGAAATTCACAAGCATACATGCATGCTAACTATTTCTCAAGTGATTTGAGAACAAGCAACTTCCAACAACTTTGCAGGAATTTAATCAATCTTCTAAAAAAAAATAGTACACCATCCTCCAAGGAGGGGAAGAAGGATGCAAAAGCTATGGATGATGACAACAAAAGGATAGCAAAAAGGCACCTCCAAAAGGTTGTATTGTTACTTGATTCTATATGCTTGGAAATGCTCAAATTGGAAGTCTGAATGTGCCCCTGATTAATAGTTACTCCTTAGTTTAGATCACTAGAATTTAATGTTTGTTTCCTGTGCTTTTGTCACATGTGTGCTGGTCCAAGTTACCTGTTTTCATCTTCATCCTACTTACTTGTATGCTTGCCCTTTGAATTTAATGAAAGAGAATGTTATGAAAGAAATTAGAGTAGAGTTCATATGGTGGAATAAGTCCTCAAGGTTGGTGGTGGGATAATAGATTAGCTAAGTTGGATCACCTATAAGGTATGAGGGCACTTATGTGTATTAAAGTACATGCTTGAAGCACATTCTATGAGATTAACCAAACAACAAAAATCCTAATAAGAAAAAGAGAAAGAACAATAAGAGTTTGAGAAAGAAAGAAAAAGAATAAATAAGGCTAGGCACCAAGGGTTTGAATCTTGAGGGATGTGTCTGTGGTGATCTTGTACCAAGGATCTACTTGGATGAATAAGTTCTTAGGAGTGCTTCATCACTTGGTAACTTGGGTTAACTAACCCAAGATATTTCAACTGAAAATCCACTATCAAGAGCAACCTTACTACAGAACATTTAGTAACCCAAAGAGGTGCTGGACACCAAGACCTCAAGGAAAGAAAATAACAAATCATGTGCCTGTGGTGTGCATGTATGGGGGAGAGAGACTTGAGGGAGTAAGTCCTTAGGGGTGTTTCAACACCTAGCACCTTGAACCAACTGGTTTGGGAGTGTTGGCTGAAAGCTTATTTTAAAGAGTCGCCCCCTTACAGAGCACTTAGCCTAAGGATGCAATAAACCCTAAGAAAAAAAAGGGGGGAGGATCAAAGAATAAAGATCTCATAGGATGCAATCAAGCAAGTATTCAAAGGCATGATAAGGACCTAGAAACCAGTAAAGGAATGAACCTAAGTTGCTATGCATGAAACCCCATAAACCAGGAGCTTTACTTCTATAATAAGAACTTATTTCTCTTGATTCTTTCATTCATCATTCTCATATTTCAGTACTTGCTTAGGGACAAGCAAGCTTTAAGTTTGGTGTTGTGCTGCTAGGGCATTTTGGCCAGTTTCACTGACCTTTTCTTTACTGTTTTAGGGTGGTTTCAAGCAAATAAGCATGTTTTGGGTAGATATTCACTTACATCTTGATTCAAGCAAACATTGTGAACTTTACATGATTTCATGAGAATTATAGATGAATTGAATGGCAAATTAGATAGTGCATGATCTCATGACTTGGGATAGAGCTTTGATGCACTTTAATTGCTTGATTTCAGGACAAAGGAAGCAAGGAAGAACCACGTTAGTAGCCACGTTAGTCTAATTAACGTGACCACTAACATGGAATGGGAGCTAATTGCAATGTTAATGAGAAAAGTGAACGCCAATAACACCTTCGAAAGCCATTATAGCCCACGTTAGTTGCCACGTTAATTACATTAACATGGAAGCTAACGTGGAGGAGAAGGGAAGCTCCAAGGTTAGTGGTAAAAGTGAATACCACTAACGTTGGAAAAGGGGCACACTTGGCCACGTTAAGAGTCACGTTAATTACATTAACGTGAACTCTAACGTGGAAGGAACAAGGAATTGCAAACGTTAGTGACACTCATTTTTGTCACTAACGTTGGATTAAGCCACTAGTGCCCACGTTAGTTTCCACGTGGAAGCTAACGTGGAGGAAGAATTGATGGACCAACGTTAGTGACACTCACCTTTGTCACTAACATTGGGAACGGAAATCACTACCATGTTAGAGGCCACGTTAATCTAATTAAAGTGAACTCTAACGTGAGAAGGAGGGGCGTTTGGAGCGTTAATGACAAAGGTAAGTATCACTAACACTCTCGAAGAAAAGCAAGCCCACGTTAATGGTCACGTTAGTTATACTAACGTGAACTCTAAGGTGGGGAAAAGGGGCAATAAGCAACGTTATTGGAAAAAGTGAATGCCAATAACATTTGCGAAGGACCAAGAGGCAACGTTAAGGGTCACGTTAGTGCCACTAACGTTGAAGTTAACGTGGACCATTTTTTGGCTTGGAACGTTAGTGAAAAAGGTGATTGTCACTAACGTTCTCGGACCCACATTTTCACTATACGTTAACGCCACTAACGCCCTAACTAACGTCCATGCCTAACTCACACTTTTTCTGCAAGCAAAGCTGATCCCACTGAAGACTGTAACTGCTTCAACTAAAGATCCAAAGGCCCATATCCAAGACTTGAAGAGCCAACTAGAAGATCAGAAGAGTAGTATATATAGGAGTAATTTTGAACTAGATAGGGAGCTTTTGGCATTTTGGAGAACTACACTCTGTATTTTACTTTCTTTGCAACTTCTAGTTTTATTTTAGAAAATGTACTTTTCAATGATGCTTTCCATTTCCAGAGCCATGAACAACTAAACCCCTTTCTTTGGGTTAGGGAGCTCTGTTGTAATTTGATGGATCAATAATAGTTTTCATTATTCTTCTTCTTTCTTTTCTCTTGATTTTACTAGAAAGCTTTCAATCTTCATCCTATTGGGTAGTTGTCTTGGAAAAAAAGCTATTCATACTTGGATCTCTTCGGACCTTGGAAAAGGAATGAAGAGATCATGCTAGAAATGCTTTCTCATGTTGGACCAAATTGGGGTTTGGATGGATATGGTGACATATAATCCTACCAACACTTTGATTTGGGAATACATGTGGTATAATCAGTGACCATACTTCATCTCTTCTCATGAGCAATTAGACCAAGGAATTGGCTATTGATCAAGATTTGAGAGATTGGGTTGCCAAGGAATTGGAATCCAATCACTTAAGATTGCCTCGGAGATCAATGAATGCATTGATTGAGGAAGAGATGAGAATGAACTTGATCCTGAGAATACAACATCTCCTGAGCCCAATGATTCCCTCACTTCTGATCTTACCCATTCTCTTTACTTTCTGCCATTTACCTTTATGTTCATTTCCCCAAATCCCCATTTAAGATTCTGTAATTTACTTTCCGTCATTTACATTCTGTCATTTACTTCCAGTAATTACATTTTCTCTTATTTACTTTCCCGCCATTTACTTTTCTGCAAATCTCAACTCAGTTCCTGCTTAGCTCAACTAGAACATTCCTCTGATTAAAGTTGTTTGACCAATCAATCCCTGTGGGATTCGATCTCACTCTATTATGAGTTTTTACTTGACGACAATTCGGTATACTTGCCGAGGGAAAATTATTGAGAGACAAGTTTCCATACATCAATAGCAGAGGCCAGACCGGTAAGTGTGCTTTCCATTGTCTGTTGTCTTTAGTGAATAACACTAAGAGTGTTGTTATCCAATGGAGGTTGTGATGGATAGGAGGGTTCATTTGTTGGGAGAAAGGGCTCATGATAGGAAGGTGATTTATCTTGATAAGGATATGGAGATGGTGTATATTGAAGTGGTGGTTCTTGGAAGTATGGCTCGTAAGGCTTTTAGTGTGGTGGGAAAGAATTAGGGTCATATGGAGATGAATGGTGGAAAGGGGCTTGTGAGTATGGTGGTTCAAAGCTATGTTGAGGAGGGGGGTCATAGGCATATGGTGGAGCTTGTTGGTAACTACAAGGGGGTCCACCATATCCATTGTCTTGGTATGCACCTTGGAATGGCTCTTGTTCATAGTAAGTTGCAGGAGGTTGTTGCCAAGAGGGTTGATCAAATCTTGTGGCTCCTCCCATCTCTGATTGTTCCATCCTCGATGCATGTTCTCATTATAATCTCCTCTTCCTGCAACATAATTAGATCCAAACTCATAGCCAAAGGGGTGAGAGTTCATAGTAGCTAAAGAAAATAAAAACAAAAACTAGTAAAAATAAGCAACTAAGTCCTGAAACTAACAAAAACTAACAAATAAACAAAAAGCAAATATTTACAATAACCAATAATGAGGCACACGTTTGTAATTCCCCAGCAACGGCGCCATTTTTACGAACAGATTTCTGCTAGTAAAGAATTTTACAAATAAATTCTCATTGCTACTATAGTTTCTAAACCAACAGAGAATCCTTTCATACAAAAATTTTGGTTGTCACTAAAACAAATCCAATAAAAGTAAACCGAAGTATTTAAACCTCGGGTCATCTCTCAAGGAATTGCAGGGAGGTGTAATTATTATTGGTTATGAGATTGTATCTTTTTGGGGTTTTTGAAAGGTTGAATAGGAAAATTAAATGGCAAGAAAGTAAATTAAGAACTAGAGAAGCTCTTGGCAAGGTATGAGAACCAGAAATCTCATCCTAGTTATCCTTATCAATTGTGATGAGAATTGTTCATTGCTCCCACTTAGTTAACCCTTACTAAATAAAGGAAAGTCAAGTGGACTAATCAAATTGATTTCTCAAGTCCTAATCAACTCCTAAGGAAAGACTAGCTTTAGAGGGATCCAAATCAACCAGCAAATTCCAATTATCAATCAACAAAGGAGTTTGATAACTCAAGTGTCACCAATTACTCAACCAAAGCCAAAAGGGAAGAAATCTAAATTAAATTGAAAACATTAATAACATAGATTGAAGAAAGCAATCATAAATCTAAAATACCTCAAATTGCATTAAATAGAAAATCAAATTAAATATGAGAATTTATAAACCAAATAGCAACATAAAGTAATCAATAAGGGAAATAGATAAACTAGAATGCTAGAACAAATAAAAGTAGTAGAGAAACTAAATTAAAGGAACATTGAACCTGGAATTGAGAAGAAATAAACCTAAAACTAAGAGAAATCCTTAATCCTAAATCCTAAATCCTAGAAAGAGGAGAGAGCCTTTCTCTCTCTCTAGAAAACTACATCTAAAACCTAAATTGTGTGAATGTAAGTTGTATTTAATGAATGAATGCATTCCCCCACTCTATAGTATCTAATCGGTGTTTTTTGGGCCGAAAACTGGGTCAAAAACAGTCCAGAAATCGCCCCCAACAATTTCTGATACGTCCAGCACGTGGCTCTGTCACGCGTATGCGTCATCCACGCGTACGCGTGGATTTAATTTTCTCTAGGCCACGCATACCCGTTATCCACGCATGCGCATTGCTGGTGCTCAAAATTGTGATCCTTAACAACGGCGCCAAAAACTTGGTGCTCAAAACGTAATTCACACACTTTGTCATAACTTCGTACAACTAACCAGCAAGTGCACTGGGTCGTCTAAGTAATAAACCTTATGTGAGTAAGGGTCGATCCCACGGAGATTGTCGGCTTGAAGCAAGGTATGGTCACCTTGTAAATCTCAGTCAGGCGGATTCAAATGGTTATAGAGTTTTAATAATTAAAAGATAAATAAAACCTAAAATGGGATAGAGATACTTATGTAATTCATTGGTGAGAATTTTAGATAAGCGTATAGAGATGCTTTCGTTCCTCCTGAACCTCTGCTTTCCTGCTATCTTCATCCAATCATTCCCACTCCTTTCTATGGCAAGCTTTGTGTAGGGCATCACCCTTGTCAATGGCTACTTCCCATCCTCTCAGTGAAAATGGTCCAAGATGCACTGTCACCGCATAGCTATTCATCTGTCGGTTCTCGATCATACTGGAATAGGATTCAGTAAGCCTTTTGCGTCTGTCACTACGCCTAGCACTCGCGAGTTTGAAGCTCGTCACAGCCATCCCTTCCCGGATCCTACTCGGAATACCACAGACAAGGTTTAGACTTTCCAGACCTCAAGAATGGCTGCCAATAGTTCTAGCGTATACCACGAAGACTCTGATCTCACGATCAGAATGCTAAGAGATACACGTTCAAGCTTGTTTGCATGTAGAACGGAAGTGTTTGTCAGGCACGCATTCATAAGTGAGAATGATGATGAGCGTCACATAATCATCACATTCATCATGTTCTTGAGTGCGAATGAATATCTTAGAGAAGAAATAGGCTTGAATTGAATAGAAAAACAGTAGTACTTTGCATTAATTCATGAGGAACAGTAGAGCTCCACACCTTAATCTATGATGTGTAGAAACTCTACCGTTGAAAATACATAAGAATAAGGTCTAGGCATGGCCGAATGGCCAGCCTCCCCAAACGTGTACAAAATGATCTAAAGATATTCCAAAGATGTAAAGACAATAGTAAAATGTTCTATTTATACTAAACTAGTTACTAGGGATTACATAAATGAGTAAATGATACAGAAATCCACTTCCGGGCCCACTTCGTGTGTGCTTGGGCTGAGCATTGAAGCTTTCACGTGCAGAGGTCTTCCTTGGAGTTAAACGCTAGTTTGTAACCTGTTTCTGGCGTTTAACTCTGCTTTGCAACCTGTTTCTGACGTTTAACTCTAGAATAGGGCAGAGAGCTGGCGTTGAACGCCAGTTTGAGTCCTCTAAAATCGGGCAAAGTATGGACTATTATATATTGATGGAAAGCCCTGGATGTCTACTTTCCAACGCAATTGAGAGCCTGCCATTTGGACGCTTGTAGCTCCAGAAAATCCACTTTGAGTGCAGGGAGGTCAGAATCCAACAGCATCTGCAGTCCTTCTTCAACCTCTGAATCTGATTTTTGCTCAAGTCCCTCAATTTCGGCCAGAAACTACCTGAAATCACAGAAAAACACACAAACTCATATTAAAGTCCAGAAATGTGATTTTTATTTAAAAACTAATAAAAATATACTAAAAACTAACTAAATCATACTGAAAACTATGTAAAAACAATGCCAAAAAGCGTATAAATTATCCGCTCATCACAACACCAAACTTAAATTGTTGCTTGTCCCCAAGCAACTGAAAATCAACTAGGATAAAAAGAAGAGAACATACTATAAATTCCAAAATATCAATGAAACTTAGCTCCAATCAGATGAGCGGGACTAGTAACTTTTTGCCTCTTGAATAGTTTTGGCATCTCACTTTATCCCTTGAAGTTCAGAATGATTGGCATCTATAGGAACTTAGAATTCAGATAGTGTTATTGATTCTCCTAGTTCAGTATGTTGATTCTTGAACACAGCTACTTTATGAGTCTTGGCCGTGGCCCTAAGCACTTTGTTTTCCAGTATTACCACCGGATACATAAATGCCACAGACATATAACTGGGTGAACCTTTCAGATTGTGACTCAGTTTTGCTAATGTCCGCAATTAGAGGTATCCAGGGTTCTTAAGCACACTCTTCTTTTGCTTTGGACCTCGACTTTAACCGCTCAGTCTCAAGTTTTCACTTGACACCTTCACGCCACAAGCACATGGTTAGGGACAGCTTGGTTTAGCTGCTTATGCCAGGATTTTATTCCTTTAGGCCCTCCTATCCACTGATGCTCAAAGCCTTGGATCCTTTTTATTACCCTTGCCTTTTGGTTTTAAGGGATATTGGCTTTTTGCTCTTACCTTTTGGTTTAAAGAGCTTTTGGCTTTTTTTGCTTGCTTTTTCTTTTTCTTTCTCTTTTTTTTTCGCCATTTTTTTTCTTTTTTTCGCAAGCTTTTGTATTCACTGCTTTTTCTTGCTTCAAGAATCATTTTTATGATTTTTCAGATTATCAAATAATATTTCTCCTTTTTTATTATTCTTCAAGAGCCAACGTATTTAACATTCATAAACAACAAATTCAAAAGACATATGCACTGTTCAAGCATTCATTCAGAAAACAAAAAGTATTGTCACCACATCAAAATAATTAAACCAATTTCAAGGATGAATTCGAAACCATGTACTTCTTGTTCTTTTGTTTTTTAGAACAGTTTTTATTTAAGAGAGGTGATGGATTCATAGGACATTCATAGCTTTAAGACATAGACATTTAAACACTAATGATCATGTAATAAGACACAAACATAAATAAAACATAAAAGCAAAATTTTCGAAAAACAGAAAATAAAGAACAAGGAAATTAAGGAACGGGTTCACCTTAGTGATGGTGGCTAGTTCTTCCTCTTGAAGATCTTATAGAATGCTTTAGCTCCTCAATGTCTCTTCCTTGCCTTTGTTGCTCCTCCCTCATAGCTCTTTGATCTTCTCTAATTTCATGGAGGAGGATGGAATGCTCTTGGTGCTCCACCCTTAGTTGTCCCATCTTGGAACTTAATTCTCATAGGGAAGTATTAATTTGCTCCCAATAGTTTTGTGGAGGAAACTGCATCCCTTGAGGCATCTCAGGAATTTCATGATGAGAAATTTCCTCATGCTCTTATTGAGGTTCATGAGTGGGCTCTCTTGTTTGCTCATCCTTTTCTTAGTGATGGGCTTTTGAGATGAATCTCTCCATCTCCATGACTCAGAGGTGGAAGCAATTGCCTTCCCTTTCCTATTTCTAGAGGTTTCTCCGGCCTTAGATGCCATAAATGGTTATGGAAAAATAAAAGCAACACTTTTACCACATCAAACTTAGAAGGTTTGCTCGTCCTCGAGCAAAAGAAGAAAGAAAGTAGTAGAAGAAGAAGATGGAGGTGTGTGAATGGTTCGGCCAAGGGGGTTTTAGGTGGTTATGATGTGTGAAAAGGAAGGAGTGATGGTTTGATTTTGAGTGGGTGGGTGTAGGTGGGTTGTATGATGGTTTTGGAGGAGTAATGGAGGTGATTGGTGGAGGTTATTTTGGGAAAGAGTGTTATGAAAAGGTGTGAGGAGGAGAGGAGAAGAGGTGTGGTAGGTGGGGATCCTGTGGGGTCCACAGATCCAGTGGGGTCCACAGATCCAGTGGGGTCAATGACTTAGCATCCTTGCTCCAATGAGGCGTGCAAAACGCCCTCAGAGTGCATGTCTGGCGTTAAACGCCAGCTTACTACTTGTTTTTGGCGTTTAACGCCACTTCCATGCTCTGTTCTGGCATTAAACGCCAGTCTGGTGATTGTTTCTGGCGTTTAACGCCAGCTTGATGCTTCTTTCTGGCGTTAAACGCCAGTTTGATACTTCTTACTGGCGTTTAAACGCCAGTAAGTTCTTCCTCCAGGGTGAGCTATTTTTAAAGCTGTTTTTCATTCTGTTTTTTATTTTCAGTAGTTTTTGTGACTCCACATGATCATCAACCTAATAAAACACGAAATAATAATAAAATAAAATAGATATAATTAAATAACATTGGGTTGCTTCCCAATAAGCGCTTCTTTAATGTCAATAGCTTGACAGTGAGCCCTCATGGAGCCTCACAGATTTCAGAACATTGTTGGAACCTCCCAACACCAAACTTAGAGTTTGACTGTGGGGGCTTTGGTTGACTCTGCAGTGAGAGAAGCTTTTCATGCTTCCTCTTTATAGTTACAGAAGAAGATCCTTGAGTTTTAAACACAAGGTTATCCTCATTCAGTTGAATGATCAATTCTCCTCTGTCCACATCAATCACAGTTCTTGCTGTGGCTAGGAAGGGTCTTCCAAGGATGATAGATTCATCCTCATCCTTCCCAGTGTCTAGGATTATGAAATCAGCAGGGATGTAAAGGCCTTCAACCTTTACTAACACGTCCTCTACTTGTCCATAAGCCTGTTTTCTTGAGTTGTCTGCCATCTCTAAAGAGATTCTGGCAGCTTGCATCTCAAAGATCCCAAGTTTCCCCATTACAGAGAGTGGCATTAAGTTTATTCCTGACCCTAGATCACACAGAGCCTTCTCAAAGGTCATGGTGCCTATGTTACAGGGAATTAGGAATTTACCAGGATCCTGTTTCTTTTGAGGTAATTTCTGCCTATCCAATGCATTTAGTTCATTGGTGAGCAAGAGAGGTTCATCTTCCCAAGTCTCATTACCAAATAATTTGGCATTCAACTTCATGATTGCACCAAGGTACTTAGCAACTTGCTCTTCAGTAATGTCTTCATCATCTTCAAAGGATGAATACTCATTAGAGCTCATGAAGGGCAGAAGGAGGTTTAATGGAATCTCTATGGTCTCTAGATGATCCTCAGATTCCTTTGGTTGCTCAAAGAGAAACTCCTTATCGGTCACTGAGCGTCCCAAGAGGTCTTCCTCACTAGGATTCACGTCCTCCCCCTCCTCTTTGGGTTCGGCCACACCAAGTAAGGTAATGGCCTTGCACTCTCTTTTTGGATTCTCTTCTGTATTGCTTAGGAGAGTACTAGGAGGGGTTTCAGTGACCCTTTTACTCAGCTGGCCCACTTGTGCCTCCAAATTTCTAATGGAGGACCTTGTTTCATTCATGAATCTTAAAGTGGCCTTAGATAGATCAGAGACTATATTTGCTAAGCTAGATGGATTCTGCTCAGAATTCTCTGTCTGTTGCTGAGTGAATGATGGAAAAGGCTTGCTATTGTTAAACCTGTTTCTTCCACCATTATTAAAGCCTCGTTGAGGCTTTTGTTGATCCTTCCATGAGAAATTTGGATGATTTCTCTATGAGAGATTATAGGTATTCCCATAGGGTTCCCCCATGTAATTCACCTCTGCTATTGTAGGGTTCTCAGGATCATAAGCTTCTGTTTCAGAAGATGCCTCTTGAGTATTGTTGGATGCAGCTTGCAATCCATTCAGACTCTGAGAAATCATATTGACTTACTGAGTCAATATTTTATTCTGAGCCAATATGGCATTCAGAGTATTAATTTCAAGAATTTCCTTCCTCTGAGGCGTCCCATTACTCACAGGATTCCTTTCAGAAGTGTACATGAACTAGTTATTTGTAACCATGTCAATGAGTTTTTGAGCTTCTGCAGGCATTTTTTTTAGGTGAATGGATCCATCTGCAGAATAGTCCAATGATATCTTTGATAATTTAGACAGACCATCATAGAATATATCCAGGATGGTCCATTCAGAAAGCATGTCAGAAGGACACTTCTTGGTCAGTTCCTTGTATCTCTCCCAAGCTTCATAGAGGGATTCACCTTCTTTTTGTTTGAAGGTTTGAACATCCACTCTAAGCTTGCTAAGCTTTTGAGGAGGAAAGTACTTGGCTAAGAAAGCCGTGACCAGCTTATCCCAAGAGTTCAGGCTATCTTTAGGTTGAGAGTCCAACCATATTCTAGCTCTGTCTCTTATAGCAAACGGGAAAAGCATAAGCGTGTAGACCTCGAAGTCAACCCCATTGGTTTTAACAGTATCATAGATTTGCAAGAATTCAGTTAAGAACTGAAAAGGATCATCTGATGGAAGTCCATGAAACTTGCAATTCTGTTGCATCAGAGAAACTAATTGAGGCTTTAGCTCAAAATTGTTTGCTCCAATGGTAGGGATTAAGATGCTTCTTCCATGTAAATTGGAATTTGGTGCAGTAAAGTCACCAAGCATCTTCCTTGCATTGTTATTATTTTTGGCCATGTCTCCTTCTTTTTCAAAAATTTCTATCAGATTTTCTCCAGAGAGTTGTGCTTTAGCTTCCCTTAGCTTCCTTTTCAGAGTCCATTCAGGTTCAGGATCAGCTTCAACAAGAATGTTCTTATCCTTGTTCCTGCTCATATGAAAAAGAAGAAAATAGAAAAGAAAATATGGAATCCTGTATGTCACAGTATAGAGATTCCTTGATGTGAGTAGAAGAAGAAAAGAATAGAAGAAGAGAAATTCAAACACCAGGAGGAAGAGAGAGTTCGAATTTTTAGATGAAGGGAAGTGTTAGTAAATAAATAAATAATTAGAAGGAGATGAGAGAGAAGAATTTTCGAAAATAATTCAAAAGAAAAAAAATATTTTTGTTTTTAATTTAAATTTAAAGTTAAAATTCGAAAATACAAAAAAAAAGAAAACAAAATTAAATCAAATTAAAATTTAAAACAAATATTTAATTAAAAAGGAATTTTGAAAAAGAGGAAGGTGATTTTCAAAAATTAGAGAGAGAGAATTAGTTAGGTAGTTTTGAAAAAGATAAGAATCGATCAAAAAGATAAGATTAATTGAAAAAGATTTGAAAATCAATTTTGAAAAGATAAGAGGTTAGAAAAGATTTTGAAATTGATTTTGAAAAAGATGTGATTGAAATTTATTTTGAAAAAGATTTGAAAAAGAATTTTAAAAAGATTTGATTTTGAAAAAATTAAAGTTGATTACTTGACTAACAAGAAATAAAAAGATATGATTTTAAATTTAAAGATTGAACCTTTCTTACTAGGCAAGTAACAAACTTAAAATTTTTGAATCAATCACATTAATTGTTAGTAAAGATTTTGAAATTATGAAACAAAATAAGAAAAAGATTTTTGAAAATCAACTTGAAATTTTCGAAAATTATGAAAGAAAAATGAAAAAGATTTGATTTTTGAAAAAGATTTGAAAAAGATAAGGTTTTTAAATTGAAAATTTGATTTGACTCATAAGAAACAACTAAATTTTTAAAACTTTTGACTAAATCAAATCAAATTTTCAAAAATTATGAGTGAAATAAGGAAAAGATATTTTTTTTTTATTTTTGAATTTTAATGATGAGAGAGAAAAACATCAAAAAGACTCAATCCATGTAAATTATGAATCAAAACACAAAATGCATGCAAGAACACTTTGAATGTCAAGATGAACACCAAGGACACTTTGAATGTCAAGATGAACATCAAGAACATATTTTTGAAAATTTTTAAGAAAAGAAAAAGATGTAAGACACCAAACTTAAAAATTTTTATTCTTTAGACACTAATAATTCAAGAATGCATATGAAAAACAAGAAAAGACACAAAACAAGAAAATATGAAGATTAAAATAGAGGATTCATCAAGAACAACTTGAAGATCATGAAGAATGCATGATGAATTTTCGAAAAATGCAACAAAGAGATAAACATGCAATTGACACCTAACTTACAATTTGACACAAGACTCAAACAAGAAACACAAAATTATTTTTTTGGTTTTATGATTTTATTAAAATTTTTGGTATTTTTCAAAAATTATTTTGGGAAAAACGAAAAAGAAAAAAAAATTTTGTATTTTTCGAAAATAAGAAATAAAAAGCTTAAAATTAAAATAAAATTACCTAATCTGAGCAACAAGATGAACCGTCAGTTGTCCAAACTCGAACAATCCCCGGTAACGGCGCTAAAAACATGGTGCTCGAAATTGTGATCCTTAACAACGGTGCCAAAAACATGGTGCTCGAAACGTAATTCACACACTTTCTCACAACTTCGCACAACTAACCAGCAAGTGCACTCGGTCGTCCAAGTAATAAACCTTACATGAGTAAGGGTCGATCCCACGGAGATTGTCGGCTTGAAGCAAGCTATGGTCACCTTGTAAATCTCAGTCAGGCGGATTCAAATGGTTACAGAGTTTTAATAATTAAAAGATAAATAAAACGTAAAATGGGATAGAGATACTTATGTAATTCATTGGTGAAAATTTCAGATAAGCGTATAGAGATGCTTTCATTACTCCTGAACCTCTGCTTTCCTGCTGTCTTCATCCAATCATTCTCACTCCTTTCTATGGCAATATTTGTGTAGAGCATCACCGTTGTCAATTGCTACTTCTCATCCTCTCAGTGAAAATGGTCCAAGATGCATTGTCACTGCACGGCTATTCATCTGTCGGTTCTCGATCATACTGGAATAGGATTCAGTAACCCTTTTGCGTCTGTCACTACGCCCAGCACTCGCAATTTTGAAGCTCGTCACAGCCATCCCTTTCCTGATCCTACTCGGAATACTACAGACAAGGTTTAGACTTTCCGAACCCCAAGATTGGCCGCCAATAGTTCTAGCCTATACCACGAAGACCCTGATCTCACGATCAGAATACTAAGAGATACACATTCAAGCTTGTTTGCATGTAGAATGGAAGTGTTTGTCAGGCACGCGTTCATAAGTGAGAATGATGATGAGCGTCACATAATCATCACATTCATCATGTTCTTGAGTGCGAATGAATATCTTAGAGAAGAAATAGGCTGGAATTGAATAGAAAAACAGTAGTACTTTGCATTAACTCATGGGGAACAGCAGAGCTCCACACCTTAATCTATGATGTGTAGAAACTCTACCGTTGAAAATATATAAGAACAAGGTCCAGGCATGGCCGACTGGCCAGCCTCCCCAAACGTGTACAAAATGATCTAAAGATAATCCAAAGATGTAAAGACAATAGTAAAAAGTTCTATTTATACTAAACTAGTTACTAGGGTTTATAGAAATGAGTAAATGATGCAGAAATCCACTTCCGGGCCCACTTGGTGTGTGCTTGGGCTAAGAATTGAAGCTTTCACGTGCAGAGGTCTTCCTTGGAGTTAAACGCCAGTTTGTAACCTGTTTCTGGCGTTTAACTCTGCTTTGCAACCTGTTTCTGGCGTTTAACTCCAGAATAGGGCAGAGAGCTGGCGTTGAACGCCAGTTTGCGTCATCTAAACTCGGGAAAAGTATGGACTATTATATATTGATGGAAAGCCCTGGATGTCTACTTTCCAACGCAATTGAGAGCGCGCCATTTGGACTTCTGTAGCTCCAGAAAATCCACTTTGAGTGCAGGGAGGTCAGAATCCAACAGCATCTGCAGTCCTTCTTCAACCTCTGAATCTGATTTTTGCTCAAGTCCCTCAATTTCAGCCAGAAATTACCTGAAATCACAAAAAAATACACAAACACGTAGTAAAGTCCAGAAATGTGATTTTTATTTAAAAACTAATAAAAGTATACTAAAAACTAACTAAATCATACTGAAAACTATGTAAAAACAATGCCAAAAAGCATATAAATTATCCGCTCATCAATTGCCTAACAGCATGGCAACTATGTCAAATTATATATCGTTTCAAAGCCCCGGATGTTAAATTTCTAATGCAACTGAAACCGCCTCATTTGGACTTTTGTAGCTCAAGTTATGGTTGATTTAGTACGAAGAGGTTAGGCTAGACAGCTTTAGCAATTCCTTTAATTTCTTGTATTCCTTCCACTTTTGCATGCTTCTTTTCCATCCTCTAAGCCATTCCTACCCTATAAACCCTGAAATCACTTAACACACATATCAAGGCATCAAATGGTAATAAGAGAGGATTAATAATTAGCAATTTTAAGGCCAAAGAAGCATGTTTTCAATCATAGCACAGAATTAGGAAGGAAAATGTAAAACCATACAATTAGTATGAATAAGTGTGCAAAGACTTGATAAAAACCACTCAATTGAGCACAAGATAAACCATAAAATAGTGGTTTATCAGCCATTGTCAGTGGTCATTCAATCTGACGGAGGGTGAAGCGCATAGCAGTCCATTCTCTTGGTGATCCTACTCAAAATGCCACAGACAAGGTCGAATCTTCCGGATCAGAGCTGCCTCTTTGGATTCTAACCTATACCACGAAGACCTTAATCTCCCCGGAGATCGGCTGAACTAGTGTCTCGAGAAGTCTCCTACAAAATCGTGGATTAACCGTCTGAGAGATGTATAGACATAGCTGTTGATTTGTACTTTCCGGCCAAGTATTCACACGAACCCAAGTAGATGTGGGTGTTTGTCAGGAACGTTAATCTTAATGTGATGAACAGAGCTGATTTGTCAGATCGTCCTGTTCATCACAATGAAGATCAAAATATACATCTTAGAGATAGATCAAACACAGATCGAAGAAGAAATAGTAATTTTATTAATTCATAGGATTCAGCAGGGCTCCTCCCCTTAACCTAGGAGGTTTAGAAACTCATACTGAAGTAAGAACAATAGTAAAAATGTGAATGATGCTCTCCTAAATTGGAGATTCTGTAAAAAAAGTCTTAGATCTCATGAATACAATCCCTTAAATACTAAACAAATGACTAGTAAGGGTAAAATAGTCTATTTAGTGCTAAAATCCACTTTTGAGACCCACTTGGTGAGTGTTTGGGCTGAGCTTTAATAAGATCCACGTGCTTTAAGGCTCCTTGGGCATGGAATACCAGCTAGAGGGTCCTCTCTGGGCTTTTGGATGTTGAGCTCTGCTCTTTGGGCGCTGGACGCTTGGAAGGGGGCAGGAAGCTGGCGTTGGATGCCAGTTTTGGACCTTCTAATCCGAAGCAAAGTATGGACAATTATATATTGCTGGAAAGCTCTAGAAGTCAGCTTTCCATAGTCGTTGAGAGCACTCCATTTGGACTTTTGTAGCTCCAGAAAATCTCTTCCGAATGCAGGAAGGTTAGATTTAGATAGCATCTGTAGTGCTTTCTTTGTCCTTGAATCAAACTTCTACTCCAACTCCTAAATTTTAGCCAGAAATTACCTGAAATTGCCCAAAAATACAACAACTCATAGTAGAATCTAAAAATGTGATTTTAACACTAAAACCTAATCAAACTCAATAAAAACTAAATAAAAACTATTAAAAACTATATGAAATTGATGCCAAAAAGCATATAAAATATCCGCCATCATTTCCTGAGTGCTGCCAGCTGCAGCTTGCATTCCAGTCAAATGCTGAGAGATCATATTGCCCTGCTGGGTCAAGATCTTATTCTAAGCCATTATGGCATTTAGAGTATCAACTTTAAGAACTGTTTCTTCTGAGAGACCCCATTGTTCACAAGATTTCTTTCAGAAGAGTACATGAATTAGTTGTTTGCAACCATCTTAATGAGTTCTCTTGCTTCTGCATGCATTTTCTTTAAGTGGAGTGATCTAGCTGCAGATCTGTCCAATGATATTTTGGACATCTCAGACAAACTATCATAGAAAATTCCTATGATAGACTATTCTGAGAGCATGTCAGGAGGACACCTCTTGATTAGTTGCTTGTATCTTTCTCAAGCTTCATAGAGGGATTCACCTTCTTTTTGACTGAAGGTTTGAACTTCCACTCTGATTTTGCTCATCTTTTGAGGAGGAAAAAATTTAGCCAAGAAAGCATTGACCAGCTTTTCCTAAGAGTCTAGACTCTCTTTTGGTTGAGAATCCAACCATATCTTAACTCTGTCTCTTATAGCAAAGGGAAAGAGCATAAGTCTGTAGACCTCAATATCCACTCCATTGGTCTTAACAATATCACAAAGTTGCAAGAATTCAGCTAAGAACAGATGTGGATCTTCCCGTGGAAGTCTGATGAGCGGATAATTTATACGCTTTTGGCATTCTTTTTACATAGTTTTTAGTATGATTTGATTAGTTTTTAATATATTTTTATTATTTTTTAAATAAAAATCACATTTCTGGACTTTACTATGAGTTTGTATTTTTTTCTGTGATTTCAGGTAATTTCTGGCTGAAATTGAGGGACTTGAGCAAAAATCAGATTCAGAGGTTGAAGAAGGACTGCAGATGCTGTTGGATTCTGACCTCCCTGCACTTAAAGTGGATTTTCTGGAGCTACAGGAGTTCCAATGGTGCGCTCTCAATTGCGTTGGAAAGTAGACATCTAGGGCTTTCTAGGAATATACAATAGTCCAAACTTTTCCCGCGTTTAGATGACGCAAACTGGCGTCCAACGCCAGCTCTCTACCCTATTCTAGACTTAAACGCCAGAAACAGGTTGCAAAGCAGAGTTAAACACCAGAAACAGGTTACAAACTGGCGTTTAACTCCAAGAAAGACCTCTGCACGTGAAAGCTTCAACGCTCAGCCCAAGCACACACCAAGTGGGCCCGGAAGTGGATTTCTGCATCATTTACTCATTTCTGTAACCCAAGTAACTAGTTTAGTATAAATAGAACTTTTTACTATCATGTTAAAAAAAAAATCTTTTGACCATATTTAGATCATTGTATGCGTTTAGGAGGCTGGCCTCACGGCCGTGCCTGAACATTCATCACTTATGTATTTTCAACAGTAGAGTTTCTACACACCATAGATTAAGGTGTGGAGCTCTGCTGTTCCTCATGAAGTAATGCAAAGTACTATTGTTTTTCTATTCAATTCAAGTCTATTTCTTCTCTAAAATATCCATTCGCACACAAGAACATGATGAATGTGATGATTATGTGACGCTCATCATCATTCTCACTTATGAACGCGTGCCTGACAAACACTTCCGTTCTACATGCTAAGAAAGATTGAATGTGTATCTCTTAGCCTTCTGATCATGAGATCAGAGTCTTCGTGGTATAGGCTAGAACTATTGGCGACCATTCTTGAGGTCCGGAAAGTCTAAACCTTGTCTGTGGTATTCCGAGTAGGATCCGAGAAGGGATGGCTGTGACGAGCTTCATACTCGCGAGTGCTGGGCGTAGTGACAAACGCAAAAGGATTACTGAATCCTATTCCAGTATGATCGAGAACCGACAGATGAATAGCCGTGCGGTGACAGCGCATCTTGGACCATTTTCACTGAGAGAATGGGAAGTAGCCATTGACAATGGTGATGCCCTACACAAAGCTTGCCATAGAAAGGAGTGGGAATGATTGGATGAAGACAGCAGGAAAGTAGAGGTACAGGAGGAACGAAAGCATCTCTATACGCTTATTTGAAATTCTCACCAATGACTTACATAAATATCTCTATCCCATTTTACATTTTATTTATCTTTTAATTATTAAAACTCTATAACCATTTGAATCCGCCTAACTAAGATTTACAAGGTGACCATAGCTTGCTTCAAGCCGACAATCTCCGTGGGATCGACCCTTACTCACGTAAGGTTTATTACTTAGACGATCCAGTGCACTTGCTGGTTAGTTGTGCGAAGTTGTGACAAAGTGTGTGAATTACATTCCGAGCACCAAGTTTTTGGCGCCGTTGTTAAGGATCACAATTTTCTGCACCAAGTTTTTGGCGCCGTTGCCGAGGATTGTTCGAGTTTGGACAACTGATGGTTCATCTTGTTGCTCAGATTAGGTAATTTTATTTTAACTTTAAGCTTTTTGTTTTTATTATTTTTAATTTTCAAAAAATTTAAAAAATAAAATAAAATAAATTATTCTATGGCTTCAGAATTTTTAAGAATGAATTCTAGAGTTTCAAGAGATATATTGAATCCTGGCTGGCTGTTAAGCCATGTCTAATCTTTTGGACCGAGGTTTCACTTATCCTTAAGAGAAGAGCTTCTTTGTCTTCTTCAGCAATTCAGCTGTTGTATGTCTGATTTGTATCTGTTGATGCTTGGCTGGCCGTTGGCCATGTCTAGTGTTTTGGACTGGAGTTTTCACTGAAAGCTTGGCTGGCTAGTAAGCCATGTCTAATTCCTGGACTGGAGCTTTAGACTAACATTGCATGATTCCTGGAATTTTAATTAGAAATTTTGAAATCCTTAATTTTCTTTTTCCAATTAATTTTCGAAAAAACCAAAATGAAAAATTAATAAAATCATAAAATCAAAAATAATTTGATGTTTCTTGTTTAAGTCTTGTGTCGGTTTTTAAGTTTGGTGTCAATTGCATGTTTATCTCTTTCTTGCATTTTTCGAAAATCCATGCATTGCATTCTTCATGATCTTCAAGTTGTTCTTGGTAAGTCTTCTTGTTTGATCTTTAAAATTTCTTGTTTGGTGTCTTTTCTTGTTTCTCATATGCATTTTTGAATTATCAATGTCTCAACATTGAAAATTTCTAAGTTTGGTGTCTTGCATGTTTTTCTTTTCTCAAGAATTTTAAAAAATAAGTTCTTGGTGCTCATCTTGACATTCAAAGTGTTCTTGTGTTTATCTTGACACTCATAGTGTTCTTGCATGCATCTTTTATTTTAATCCAAAATTTTTATGTTTTGCATCAATTTTATGTTTTTCTCTTTCTTCATTAAAATTAAAAAATCAAAAAAATATCTTTCCCATTTTCTCTCATAAACTTTCGAAAATTTGAGTTGACTTTTTCAAAAAGTTTCTAAATTTAAGTGTTTCTTATGAGTCAAATCAAATTTTCAATTTAAAAATTCTATCTTTTTCAAATCTTTTTCAAAAATTAAATCTTTTTCATTTTTTCTTTCATATTTTCAAAAATTTTAAATTTTGATTTTCAAAATCTTTTTCTTATTTTGTTTTATAATTTCAAAATCTTTACTAACAATTAATGTGATTGATTCAAAAAAGTTTGTTACTTGCCTATTAAGAAAGGTTCAATCTTTAAATTTTAAAATCATATCTTGTTGTTTCTTGTTAGTCAAGCAATCAACTTTAATTTTCAAAATCAAATCTTTTTAAATTTCTTTTTCAAATCTTTCTCAAAATAAGTTTCAATCACATCTTTTTCAAAATCAATTTCAAAATCTCTTATAACCTCTTATCTTTTCAAAATTGATTTTCAAATATTTTTCAATTAATCTTATCTTTTTGTTTAATTCTTATCTTTTTCAAAACTACCTAACTAATTCTCTCTCTCTAATTTTCGAAAATCACCTTCCTCTTTTTCAAAATACCTTTTTAATTAACTATTTGTTTTAATTTTTAATTTGATTTAATTTTGTTTTTCTTTTTAAATTTTCGAATTTCAACTTTAAATTTAAATTAAAAACAAAAATATTTTTCTTTTCTTTTCAATTATTTTCGAAAATTCTTCTCTCTCACCCCCTTCTAATTATTTATTTATCTACTAACACTTCTCTTTCTTAAAAATTTGAACCCACTCCCTCTTTCTGTGTTCGAATTTATTTTCTTCTTCTACTCACATAAAGGAATCTCTATACTGTGACATAGAGGATTCTATATTTTCTTTTCTGTTTTCTTCTTTTTCATATGAGCAGGAACAAGGATAAGAACATTCTTGTTGAAGCAGATCCTGAACCTGAAAGGACTCTGTAGAGGAAGCTAAGGGAAGCTAAAGCATAACTCTCTGGAGAAAATCTGACAGAAATTTTTGAAAAAGAAGGAGACATGGCCAAAAATAATAACAATGCAAGGAAGATGCTTGGTGACTTTACTGCACCAAATTCCAACTTGAATGGAAGAAGCATCTCAATCCATGCCATTGGAGCAAACAATTTTGAGCTAAAGCCTCAATTAGTTTCTCTGATGCAACAGAATTACAAGTTTCATGGACTTCCATCAGAAGATCCTTTTCAGTTCTTAACTGAATTCTTGCAAATCTGTGATACTGTTAAGACCAATGGGGTTGATCCCGAGGTCTAGAGGCTTATGCTTTTCCCGTTTGCTGTAAGAGACAGAGCTAGAATATGGTTGGACTCTCAACCTAAAGATAGCCTGAACTCTTGGGATAAGTTGGTCACGGCTTTCTTAGCCAAGTTCTTTTCTCCTCAAAAGCTTAATAAGCTTAGAGTGGATGTTCAAACCTTCAAACAGAAAGAAGGTGAATCCCTCTATGAAGCTTGGGAGAGATATAAGCAACTGACCAAAAAGTGTCCTTCTGACATGCTTTCAGAATGGACCATCCTGGATATATTCTATGATGGTCTGTCTGAATTATCAAAGATGTCATTGGACCATTCTGTAGGTGGATCCATTCACCTAAAGAAAATGCCTGCAGAATCTCAGAAACTCATTGACATGGTTGCAAATAACCAATTCATGTACACTTCTGAAAGGAATCTTGTGAGTAATGGGACGCCTCAGAGGAAGGAAGTTCTTGAAATTGATACTCTGAATGCCATATTGGCTCAGAATAAAATATTGACTCAACTAGTCAATATGATTTCTCAGAGTCTGAATGGATTGCAAGCTGCATCCAACAGTACTTAAGAGGCATCTTCTGAAGAAGAAGCTTATGATCCTGAGAACCCTACAATAGCAGAGGTGAATTACATGGGGGAACCCTATGGGAATACCTATAGTCCCTCATGGAGAAATCATCCAAATTTCTCATGGAAGGATCAACAAAAGCCTCAACAAGGCTTTAATAATGGTGGAAGAAACAGGTTCAGCAATAGCAAACCTTTTCCATCATCCACTCAGCAACAGACAGAGAATTCTGAGTAGAGTCCATCTAGCTTAGCAAATATAGTCTCTGACCTATCTAAGGCCACCTTAAGTTTCATGAATGAAACAAGGTCCTCCATTAGAAATTTGGAGGCACAAGTGGGCCAGCTAAGTAAAAGAGTTACTGAAACTCCTCCTAGTACTCTCCCAAGCAATACAGAAGAGAATCCAAAAAGAGAGTGCAAGGCCATCACCTTACTTGGTGAGGCCAAACCCAAAATGGAGGACGAGGACGTGAATCCTAGTGAGGAAGTCCTCTTGGGACACTCAGTGACCAATAAGGAGTTTCCCTTTGAGGAACCAAAGGAATCTGAGGCTCATCTAGAGACCATAGAGATTCCATTGAACCTCCTTCTGCCCTTCATGAGCTCTGATGAGTATTCTTCCTCTGAAAAGGATTAAGACATTACTGAAGAGTAAGTTGCTAAATACCTTGGTGCAATCATGAAGTTGAATGCCAAGCTATTTGGTAATGAGACTTAGGAAGATGAACCTCCCTTGCTCACTAATAAACTAAATGCATTGGATAGGTAGAAATTACCTCAAAAGAAACAGGATCCTGGTAAATTCCTAATTCCCTGTAACATAGGCACCATGACCTTTGAGAAGGCTCTATGTGACCTGGGGTCAGGAATAAACTTAATGCCACTCTCTGTAATGGAGAAACGTGGGATCTTTGAGGTGCAAGCTTATGGACAACGGACGTGTTAGTAAAGGTTGAAGGCCTTTACATCCCTACTGATTTCATAATCCTAGACACTGGGAAGGAGGAGGATGAATCCATCATCCTTGGAAGACCCTTCCTAGCCACAGTAAGAGCTGTGATTGATGTGGACAGAGGAGAGTTGGTCCTTCAACTGAATGAGGACAACCATGTGTTTAAAACTCAAGGATCTCCTTCTGTAACCATGGAGAGTAAGCATGAAAAGCTTCTCTCACTACAGAGTCAACCAAAGCCCCCACAGTAAAACTCTAAGTTTGGTGTTGGGAGGCCACAACCAAACTCTAAGTTTGGTGTTGAACCCCCATATTCAAACTCGAAGTTTGGTGTTGGGAGGTTCCAACAATGCTCTGAATATCTATGAGGCTCCATGAGAGCTTACTGTCAAGCTATTGACATTAAAGAAGCGCTTGTTGGGAGGCAACCCAATGTTATTTAATTATATCTATTTTATTTTATTTTATTTTTTTTAGGTTGATGATCATGTGGAGTCACAAAAACTACTGAAAAATCAAAAACAGAATAAAAAACAGCTTTAAAAATAGCTCACCCTGGAGGAAGAACTTACTGGCGTTTAAATGCCAGTAAGAAGCATCAAACTGGCGTTTAACGCCAGAAAGAAGCATCAAGCTGGTGTTAAATGCCAGAAACAAGCAACAGACTGGCGTTTAACGCCAGAACAGAGCATGGATGTGGCGTTAAATGCCAGAAACAGGCTACTTTTGGGTGTTTAACGCCAAAAACAAGCAGCAAGCTGGCGTTTAACGCCAGACATGCATGCTAAGGGAGTTTTACATGCCTAATTGGAGCAGTGATATTAAGTCCTTGACCCCTCAGGATCTGTGGACTCCACAGGATCCCCACATTTTCTTCTCTCCTCTTTACACCTTTTCATAACTCTTTTCCACAAATACCCATCACCAATCACCTCAATCGCTCTTCCCCATCACCTCTTCAACACTCACATCCATCCTCTCTTTCCCAAAACCCTACCTACCTCTAAAATTCAAACCCTTTTCCCTCTCAAACCCAACCCTAATGGCCGAACCCTAAACCTTCCCGCACTCCTATATAAACCCCTCTTTCATTCTTCATTTTCACACAACACAACCCTTTCTTCTTCCCCTTGGCCGAATACACACCTCTCTCCCTCTCCTCCATTTTTCTTCTTCTTCTCTTTCTTTCTTTCTTCTTTTGCTTGGGGACGAGAAAACATTTTAAGTTTGGTGTGGTAAAAGCATAGCTTTTTGTTTTTCCATAACCATTAATGGCACCTAAGGCCAGAGAAATCTCAAGAAAGAGGAAAGGGAAGGCAATTGCTTTCACCTCTGAGTCGTGGGAGATGGAGAGATTCATCTCAAAGGTCCATCAAGACCACTTCTATGAAGTTGTGGCCAAGAAGAAAGTGATCCCTGAGGTTCCTTTTAAGCTCAAAAAGAATGAGTATCCGGAGATCCGACATGAGATCCGAAGAAGATGTTGGGAAATTCTCACCAACCCCATTCTACAAGTCGGGATCTTAATGGTTCAAGAGTTCTATGCAAACGCATGGATCACTAGAAACCATGATCAAAGTGTGAACCCGAATCCAAAGCATTGGCTTACAATGGTTCGGGGGAAATACTTAGATTTCAGTCCGAAAAATGTAAGGCTGGTGTTTTACTTGCCAATGATGGAAAAAAATGCACGCCCCTACACTAGAAGGGTCAACTTTGATCAAAGGTTGGACCAAGTCCTCATGAACATATGTTTGGAAGGAGCTCAATAGAAAGTTGACTCAAGAGGCAAGTCGGTTCAATTGAGAATACTGGACCTTAAGCCTGTAGCTAGAGGATGGTTGGAGTTTATTCAACGCTCAATCATTTCTACTAGCAACCGGTCTAAAGTTACTATATACCGGGCCATCATGATCCATAGTATCATGATTGGGGAGGAAGTAGAAGTTCATGAGATTATACCTCAAGAACTCTACAAGGTGGCTGACAAGTCCTCTACTTTGGTAAGGTTAGCCTTTCCTCACCTCATCTGCCACCTCTGTAATTCGGCTGGAATTGACATAGAGGGAGACATCCTCATTGAAGAGGACAAGCCCATCACTAAGAAAAGGATGGAGAAAACAAGAGATCATGGACATCAACAAGAGCATGAAGAAATTCCTCACCATGAAATCCCTGAGATACCTCATGGGATGCACTTTCCTCCACAAAACTATTGGGAGCAAATCAACACCTCCCTAGGAGAATTAAGTTCCAGCATGGGACAACTAAGGGTGGAACAGCAAGAGCACTCCATCATTCTCCATGAGATTAGAGAAGATCAAAGAGCTATGAGGGAGGAGCAACAAAGACAAGGAAGAGACACAGAGGAGCTCAAGAGCACCATTGGTTCTTCAAGAAGAGGAAGACGCCACCCTCACTAAGGTGGACCCGTTCCTTAATCTCCTTGTTCTTATTTTCCTATTTTTTGTTTATTATGCTTCATGTTTATTTATGTTTGTGTCTATACTATATGATCATTAGTGTCTAAGTGTCGATGTCTTAAAGCTATGAATGTCCTATGAATCCATCACCTCTCTTAATTGAAAACTGTTCTAAAAACAAAAGAACAACAAGTAAAGGGTTTTGAATTCATCCTTGAAACTAGTTTAATTATTTTGATGTGGTGACAATACTTTTTGTTTCCTGAATGAATGCTTGAACAGTGTATATGTCTTTTGATATTGTTGTTTATGAATGTTAAATATGTAGGCTCTTGAAAGAATGATGAAAAAGGAGAAATGTTATTGATAATTTGAAAAATCATAAAAATTGATTCTTGAAGCAAGAAAAAGCAGTGAATACCAAAGCTTGCGAAAAAAAAGGAAAATGGTGAAAGAAAAGAAAGAAAAAGAAAAAACAAGCAGAAAAAGCCAAAAGCTCTTTAAACCAAAAGGCAAGAGCAAAAAGCCAATAGCCCTTAAAACCAAAAGGCAAGGGTAATAAAAAGGATCCAAGGCTTTGAGCATCAGTGGATAGGAGGGCTTAAGGGAATAAAAATCCTGGCCTAAGCGGCTAAACCAAGCTGTCCCTAACCATGTGCTTGTGGCGTGAAGGTGTCAAATGAGAACTTAAGACTGAGCGGTTAAAGTCAAGGTCCAAAGCAAAAAAAGAGTGTGCTTAAGAACCCTGGACACCTCTAATTGGGGACTTTAGTAAAGCTGAGTCACAATCTGAAAAGGTTCACCCAGTTATGTGTCTGTGGCATGTATGTATCCGGTGGTAATACTGGAAAACAGAGTGCTTAGGGCCACGGCCAAGACTCATAAAGTAGCTATGTTCAAGAATCAACATACTGAACTAGGAGAATCAATAACACTATCTGAAATCTAAGTTCCTATAGATGCCAATCATTCTGAACTTCAATGGATAAAGTGAGATACCAAAACTATTCAAGAGGCAAAAAGCTACTAGTCCCGCTCATCTGATTGGAGCTAAGTTTTATTGACATTTTGGAATTTATAGTATATTCTCTTCTTTTTATCCTATTTGATTTTCAGTTTCTTGGGGACAAGCAACAATTTAAGTTTGGTGTTTTGATGAGCAGATAATTTATACGCTTTTTGGAATTATTTTTACATAGTTTTTAGTATGATTTGATTAGTTTTTAATATATTTTTATTAGTTTTTAAATAAAAATCACATTACTGGACTTTACTATGAGTTTCTATATTTTTCTATGATTTCAGGTAATTTCTGGCTAAAATTGAGGGACTTGAGCAAAAATCAGATTCAGAGGTTGAAGAAGGACTGCAGATGCTGTTGGATTCTGACCTCCTTGCACTCAAAGTGGATTTTCTAGAGCTATAGGAGTCCAAATGGCCCGCGTTCATATGCGTTGGAAAGTAGACATCCAGGACTTTTCAGAAATATATAATAGTCCATACTTTGCCCGAGTTTAGATGACACAAACTGGCGTTCAAAGACAGCTCTCTGCCCTATTCTGGAGTTAAACACCAGAAACAGGTTGCAAAGCAAAGTTAAATGCCAGAAATAGGTTACAAACTGGCTTTTAACTCCAAGAAAGACCTCTGCACGTGAAAGCTTCAATGCTCAGCCCAAGCACACACCAAGTGGGTCCGGAAGTGGATTTCTGCAACATTTACTCATTTCTGTAACCCAAGTAACTAGTTTAGTATAAATAGAACTTTTTACTATCATGTTAAAAAAATCTTTTGGCCATCTTTAGATCATTGTATGCGTTTAGGAAGCTGACCTCACGGCCATGCCTAAACCTTCATCACTTATGTATTTTCAACGGTAGAGTTTCTACACACCATAGATTAAGGTGTGGAGCTCTGCTGTTCCTCATAAAGTAATGCAAAGTACTATTGTTTTTCTATTCAATTCAAGCCTATTTCTTCTCTAAGATATCCATTCGCACACAAGAACATGATGAATATGATGATTATGTGACGCTTATCATCATTCTCACTTATGAACGCGTGCCTGACAAACACTTCCGTTCTACATGCAAACAAGCTTGAATGTGTATCTCTTAGCCTTCTAATCATGAGATCAGAGTCTTCGTGGTATAGACTAGAACTATTGGCGGCCATTCTTGAGGTCCAGAAAGTCTAAACCTTGTCTGTGGTATTCCGAGTAGGATCCGTGAGGGGATGGCTGTGACGAGCTTCAAACTCGCGAGTGCTGGGCGTAGTGACAGACGCAAAAGGATTACTGAATCCTATTCCAGTATGATCAAGAACCGACAGATGAATAGCCGTGTGGTAACAGCACATCTTGGACCATTTTCACTGAGAGAATGGGAAGTAGCCATTGACAACGGTGATGCCCTACACAAAGCTTGCCATAGAAAGGAGTGGGAATGATTGGATGAAGACAACAAGAAAGTAGAGGTTCAGGAGGAATGAAATCATCTCTATACGCTTATCTGAAATTCTCA